>NC_137355.1:0-10000 GCF_965287045.1 Carcharhinus amblyrhynchos
ATCATCTTGTATGCCTCAATTAGGTCACCTCTCAACCTTCTTCTCTCTAATGAAAATAACCTCAGCCTTTCCTCATAAGACCTTCCCACCATACCAGGCAACATCCTGGTAAACCTCGTCTGCACCCTTTCCAATGCTTCCACACCTTTCTTATAATGCAGCGACCAGAACTGTACGCAATACTCCAAGTGCGGCCACACCAGAGTTTTGTACAGTTGTAACATGACCTCACGGCTCCGAAATTCAATCCCTCTACCAATAAGAGCTAACACACCGTACACCTTCTTAACAACCTTATCAATCTGGGTGCCAACTTTCAGGGAGCTGTACACATGTACCCCAAGATCTCTCTGCTCGTCAACACTACTAAGAGCCCTTCCATTAGCCCTATATTCTGTACGCCTGTTATTCTTACCAAAGTGAATCACCTCACACTTTTCCGTATTAAACTCCATCTGCCACCTCTCGGCCCAGCTCTGCAGCTTATCTATGTCCCTCTGCAAACTGTAACATCCATCCTCACTGTCTACAACCCCTCCGACTTTGGTGTCGTCAGCAAATTTACTAATCCATTCTTCTACACCCTCATCTAGGTCATTTATAAAAATGACAAACAGTAGTGGCCCCAAAACAGATCCCTGAGCTACACCACTTGTAACTGAACTCCAGGTTGAATATTTCCCATCAACCACCACCCTCTGTCTTCTATCAGCTCGCCAATTCCTGATCCAAACTGCTAAATCACCCTCAATCCCATGCATCTACATTTTCTGCAGTAGCCTACCATGGGGAACCTTATCAAACGCTTTGTAAAAATCCATATACACCACGTCAACTGCCTTACCCTTATCCACCTCTTCGGTCACCTTTTCAAAAAACTTGATAAGGTTTGTGAGGCATGACCTACCCTTCACAAAACTGTGTTGACTATCCCTAATCAATTTACTTCCCTCGAGATGATTATAAATCCTATCCCTAATAATTCTTTCCAAAACTTTGCCCACAACAGAAGTAAGGCTCACCGGTCTATAATTCCCAGGATGGTCTCTACTCCCCTTCTTGAACAAGGGGACAACATTTGCTATCCTCCAGTCTTCCGGCACTATACCTGAAGCCAATGACGACATGAAGATCAAAGCCAAAGGCTCTGCAATCTCCTCCCTAGCCTCCCAGAGAATCCTAGGGTAAATCCCATCCAGCCCAGGGGACTTATCTATTTTCATACTCTCAAGAATTACTAACACCTCCTCCTTATGTACCTCAATCCCATCTGGTCTACTACCTGGTATCGCAATATTCTCCTCGACTAGACTGACCTTTTCCTGCTTGAATACTGACGAAAAATACTCATTCGGTGCCTCTCCTATCTCTTCAGGCTCCACGCACAACTTCCCACTGCTGTCTCTGACTGGCCCTAATCTTGCCCTAGCCAATCTTTTATTCTTGACATACCTGTAGAAAGCTTTCGGATTTTCCTTGATCCTATCCGCCAAACTCTCCTCATGTCCTCTTCTAGCTCTTCTTAATTCTCTCTTTAGCTCCTTCCTGGCTAATTTATAACTCTCCAGTGCCTGAACTGAGCCTTCACGTCTCATTTTTACATAAGCCTCCTTCTTCCTCTTCACCAGAGATTCAACTTCTGTCTGTATGGGGGAGGTGGCTGAGTGCTATCTGTATAGGGGAGGGGGACCAGAGCTGTCTGTGTGTGAGGGCATATGAGGGGTGGCAGGGATCTCTGTATGAGGGAGGGGGCCACCGCTGTCTGAATGGGAAGGGGACTGTCTTTATAGCGAGGGGGAGAGAATATGAAAAAAGGGAGGTGTTGCTGCAACTGTACAGGGCACTGATGAGGCCGCAGCTGGAGTACTGTGTGCAGTTTTGGTCCCCTTATTTGCGAAAGGATATATTGGCCTTGGAGGGAGTACAGAGAAGGTTCACCAGGCCGATACCCGAGGGGATTGAATATAAAAGTAGGGAGGTCTTGCTGCAGCTGTATAGGGCACTGGTGAGGCCGCAGCTGGAGTACTGTGTGCAGTTTTGGGCGCCGCACCTGCGCAAGGATATTTTGGCCCTGGAGGGAGTGCAGAAGAGGTTTAAGAACATAAGAAATAAGAACATAAGAAATAGGAGCAGGAGTAGGCCATCTAGCCCTTCGAGCCTGCCCCGCCATTCAATAAGATCATGGCTGATCTGTCGTGGCTCAGTTCCACTTTCCCGCCCTCTCCCCATAACCCTTAATCCCCTCTCTTATCAAGAACCCATCAACCCGCTTCTTAAAAATATTTAGCGAGGCAGCCTCCACCACTTCAACGGGCAGAGAATTCCAGAGATTCACCACCCTTTGAGTGAAGAAGTTCCTCCTCAACTCCGTTCTAAACCGCCTCCCCTTTATCTTGAGGCTGTGCCCCCTAGTCCTACTGTCTTTTTTGAGCGGGAAGAGTCTTTCCACCTCTATCCTATCCATCGCATTCATCATCTTATACGTCTCAATGAGATCTCCCCTCATTCTTCTAAACTCTAACGAGTACAAGCCTAGTTTATTCAGCCTCTCCTCATAGCTCAATCCCCTCAACTCCGGTATCAGCCTAGTAAAACTCCTCTGCACTCCCTCCAGGGCCAAAATATCCTTGCGCAGGTGCGGCGCCCAAAACTGCACACAGTACTCCAGCTGCGGCCTCACCAATGCCCTATACAGCTGCAGCAAGACCTCCCTACTTTTATATTCAATCCCCCTCGCTATGAAGGCCAGCATCCCATTCGCCTTCCTGACCACCTGCTGCACCTGCAAGCTGGGTTTTTGCGACTCATGCACAAGGACCCCGAGGTCCCTCTGCACCGTCACCTGCTGCAGTTTTTTGCCCCGTAAGTAATAGTCCTTCCTACCATTCTTCCTACCAAAGTGGACCACCTCACACTTGCCAACATTAAACTCCATTTGCCATTTCCTGGCCCATTCGCCCAGCCTATCTAGATCCTTCTGCAGACTCTCCACACCCTCCGCACAATTTGCCTTTCCCCCAATCTTGGTGTCATCAGCAAATTTCGACACTCTACACTCGGTTCCCTCCTCCAGATCATCTATATAAATGGTAAATAGCTGAGGCCCCAGCACCGACCCCTGGGGCACTCCACTAGTCACCAACCGCCAACCGCCAATTACTAGGCTGATGCCGGAGTTGAGGGGATTGAGCTATGAGGAGAGGCTGAATAAACTAGGCTTGTACTCGTTAGAGTTTAGAAGAATGAGGGGAGATCTCATTGAGACGTATAAGATGATGAATGGGATGGATAGGATAGAGGTGGAGAGACTCTTCCCACTCAAAAAAGACAGTAGGACTAGGGGGCACAGCCTCAAGATAAAGGGGAGGCGGTTTAGAACGGAGTTGAGGAGGAACTTCTTCACTCAAAGGGTGGTGAATCTCTGGAATCCTCTACCCGTTGAAGTGGTGGAGGCTGCCTCGCTAAATATTTTTAAGAAGCGGGTTGATGGGTTCTTGATAAGAGAGGGGATTAAGGGTTATGGGGAGAGGGCGGGAAAGTGGAACTGATCCACGACAGATCAGCCATGATCTTATTGAATGGCGGGGCAGGCTCGAAGGGCTAGATGGCCTACTCCTGCTCCTATTTCTTATGTTCTTATGAGGGGATTAGCTTATGAGGAGAGACTGAATAGACTGGGCCTGTACTCATTGGAGCATTGGAGTTTAGAAGGCTGAGGGGGGGGATCTTATCGAGACTTACAAGGTAATAAGGGGCTAGATAGGGTAGAGGTAGAGAGATTCTTCCCGCTTAGGAAGGAAACCAGAACTAGAGGGCACAGCCTCAAAATAAGGCGGTGGGGGGAGGAGTTTAGAACGGAGTTGAGGAGGAACTTCTTCACTCAAAGGGTGGTGAATCTCTGGAATTCTCTGCCCATTGAAGTGGTGGAGGCTGCCTCGCTAAATATATTTAGGTCACAGGTAGATATGTTTCTGATAGACAGGGGAATTAAGGGTTATGGGGAGAAAGCGGGAAAGTGGAACTGATCCACTTCAGATCAGCCATGATCTTATTGAATGGTGGGGCAGGCTCAAAGGGCTAGATGGCCGACTCCTGCTCCTATTTCTTATGTTCTTATGAGAGCCAGCAATGTCTGTGGGGTGATGTAGAGGCCAGCGATGTCTGTGTGGGGGGAGGGGGGGTTTGGAGGCCAGCGATGTCTGTGTGGGGGGGGGGGGGGGAGGTGGGGAGGGGGGGTTCGGAGGCCAGCGATGTCTGTGGGGGTGGGGGGGAGGTGGGGAGGGGGGGGTTCGGAGGCCAGCGATATCTGTGGGGGAGGGGGTGGAGGTGGGGGGAGGGGGGGTTTGGAGGCCAGCGATGTCTGTGGGGGTGGGGGGGAGGTGGGGAGGGGGGGGTTCGGAGGCCAGCGATGTCTGTGGGGGTGGGGGGGAGGTGGGGAGGGGGGGGTTCGGAGGCCAGCGATGTCTGTGGGGGAGGGGGTGGAGGTGGGGGGAGGGGGGGTTTGGAGGCCAGCGATGTCTGTGGGTATTGGGTGGCAGTGATCTGGATGCTGGGTGATCTTTTATCCGATCTCCCAGCGATTTGTCCATGTGTGGATTCCCACCCATCCTGCTGATTTCAGGCTCTTTGGCACAAATAGCAGCCCCCCCACCCCGCACTCCCCCACCCCCCCCTGGTTTTTAACGATATCCACGATTGTTCCCTTTACACTGCACAGAGTGGGGAGTTTCGGGTCTGAGGCTGCGCTGAAAAATCCCCGTGATCTGTAACAGCTTTCTCACAAATTCAGCACCTTTCGGAGAATCACCCCCATAACTTCTCTGCCAGCTCTTTCAACCAATGCAATCTATACAACCAATCCTTTTCATCTGCTGTGTTCCTACGTCCATGCAATCCTGCCTGACAGTGTCCATCCACTTTCCTTTTGATTATTAATCATGATACGGTTTCCATAACTCTCCTGCAGATTTACTACAGATTATCGCAACACACCCTGCTGTGAAAAAAAGCACTTATCATCCCTCTGATTTTTCTCCCTTTTTCCTCGGATGGTGATGGCTAACACGAGGGGCTTTAAATTAAGGGGTGGTAATTATAGGACGGATGTCAGAGGTGGGTTCTTTACTCAGAGGGTAGTAAGGGCGTGGAATGCCCTGCCTGCAGCAGTTGTAGATTCGCCAACTTTAAGGGTGTTCAAATGGTCAGTGGATAGGCATATGGATAACATTGGAATAGTTTAGGTTAGAGGGTCATTAGATTGGTTCCACTGGTCGGCGCAACATCGAGGGCCGAAGGGCCTGTACTGCGCTGTAATGTTCTCTGTTTATTTGAACAAAAAGCTGTAAATTGTAGGCCTGGTTAACACATATTTTGCTGTTAAATTGCTTCCTGGTTCTCTATTTTTTGACCCCTGTCTGATGCTGAACATTTTCATTGAATCTTTACCACACTAAGGAGAACATGCAGAAACTCTGAATAATCTCCATGTAACTGAAGACCAGAATTACGGCAAACATTCTGGTACACCTTTATTTAACGTTCAAATGAATGAATTGGTACAATTCATAATGTCTGATGTTATCTGAAGCAAAGTGAGGCAGAGTTAGTACTATTCCCTTGCTTTTAGATTCTGTATCTAGTGACATAGCACCTCGGTCCTGCTACTTTCAGAGGTTTGTTTAAGCACACCATCATTGAACTGAAATATGTTCGCAAATGTACAATTTAGTTTCTATTAGTCTCCATATTCTTCCTTCCACCTTCATGCCACAATAATGATCATAATTCACGTCCAAGTGCAAAACATCAGTGTCCTGGGGTCGAGCACTCTCCTTCTCATTGGTTCCATCTTCAAGATCTACTTCATTTAGCAATTCCTGTCCACGTCGTTTTGAAACAAACTCATCTGCACTCAGAATAACATTTTCTTTGAATTTGTTAAACTCAATTGAAATTTTTTATGACGGTGATGTAAATCCCAGCTGAGTACTCGCTGCCAGCATACCCTGCATCACAATGTTATCAGCTAATACACCTTCAAAAATGGAAAAAATATGCTTCCATCTCTTTCCTCAAATTTGGAAAATCTTGTAAATTAAACAAATTACTTTGTCACTGTGCTGTGATCTGTAAATAAGTGGCTTCTTTCTGGAAACTTCCCTTTAATTGCCAGCATCTAAGCTGATGTTCTATTTATTTTTCCTCTTCACTTTCCTCCTATTCATTGCCCAAAAATCAATTATCTACATATCAGATTTCATTTCCTTTTCTTCATTCTCCCTTGTCATTCTAACTGCTCCTCCTTCAATATTTGTACTTACTCTTGTACCCAGTGTCTGTTTCTCTCTTTTTTCTCTTTCTTCTCAGACAAGTTTGTTTTATCCGTGTACCTGAACATTAGTCAATTCACACACCTCGCTCTGTGGCAACTCGGACACTCGGAGATTCCTTCCGGTATTCCTCTGTGACTGGGTCCTGAACTTCCTAACTCATAGACAACAATCAGGAAGGATAGGCAACAGCACCTCCTCCACGATCACCCTCAACACCGATGCCCCACGAGGCTGTGTTCTCAGCCCCCTACTATACTCCTTATATCCCTACGACTGTGTGACCAAATTCCCCTCCAACTCGATATTCAACTTTGCTGACAACACCACCGTAGTGGGTCAGATCTCAAACAATGACGAGACTGAGGACAGGAATGAGATAGAGAATCTGGCGAACGAGTGCAGCAACAATAATCTCTTCCTCAATGACAACAAAATGAAGGAGATTGCATCGACTTCAGGAAGTGTAAAGGAGAAAGTAGAAAGGGTCGAGAGCATCAAGTTTTCAGGTGTCCAGATCACCAACAAACTGTCCTGTTCCCTCCAAGCTGATACTATAGTTCGGAAAGCCCATCAACGCCTCTACTTTCTCAGAAGACGAAGGAAGTTGGGCCATGCCAGCAAGGACTCTCACCAACTTTTACAGATGCACCATAGAAAGTATTCTTTCTGGTGTATCACAGCTTGGTATGGGCTCCTGCTCTGCCCGAGACTGCAAGGAACTACAAAAGTCGTGACTATAGCCCAATCTATCATGCAAGCCATCCACCCATCCATTGACTCCGTCTACACTTCCCGCTGCTTTGGCAAAGCAGCCAACACAATAACTGACCCGACACACCCTGGACATTCTCTGATCCACCATCATCCTTCAGGAAAAAGATACAAAAGTCTGGGCTCATGTACCAAATGACTCAAGATCATCTCCTTCCTTGCTGCTGTCAGACTTTGGAATGGCATCACCTCGCATTAAATTGATCTTTCTCTACACCCTCACTAAGACGGTAACACAACATTCTGCACTCTCTCGTTTCCTTTTCTATGAACGGTATGCTTTGTCTGTATAGTGCACAAGAAACAATACTTTTCACTGTGTGTTAATAGATGTGACAATAATAAATCAAATCAAATAGAAGTGATCTCCAATCCCTTTAATCGTGCCGTTTTTCCATCCTTGCACATACGTCAAACTGCAAATTTTGTGACAGTTCTGTTGTCTGAGGTTTATTCACTTTTTGTCGAACTTTGAAAGCTCTCTCAGAACTTTTTGAGGTTCCCACTTTAAACCCCACCCATTTCATTGCAGAATGGAAACAGAAATTTCCCACAGTGCAGAAGTAGGCAATTCGGCTGCTGGATTCCACATTGAATCCCTGAAGAGAATCCTACCCCAATCCCACCCCACCCCGCTCAATCTCCATAACCCCACACATTTCCCATAGCTAATCCTTTTAACTACGGTGCCAGTGTGAGTGCCGATATCCCACCTGCGGTAAATCTTCTCCCCACACTCCCTCCCTTTGAATTTACCATTTCCAAGACCATCAAAAAATTCCTGTTTTAAATTCCACAAAGAGCCGGCAGTTATTTGATGCGATACCAGTTGCTCAGTCCAGGCTCTTCAAATCCCGAATGGATACTGGGAACAGAACGATGATGCAATTTGTGTTTGTTGAGGGGTTTTTTCAGAAACTCAGATATAAAACTTTTGAAATGAAAGTTGGTGGTTATTTATTCGAGTTAAAGATTTATTACAATAAAGAAGAAGTGATATTTAAAGCAGAACAGCACCTCCTTACAGGAATTAGTACTTTGAAAATTACCCCTTAAAGATTTCAGTTTATGGAATCAAATCTTTAGAAGGTCTTCAGATTCTGCCTTCGATACCGCTCCCATGGTTTGTGAAATTTTGGTTTATTAATTTATGATGTGCAATATGCAAACTCTTTTCCTGTCCTTCTGCAGAGTGACAAAACTGTTCCCTGCTCCTGGGAACACAATCAACTCAATTTACTTTTGCTGTCTCAGTGTTACTCCCGGGTTTCTAATATTAAAAATAAAACTATTTCATATTCCTGGTGTTTGTTATACAGTTGTAAATCCCCCCTTAGCTTAACAAACCAATGAACTTACTCGTAACTTTGAAAATGGAAGAAACTGAAGAAATAAAAATCTAGATTCTGACCAACACTCAGGGATCAAAAAGTATATGTTCACAATTTTGTAATAAATATTATATCTTCCCAAATATTATTTACTTTGATCCATTACATGATGGAGCAGCGAACTTACAACCCAACAACTTTCCTTCTGTTCACGGTATACATTCACCTCTATTGGATAGAGGGTGATATCTCACTCGCTCTTCTGCTCTACCAGATCCATCACCACATATCCTCTCTGCATGTCATCAATCACAAACACTCCCCCAGTGCCTGTTGCACAGATCCCGAAATTCCAATGTGACTAAATACTCCATTAATTCCACATATACTGATACCCGCATTGTTTATCTGCTCTATCACTCACCTCACCAGTGTAACGGTTTTCTCACTCCATCTCTGCCAGTTATAACACACACATTCTCCCACTGTGATTTTGTTCTATCCCATCCGCTCGTGAATTGCTTGTTTATCTATCACCTGCTCTTATTCTCTGCAGCATTCAAATCCCATCAATTGGTATAAATGCTGAATCATCCATTCCACACATGCTCCTAATGGATGGATCCATTTCCCTCTATAATTACCACCATCGCATCCTGTTCCTGGTATTGGTTTCTGGGAGGTCCATGGTGCTGGTGGAGGTGGAGGAGACTGAGGACTATCCATCTGTATTCAATCTTCAAAGGTTAAATTTGCTGCTTCTTTTGTGAATAACTGACTGAGAAGTTTCAGTGTTGCACCAAATCCTAATTCTATTCAAATCCCACTGCGAGTTTCCTGCAGCGTTTATTACCACCGTTTAGAGAGGCTTCTCCTACATTGTCAAAACATGTTCACTACCACCATAGCAACAGGGTCTTCCTTCCTTTCCCCATATTCGGGTTTAATTCTCTACAATCAATAAACACATAAACAGGGCACAACTTTCTCTGTTACACTTGGCCCTGTCACATTGGGAAATGTGCAATTAAATCAAGGATTCTCTGAATTATTCTTTGCCTGTTATGATCATCATTGAAATAATTGCACAACGAGCGCAAAGGGACATTTAAGCACATTCTTCAACTGCTCTCTGAACTTCCTCTGGGTCACAGAGTATATATAAATATTTGTGCAGCAACCCATGAGCTGTAGGATGAAGCCGAAATCCTGAACAGAATCACTCATCCAAACAGCACAATACCCCAAATAATACATCCGCCTCCATACAGAGTATACCATTATCATTGCCCATAATATGATAAAATTCACTGAGATAGCAAAGAGTAAAATAATAGATTTCCTTCGATTCTGCATCTCTGGGTCTTTGGTACCTTTTCCATTGACAGGAGTTCGGAGTCTCCTGCGAGACCTGCTGCTCACTAAAATGTGCCTGACGATGTAAATATTGAACAACAGAATCAGAACAAATGGGACACAGGGGTTTAGAATATGATGGCTGAGTTCAACGGCGATCCAGACAGGAGAATCCATGACAAAGAAAGAAACACTGCAAAACCATGGGTC
>NC_137355.1:15000-145000 GCF_965287045.1 Carcharhinus amblyrhynchos
ACCGATCCCTGCGGCATGCCACTAGTCACCAACTGCCAAGCAGGAGAACACCCATTTATTCCAACTCTCTGCTTCCTATGAGATAGCCAATCCTCAATCCAGGCTAACACTTTCCCCCCAACTCCGTGTACCTTAATCTTCTGCAGCAACATTTTGTGAGACACCTTATTGAAAGCCTTCTGGAAATCTCAAAACACCACATCCACTGGTTCCCCTCTGTCAACCGCACTCATTACATCTTCATAAAAATCCAGTAAATTCTTCAAACACGACTTTCCCTTCATGAATCCATGCTGCGTCTACTTGATCGAACCAATCTTTTCCAGGTGTCCTGCTATTTCTTCTTTAATGATGGATTCCAGCATTTTCCCAACTACGGACATTAAGCTAACCGGCCTGTAGTTACCCATCTTTTGTCTACTTCCTTTTTTAAACAGCGGTGTAACATTAGTTATTTTCCAATCAGCCGACACTTCCCCAGAGTCCAGTGAATTTTGATAAATTATTACTAACACATCGGTTTGAGCAAAGCAGTAAGAATACAACATTAAGCAGGAAAATGGAAGGGAGTGTCATTAAAACAGGCAAAGGCTGTTTCAGTTTTCAGATCGAATCACCTCTGGGTCATTCATGTGAGGATGGAACAAGCAGGTTGGATATTTCTGTAAATGTCGACATGGAGTTTTCGGATTTCAAAAGAAAACCTGTTTGGATATTTCACCATAATTTACTGAACAAGTTAAGGCATGATGGCATTTGCTTCAGAAAGGCGTATGCTTCCCAGCAGGTAGCACCAAGTCAGGGTAAAGTAATTATCCTTATGTTGTGTGCAATGACAATATTCTTCTTCAATACATCTCCTCCCGGTGCCTTTCTCCAGGTCGTTGCCTTGGTTATAAAACTGTCTCCATCTGATACAGCTCTTTGGGTTCCCAGTTACCAGCTACCCAGCTCTGACCCATGGCTTCACAGTCCTCAGATCCTCATTCTGTGAATTATTTCCATATCTCTCCACTCCACTCACCCCTGTCCAGGTCTACACGTATCTCTGTTCCCCTGGTCCCAATCCTCATCGCTGTATCTCTCAGTTCCCCTGCTCTGAATCTTAGTCTCTGTATCTGTTTGCTCTCTAGATCCTTGTCCCCCTCCTTGTCACTGTATGTCGATGCTGCCATAGTTACTTTCCGTGTTTATGTATTTCTGCTTTTAGCTGGTCCCTCGGTATGTCTCTGTGCCTCTTTCCTCCCGTTCTGTCATTAACTCTCTTCTCTACTGTTTTCTTTATTTGGTTCCACATCTCTCTTATTCCCATGCCCATCTCCTTGGCTGTGTCTCACTGTTACCTCGACTCTTCCCTTGGCTCCATATCCCTCTGCTACCCTAGTCCTGTCCTTGTCTCTATATCTCTCTGCTCTGCATCCCCACCCCGATCCCTCTCCTTGTCTCCATATTTCTGCACCCATGATCTCACGACTTTTCTCGTATATCTTCCTTTGTCATCCCTCTCCTTGTCTGCATATGTGTCTGTTCCCCTGGTCACACTCCTAGTCTCCATATGCCTCTACTTCCCTGGTCCTCTCCTTGTCTCTTATTCCCCCTGCCCTGCTCCCTATCTTTGTCTCCGTATCTCTCTGCTCACCTGGCACCTCATTCTGTCTCTGTATCTCTCTCTGCTCCCCGATCCCTCGCACGGTCTCCCGATCGCTCTGCTCACTTGACCCCTCTCCTTTGGACTGCTGGAGCTGATGCATATATATTCTACTGCTCAAATTACTTGTTTTCTCAATATTTCTAACTGCCTCTGGAGTCAAAGAACAAAGAACAAAATCAGCCTGGGAAACAGGCCCTTCGGCCCAACGAGCCCGCGCTGCCATCTCAACACCACCAGTCCCCCTCTGCCCCCCCGACCCCTATCTAATGATTTATGGCCATCCAGATTGAGGGAAACTGATTTTGGGACAATTTATTCCTGCCAATCAGCCTAACAGCACATCTTTGGGGTGTGGGAGGAAACCGGAGCACCCGGAGAAAACCCACGCAAGCACGGGGAGAATGTGCAAACTCCCACAGACACCGGCCCAAATCCATGTGTCTGCACAGCAATCAGCGATAGTCACTGAGCTGTCGTCTTGCCCAGTATCTGGTCCAGTTTAGGCACACACTAACGACATGAAGCACTAGGCCAATCTCGAACAACCAAGAGCAGCCCCAGTACGACCCATCACGTGTATGCCCCTCGTTGGACACGAGGTGGACCCACTTAAAACCTGTGAATGAAAGAGAAAAAACATTATTATCATACTATACCCATTTACATTACCAGGGACGCCCCAATGCTAATAACCCTTATTTGAAAAGTTCTCCGATATCCACCCATCTCCAACTCAGTCATGTGCCTGTCTAAGTTACTCTTAAAGGACTCTAGCGTGTTTGCCTCCACCACCTTATTTGGCAGAGCATTCCATACCCCCACTACCCTCTGTGTGAAAAACCTCCCTCTAATATCTGTGTTGTACCTCTCCCCCCATCACTTGAAGCCCATGGCCCCTTGTCCTATGTGTCTCTATCATAGGAAATACCTTACCTCTGTCTATACCCTTCAGTTGGATTGGGATTGGCTGCTATACTTTTCACCAGGCTCTGACAGGATCGGGACTATGAGCTGAGCGGTGACAAGGCAGTGAAGGCACCAAATCCTGCCTCACTTTGCTCTATCCCCTGCTCTGCTTATTTCTCTCTTCCCCCGTACCTCCCCTCACTCACCCTCTTTTTCTCACTCCATTCTCCTGGTTATCGAATTCAGGGAGATCACTGGAGAGGCTGAGAGAGTGAAATCGAATCCCACAAACACAACCTCATTAAAATGAATTCTAATTGCTCCCAGGCCAATTTAAACATCAAATGTATTCTTTACTTTTTGGCCAACGACACAGACAGTACTTGTTGTGGAACTGGAATGGAGACCAAGCTTATCTCTTTGTTCATTCCAGTCCTTATCTTCCATCCAACCTCCTGCTAATCCCATCCCTTCCCAGATATCATCCACTCGGGAGAGGCGTCTTTGTTAATGTTCGATATATCCATCCCACAGACCTTAGCCCCTGACTGTTCAACTCAACTGTTAACTGAGAACAATCTTTCTCCATCCTTCTCACTCACATTGTCTGTTTCTGTTTCTCTCCCCCTCATTGTTCCCCATCCCCCTTGTTTTCCCTTCTTCCTGGTCCCAAATATCAGTTATTGGTGATGTGTAAAACTTTACCTGCATTTGTGCTGATCTGACTTTTCCTCTGTACCTTTTCTCTGTGTCTCTCCCTCTGTTTCTGTATCATTGTGTTAAGATAAATGGCAGAACCATCAAGGGACACAGAGGGACCGAGGTGAGCAAGTCCACAAATCTTTGAAGGTGGCAGCACAGGTGGAGAAGGTGGTGAAGAAGGCATGTGATCTGCTTGCCTTTATAGGACGGGGTATAGAGTATAAAAGGTGGAGTCTGATGTAGCTGTGTAGAACGTTGGTTAGGCCACATTTGAAGTACTGTGTCTCATTCTGGTCGCCGCACTACCAGAAGGACATGGAGGCTTTAGAGAGAGTGCAGGGGAGGTTCACCAGGATGTTGCCTGGTATGATGGGTCTGAGCTATGAGGAGAGATTGGGCAAACTGGGGTTGTTCTCCCTGGAAAGATGGAGAATGAGGGGAGACCTAATGGACGTGTACAAAATTATGAAGGGGAAAGATAGGGTGAACAGTGGGAAGCTTTTTCCCAGGTCGGAGGTGACGATTACGAGGGGTCACAGGTTCAAGGTGAGAGGGGCGAGGTTTAACTCAGATATCAGAGGGACGTTTTTTACACAGAGGGTGGTGGGAGCCTGGAATGTACTGCCAAGTAGGGTGGTGGAGGCAGACACACTGGCATCGTTTAAGACTTACCTGGATAGTCACCTGGATAGTTACAGAGAGAGATTGAACAGGTTAGGACTTTATTCCCTGGAGCGTAGAAGAATGAGGGGAGATTTGATAGAGGTGTATAAGATTTTGATGGGTATCGATAGAGTGAATACAAGCAGGCTTTTTCCACTGAGGCGAGGGGAGAGAAAAACCAGAGGGCACGGGTTCAGGGTGAAAGCAGAAAAGTTTAAAGGGAATATTAGGGGGGGCTTCTTCACACAGAGAGTGGTGGGAGTGTGGAATGAGCTGCCGGATAAAGTGGTCAATGTGGGGTCATCTTTAACATTTAAGAAAGACTTGGACGGGTTCATGGATGAGACGGGTGTGGAGGGACAAGGTTCAAGTGCAGGTCAGTGGGACGAATGGTTCAGCACACACGGCATCAGGAATTTCATTATGTTGGGAAAACCGAGGGACCTCCCAGCCAGTTTCACCCACCTGAGGAAAAAAGTTATTCATACATCAGCCAAACACAAATGTTCTCTGGATGCATGAATACAGGTCAGACTGTGAGATGGTGCATATGAAGTTTATGATAGATTCCACCTGGAGCAAAGTGGAGAAATTGAATTATTAAGAACATTCTAAATGCGAATGGACATGGGGATGTTAATATCTGAACACTGAGACTTAACAGAAACAGCAACAGCAAACAAAGGGACGAGAGGAGAAATATAGTTAAACATTCTTATCTAATTATTAACTGGTTATTGAGATTTACCTGGGACACCAATAATGGCCAGGATGGGATAGTAAAAGTACTGGAAAATGTAAATTACAAATCGGTTCCGATCAGCTGACGTTATCCACCAGCTATTTTCATGAAGCCTGTCAATCCAATAGGACAAATCTCTGTCCATTGCTGTAATATTCCACCAGGTTGTTCTCAGACTCTGAACCATTGCCGTATCATTCAATTGTGTTAATCCCAGATTATCATCAATTGCTGTAACATTCCAATCCATTGTCATTCGATGCTGATGCATTGTTGTGACACTCCAGTCTATTGATCTGAGATTCTGACCGATCCTCTCCTTGTCACTGGCGCTGCTAAACTTTATGAGCTGGAGGTGAAGCTTCTGCGAACACTATCAGCTAACACGTGAATAGGAACCCCTTCTTAACAGGAGATAGAAAGTCTCTTGTGACATCATGAGTCTCTACGGAGATTAACATCATTACAGCGACTAAACAAACAAGCTCAGTTAACCCCTTTTTTCAAATACTTTTTATTCCTCATAAAGTAGATAATTTTCTCGGATTTAATGGATGCAGGAGGCTTGCTGAATGTAAAAATTGTGGAAGTTTTGGGGATGCTGTCCATAACATATCAATGATTCTTGGGTGTAAATGTGTTGCTGTGTGTCATCGTTGTGAGTCTGAAATGGTTTTATCATTACTCAGACCTGTCAAAGGCTAATATGTTTGTTGTTAAATTTGTGGTCAGCCTGATGCTTTTCCCCCTTTTTTAACTGACAATGTCTGGGTGACAAGACGGCTCCAGATAATCACAAGCTTGTTTCTGGACTTTTGTTAACTGTTGAAGAGAAAGGCAAACACGTGGAATGTCGAGCTCATTGGATTCGAGAAACATTCCAGTCAAGCCAGCACAATGTTTTAGCAGATGGGAAGTCTGTCCCAGACAGACCTACACCATGGCAGCTGTTTGTATATATTATATTCTTTAACCTGGTGCTAATGGTGTAAACATTCCCTTTCCAGCACGCAATGTCTTTTCATCAGGAATCTCCTTTTGGCAACTTGACATCAGCAGAAGATTAAAAGGAACCATGAAAGTCAATAATTCAAGATTCCAGATTTGGAAAATAAGTACTTTATCCCATATCAGGAAGGAGTGATGTGAGAGATGACAAATTAACTGCCCACAAGCTGCTAGGAATTGGAATATTTCCCTGTGGGAATGAACTCGGGCAGTTACTATTGAAGATCTGAAGAAAATGGACTCCAGGCAGCGGCCTGTCAAACCAGAAAGCAGATAGAAGCAGAAATAACTCTATGTACACTTCAAAATTGTGACCAACTGGAACATTGGAACAGAACAAATTCTACAATGCTCCAAAAATGTGTGGTGATGTCCCACAGAATTGATCAGCGAGCTGGAGTTACAGCATTACCTGACCATTCCTCACATGACAGTCGTGTTACAATAAAGGGAGGATCCTTTATCCCGTTCACCAGCACGGTGGCCAACACCATATTGGATCTTATGCTGAACCGAAAAGTCTGCTGCACTGCAGATATATTCGTTATATTCTGCAGCAGGCGACGGTGCAGAGGGACCTCGGGGTCCTTGTGCATGAGTCATAAAAACCCAGCCTGCAGGTGTAGCAGGTGGTCAGGAAGGCGAATGGGATGCTGGCCTTCATAGCGAGGGGGATTGAATATAAAAGTAGGGAGGTCTTGCTGCAGCTGTATAGGGCATTGGTGAGGCTGCAGCTGGAGTACTGTGTGCAGTTTTGGGCGCCGCACCTGCGCAAGGATATTTTGGCCTTGGAGCGAGTGCAGAGGAGGTTTACTAGGCTGATACCGGAGTTGAGGGGGTTGAGCTATGAGGAGAGGCTGAATAAACTAGACTTGTACTCGTTAGAGTTTAGAAGAATGAGGGGAGATTTCATTGAGACGTATAAGATGATGAATGGGATGGATAGGATAGAGGTGGAGAGACTCTTCCCGCTCAGAAAGGATAGTAGGACTAGGGGGCACAGCCTCAGGATAAAGTGGGGGGCAGTTTAGAACGGATTTGAGGAGGAACTTCTTCACTCAAAGGGTGATAAATCTCTGGAATTCTCTGCCCGTTGAAGTGGTGGAGGCTGCTTCGCTAAATATTTTTAAGACGCGGGTTGATAGGTTTTTGATAGGCAAGGGGATTAAGGGTTATGGGGAGAAAGCGGGAAAGTGGAACTGAGACACGACAGATCAGCCATGTTCTTATTGAATGACGAGGCAGGCTCGAGGGGCTAGATGGCCGACTCCTGCTCCTATTTCTTATGTTCTTATGTTATGGAGGCAGGCGAGATTCCACACAGAAGGACATCTGTCATTCCAGCGCAGAAAGGTTGGCCCAAATTCAGGAGCCAACTGCCCAACTATCGCTGTACAGACTAAGAACTCACAGCAGTGGAAGTTGAAACCTCCCAATTGTGATCGATCCCGAAAGGGGACCCTCAAAACCATGCAAAGACAATTAATATTTTCCACTCTCCTGATCATTGGCCAAGCCCCAGTCCCTGGGCTCGAGCAACTGAAGTTCCTCGTTACCCAAGTGAATAGCAGGTTCCCATCTTGACAAGGCAACACATGATCCCAGGGCTGAGATATCTCAAAGTGAAATGTGCAGCATCCCTCTGTGCATTGTGCAGAACAGCCCAACCTGCACACGACCACTGAGTGTTCATCAACCTAGACCCCTTCGACACCACATCAGTGATTTGGCAAACCTGATCCCCACCCGGGGACAGTGAGATCAGAGTTTGTGCATGAAATGGACATCCTCAAACAGATGGATCATAAATACTCTGCAAGCCTCCCAACATTTGCAAATGCCAGGATTTGGTTCTTTCAGATGTCTGACCCAGGATTTAAACCTCAGAAAGAGGATGCAGTGGGGAAAGACCATTTCCCCTGCTGAATGTGTGTTTTATATGCTGATATGAATGGACCAATACCTGCACAGAACTGCAATTCATATCCCACCTTCCATGAGTCAATATGTGAAATTAAATTATTTTCATTCACTACAGGGAACGTGTTTGATTTCAAACCAAAAAATAACACTTGAATATCGCACCCGATCGCAAAAACACTCCAGCCAAGCTAACAGAATGGCTTCAAAAATGTAACTTCTGCCACCACCACTTGTGAACAAAGACAATTATTTGCATCTCCTGGCCTCCAACCTGCTGCTAATGTCATAAGCTTTATTCCTGCCAACACACGATAGCTTCTAAACCAGGGTCATTGTATCGTAAAACCCGAAACCAGTGTTTTCAATAAGAAAAGGTGCATATGGGGGCCCAGGGGCAATGTCACTGGACTATTAATACAGAGACTTTGGACAATGTTCTGAGGGCCCTGTTTCAGGTTCCACTCAAGCACAATACTTCAATGAAAATCTGAAATTAAGTGTTTAATGATTCCCTTAAATCATTGTCGATTTTTGGAAATAAAAAATCTTTTTTTTGTTCTGCTTCAAGTTATAAGATCTGTTGTCATTCCCTGTTGTGACCTACATGTCATCCCAGATCTCTAATAATAAAGTTGACACTTGAAAAATAGCCTCTGAATTATTTTTGTTTCAAGTTTGGAATTGGCATTAAATGCTGTCTCAACCACAGTTGCTCTTGAAAGAGTAAAGAAAGAATCCTGACTCCTGTTAAAAACTTCAAGTTTCCACCCCAGTAGAATGCATTTTTTGTCCATTAACTCAAATGTCCATAGCTCAAAAAGACTGGAGTCCCTCGCTCAAACCTAGATTCATTTACAATACTTAGCAATGGTAAGGTAGATACTGCCCAATAAAGAGTATCCCCCCTGAGTGCCAGTAAAAGGAACACTCCACACTATATACCCCTGCATGGCTCCCCATGTAGACAACATTAACTGCCTCAATCGATATTGTCATTGCATCTCTCCCCCTGTGATCTGAGGCCCTCTGAGCCTCGTGCGACATTTCAACACTGGAACAGATTCCTGCAGTTCTGCTTCTGAAGTAGGCAGAGTGCAGTGGTCCAGAGCCACCACCTTCGTTCCGAGAATTGAGGCACAGGTTCACTCTCTTCATCAATCTCTTCAGGTTTATAATTGGGGTGGGGGTAATTATGATGCGATTAGAGAAGAATTAGGGAGCGTAAGATGGGAACAGAAACTGTCCGGTCTGGGAACAAACAAAAAGTGGAGCTTTTTCAAAGAACAAATCCTGCGTGTCCGTGATAGGTATGTCCCTGTCAGGCAGGGAGGAAATGGCCGAGTGAGGGAACCATAGTTCACAAAGGAGGCTGAATGTCTTGTCAAGAGGAAAAAGGAAGAGTATGTAAGGATGAGAAAACAAGGTTCAGTTGGGTCGCTTGACAAATGGGTCAATCTGGCTTCCTAATGGGGAGGATTTTTTTTCTATAAAAGTTACTCACCTTCGAGGTATCGACCTCATTGTTCCACCAAAGCAAGCAGAGAGGGAGCGATTCGTACAGGGAGAGCTGAGTGTAAGAGTTTGATTTTTATTTTAATTTTTCTTGGAGTTTTTTGTTCCAGTGCAGTAGGAAACGGGAAACTGGAAGGAGGCCGTGGAGGGGCCTGGGAAGGTTTGTAGTTTGCAGTGGTTGCTGGTTCAGTGTTTTATTTTTACCTGTATATAAGTTGGGCGGTTCATTGGTGGGTCTGATCAAGGAAAACCCCCAAGGCTTTTTACTCTTATCTGAGAAATAAAAGAATGACCAGGGTGAGGTTAGGGCTGGTCAAGGATAGTAGTGGGAACTTGTCCATGGAGTCAGAAGAGATAGGAGAGACGATGAATGAATACTTTTCTTCAATGTTCACCAAGGAGAGTGGCCAAGGAGAGGAATAACAGATGTGTTGAGTATAGGGCTAATGGGAAGACTTTGAATAGTGTGGAGGAGCAGAGGGATCTAGGTGTATGTGTACATAGATCCCTGAAAGTTGGGAATCAAGTAGATAAGGTTGTTAAGAAGGCATACGGTGTCTTGGCGTTTATTGGTAGGGGGATTGAATTTAGGAGTCGTAGCGTTATGTTGCAACTGTACACAACTCTGGTGCGGCCGCACTTGGAGTATTGTGTGCAGTTCTGGTCCCCACGTTACAGGAAGGATGTGGAGGCTTTGGAGAGGGTGCAGAGGAGGTTTACCAGGATGTTGCCTGGTATGGAGGGGAGATCCTATGAGGAGAGGCTGAGGGATTTGGGGTTGTTTTTGCTGGAAAGAAGGCGGCTAAGAGGGGATCTTATTGAAACATATAAGATGATTAGAGGTTTAGATAGGGTGGATAGTGATAGCCTTTTTCCTCTGATGGAAAAATCTAGCACGAGGGGGCATGGCTTTAAACTAAGGGGGGGTAGTTATAGGACAGATGTCAGGGGTAGGTTCTTTACCCAGAGGGTGGTGAGGGATTGGAATGCCCTGCCTGCTGCAGTTGTAAATGCGCCTAGTTTGGGGGCGTTTAAGAGGTCTGTGGACAGGTTTATGGACGAAAAGGGATTGGTTTAGGTTAGTGGGTCATTGTTGTTGTTTTTTTTTAACTGGTCGGCGCAACATCGTGGGCCGAAGGGCCTGTTCTGCGCTGTAATGTTCTATGTTCTAATGTTCTATGTTCTATGTTTTTGAGGATGAGAGTGTGATACAGGCTGATAGGCTGCAGGAGGTGAATGTTCTGCGGGAAGATGCATTAGCAAGTTTGAAAAACCTGAGGGTCGGTAAGTCCCCTGGGCCAGATGGGATATGTCCTCGGATTCTTTGGGAGGAAAGGAATGAGATTGCAGAGCCTTTGGCTTTGATCTTTGGGTCCTCACTGTCCATGGGGATAGTGTCAAAGGACTGGAGAATGGCGAATGTTGTTCCTCTGTTCAAGAAAGGAAATAGGAATGACCCTGGTAATTATAGGCCAGTCAGTCTTACTTTGGTGTTGGTAAATTAATGGAAAGGGTCCTGAGGGATAGGATTTACGACCATTTCGAAAGATGCAGCTTAATCTGGGATAGTCAACATGGATTGGTGAAGACTAAGTCTTGCCTCACAAATTTGACTGAATTCTTTGAGGAGGAAGTAACTGAGCGTGTGGATGAAGGAAGAGCAGTTGATGTCGTATACATGGATTTTAGTAAGGTGTTTGATAAAGTTCCCAAGGTCGGCTCAGGAAGTAAAAAAGGAGGTGTGGTAAAGAGGGAAATTTGGCCAATTTGATAAGTAACTGGGTATCTCATAGAAGTGGAGATGCTGGTGTTGGATTGGGGTTAAACACAGTAAGAAGTCTCACAACACCAGGTTAATGTTCCAGAACTCCCACTGAAGGAACAGCCAGTTCCGAAAGCTCGTGATGTTTGCTACAAATAAACCTATTGGACTTTAACCTGGTGTTGTGAGACTTCTCACTGAATCTCATAGAAGACGGAGGGTGGTGTTGGATGGAAAGTTTTCAGACTGGAGACCAGTTACCAGCGGTGTACCACAGGGATCAGTACTGGGTCCTCTGCTATTTGTGATTTTTATCAAAGACTTGGAGGACGGGGCTGAAGGGGGGTCAGTAAATTTTCTGATGACACCAAGATTGGTGGAGTAGTGGATGAGGTGGAGGGCTCTTGTCGGCTGCAAGGAGACATTGTTAGGATGCAGAGCTGGGCCAAAAAATGGCAGATGAAGTTCAACACTGATAAGTGCGAGGTAATTCATTTTGGAAGGACAAATTGGAATGTGGATTACAGGGTCAACGGCAGGGTTCTGAGGAATGTGGAGGAACAGTGAGATCTTGGGGTTCATATTCACAGATCTCTGAAGGTTGCCACTCAAATGGACAGAGCTGTGAAGAAGGCCGTAAGTGTGTTAGTGTTTATTAACAGGAGGTTAGAGTTTTAAGAGTCATGGGGTTATGCTGCAACTGTACAGGACCTTGGTGAGACCACAATTGGAATGTTGTGTGCAGTTCTGGTCACCTCACTATAAGAAGGATGTGGAAGCATTGGAGAGAGTGCAGAGGAGATTTACCAGGATGCTGCCTGGTTTGGAGAGTAGGTCTTATGAGGAAAGGTTGAGGGTACTGGGGCTTTTCTTTTGAGAAAGGAGGAAGATGAGAGTGAATTAATATAGGATGAAGTGGATCGATAGAGTGGGCGTGCAGAGACTATTTCATCGGGTGAATGTAGCTGTTACTCGGGGGCACAACTGCAACGTTCATGGTGGGAGATATAGGAGGGATGTCTGAGCTGGATTCTTTACTCAGAGAGTGGTTGGGGTGTGGAATACACTGCCTGCTGTGACACTGGAGTTGGACAGTGTAGGAAGTTTCAAGTGGTTATTGGATAGGCACATGGAGCACTCCAGAATGATAGGGAGTGGGACAGCTTGATCTTGGTTTCAGACAAAGCTCGGCACAACATCGATGTCCGAAGGGCCTGTACTGTGCTGTACTGTTTTTTGTTCTATTTTCTCATTTACGATTTTGTTCCAGGAACCCAACAAAAACTGGAGATGCCTTGCAGAGCCCAAGCTGGAGCAGAATGTGCCCAATATGTCTGCACAATTGACACCCAGGAGAAATTGTCATTCGAGAAAAATAAAACTGCTTCCAATTTATCATTTTTTCTCAATATTTAAAAAAATTCCAAATGTTTTAAAGAATATTTCATAATTTCCTTCAATTGTGCTCTGAACTTGGTCTGGGTCACAGCATAAATACAAGTTTTTGTGCAGCAATTCAGGATCTGGAGCATGAAGGTCATTTCTCGCACATATTTATGCATAAATACATAGGTAAAACCCATCCAGTGCATTCTGACCCATGGAGAATTTACCATTAACAGTAACCATAAGAGTATAAAATTCCCCAAAATTATGAGCCTCTATCTCGGGGTCTCTGGGAGCCTTCCCACAATTTTGAGCTCAGAGTCTCCGGCAGGCTGTACTTTTCACCAGAATGTTTCTGATTGTGAAAACATTAATCAGCAGAATAAGAACAAATGAGACCACCGGGTTTAAAATGTGATGACGGAACTCGATTGGTCCCCAGGCAGTCGATAATCGAGCATCCTCTGATATAGAGCATAACCAGGGTTGATTCACCAGTGCATACCAGCCTGTTAGCATAAAATACCAAAAAATATTTTTCAAACAACTCAGGACAGTCACAGTTCCGAGAACCATAGTAGCCATTTTCTCAATGCAGTATTTATTTTTGAACTTTTGATAACAAATAACCACAAAACAATCAAAAGTGAAAGTGACGGTGAACCAGAGTGAACAGCCAGTAGCTGCATAAAGCAGGATGGTGTGTATATTGCACAAAGTGATGGACTCCACAAAAAGGCACACTTCCCAACAAAGAATAGGAATCTGTCTCAAGGTTAGGTCGAAGATGACAACCAATCGATCTGCTGCTGCCATGGCCATCAGGGAGCGAGTTACACATTTGGAGAGACCACATTATTCCCGAGACAAGATGTTAATGGTCACTCGGTTAAACTGTGAAGAAAGAAAGTCAAAAAGTAAATAATGCACCAGGCTGAGAGGTTTTCAAATTTGAGTGTGAAAGATTTTTTTATATCCAGTGGCAATTTGTAATGATTGTCCCTGGAACCAATTATCCCTTACAATGAATGAATAATATCTAATCAAATCAATCATTGAATATAAATTATAATTTGGAATGAGCGAGTAGAAACACAAAGGGTGACATGGTAGCACAGTGATTCGCACTGCTGTCTTACAGCGCCAGGGATCCTGGTCCAATTCCAGCCTCAGGTACTGTCTGTATGGAGTTTCTACATTCTCCCTGTGTTTGTGTGTGTCTTTTCTCCGGGTGCTGCCGTTTCCTCCCACATTCTAGAGATGTGTAGGTTAGCTGGATTGGCCATGCTGTGTTCCCCCTTGGTGACCAAGTAATTGTAGGCTCGATTCAGGAGCCATGACAAATGTGTGGGGTTCCAGGTATGGGGCAGGGTGGTGAACCAGGATACTCTTTAGGAAATTGCTTGCAGGCTCGATGGATGTATAGTCTCAATCAGCAGTGTAGGGAGGTTATGGGAATTGATCCAATCTTAAATAATCTTTCCACATGCAAAGGTAAATAATGCAACAGATAATAGTATAAATGAGGGCAATGGTCCAATTAGGACCAGTGGGATGGAGCTCGGTGGTGTGGGGTTCATGTTAATATGTTGGGTCAGTATCCTGTAGCTGATCATTACCCAATCCTGCTGACATTGTTCAAGGGAATGAGTTCAAGCTTTGTACCATTACCAAGAGTTTCAGGATTGTTTCCCAAAACATTCCCAGTGTTCTGCTTTTTTCGGGGAAAGGGGAGGTGGTGGGAAGTAATTTATGTTCCTGTTCTTGGTCATCACTTGGTTTCGCAGGATCAGTGTGAAATAACGATACATTTCCATCCTGTTGATCCGTGCGACAAATCTGCCTTCATGTGCAATCAGCAACCCAGCTTTTTTTCTCCACATTCACACCCAGTGATCCTCGGGTGTTGTTGGAGAGCCTTCCCAAGTTCTTCTTCCTCATCATTATCTAGTCAGACTGGGTTAATGTGTAGAATCATGCACCGTTCCAACTTCTGATAATTTCTCTTTGTCTGTGGATCACTGGAGATGAATCAAATGGAAACAATGTCTCTGCTGCCAATTGCTGATGATGTGAAATGAAGGCATTGCTGAAGTGTTAAGCTGCCACCCATTGCATTTTTCTACTTTAGAAAGTGTGTGCCTGTCTGATTTCGAGCCTGTGTCAGGTATGTTATTGCCAGGACTACATTCCAATCTTAAATAAGGCCAGAACACAGAGGACAGAACTAACACGAACGCTTCATCATCATCATCATCCAAGTTGAATATTTTAAACAGACGAGGGTCACAAAATTAAGAAATGGAAAGTAAATGGATGTACAGTAAGCAGCAATGCCTCCTGTGAGCAGCCGAGTGACTGTGTAGAAGTGTTATCCAGCAGGAAGGCTACCACACAACTTCAGGCACAGAGAGTAGAGTTAAATAATAAACACTGCCAGGAATTATTGGTGAAATTGTATTTCCACAATACATTATCAATTCAAATGCTTGTTAAAATATAACCTGGAAATTATATCTAGAAACATAAAAGATAGGAGCAGAAGGAGGCCACTTGTCCCTTCGAACCTGCTCCGCCATTCATCACAATCATGGCTGATCATCCAACTCAATCGCCTAATCTTGCTTTTTCCCCATAACCTTTGATCCCATTCGCCCCAAGTGCGATATCCAGCTGCCTCTTGGATGCATTCAATGTTTTGGCATCAACGACTTCCGGTGGGAATGAATTCCACAGGCTCATCACTCTTTGGGTGAAGAAATGTCTCCTCACCTCCGCCCTAAATGGTCAACCCCGTGTCCTCAGACTGTGATCTCTGGCTCTGGACTCCCCCACCAGTGGGAATATCCTCACTGCATTTACCCTGTCTCGTCCGGTTAGAATTTCATAAGTAAATAGAACATCGAACATAGAACATTCCAGCGCAGTCCAGGCCCTGCGGCCCTCGATGTTGCGCCGACCAGTGGAACCAATCTAATGACCCTCTAACCTAAACTATTCCAATCTTATCCAGATGCCTATCCACTGACCATTTGAACACCCTTAAAATTGGTGAGTCCACAACTGCTGCAGGCAGGGCATTCCACGCCCTTACTACCCTCTGAGTAAAGAACCTACCTCTGACATCCGTCCTATAATTACCACCCCTCAATTTAAAGCTATGTCCCCTCGTGTTAGCCATCACCATCCGAGGTAACATGCTCTCACTGTCCACCCTATCTAACCCTCCGGTCACTCCCGTCTCATCTAAAAGTAGCCCCACAACACCAGGTTAAAATCCAACAAGTTCATTTGGAAACACGAGCTTTCAAGAGCTGTAATATCGGAAATGTGGCAACTTATTTGCTCACAGCACGATGCCACAATGAGCAAAGTAATTCAGGTGTGGAAGACAGGGTTGTTTATGATGGGCAATGGGAAATCAATGGTCGCAGGACACCAGGGAGAGTTCCCCAGATCTTCTCCCAGTGGTGACCAAGAACAAAGAACAACACAGCACGGGAAGCAGGCCCTTCGGCCCAACGAGCCCGCTCAGCCATTTTAACGTGATGAGTCCCCCCTCCACCCATGACCCTTGCAGATTTTCGGAAGTTTGAGGTTAGCAAACCGGTACACGTAGATTCTGCAGAACTATCAAAATAATTTATTTGTTGCAATGAGTTGTGAGTTGGGACATGCTGCCTGACTTGTCAGTGGGGAAAAATACACAAATTATCTTAAAGGATGAATTGGATTATTAATTTAGGAGAGGGTGTTATTGTATGGTTAGAGTCAAAGAGCAGAGGGAAGTGAGGATAATTGGATTGTATTTTGAAAGTAGCAAGTTGGATCAAATGGTTCATGTGTTCATTCCTTAATTCATCTTTGAATGCAATGAATTCTGCAGATAAACCTTCCAGATCAATCATTTGTTAGACCTGTCAGGCTAAATTTAATTTAAAAAATTGATTCTAGTTAATGTTAGACTCAATTAATGGACTGTCCATTCAACGTGTCCAAGATGAAGACAAAATGCACCATGTGTGATTATTAACTTTGACTGCTTTGTCAAATGTGCTCAACAATCTCAGTGTGAGCATGAGGAGATCAGTGCAGAATGATGAAGGCACTCGTTCTGCTACTTGTGTTCCTGGTCCGAATGGAGCCCATCTATACCGATGGAACAGTGGGTGCATCACTGAACAGAGAAGGTCAGTATATATCTAACTGCACACTGAGTATAAAGATGCAAATTGGAATGAGGAGGACATTCCTCCTCGCCCCGTGCTGCCATTCAGTTGATGTGAGCTGATACGACAGTGCCATCTCCTACTCCTGGGATAGAATTTGCTGCATAAAGAGATGTGGTGACTTCCTGCAGTCTACGTTTCACATGGGGCACACCACCACCAACTGGATATCAGAGATGAAGGGACTCAGTGTTTGTCCATGTGATGCTAAGTCCCTCACCATTTCTCTGTGATGTGAGCATGAAATGCTTGATTTAACCCTGCATTTGAAGAGGCTCCACACATTAAAACATGTCTAACCTGTATTCTTATTCAAGCTACTGCCTGGGTCACAGCAGACCACCGTCAGCTTCAGAGTGCGATGCCAGAATTTTCTTCCAGTGTTACTCTGTGCAACTGGTTCCAATGGATTGGTTCAGTCACACACTCACTGTTGCAAAGAGGCCAAAAATGAAGAGTTCAGCTCTGTTATGGTTCAGGTCAGAAACTCCAAAGTGTTTTATGGAGCCCGCCCGGGTCACACATTTTGTACTTTGAATTTGACTTGGGTGAACATGAGATATTTCATTTCAAATCTGATTGAAATGACTCACGAGGGAGTTTTTATCAGCCAATGTTTATTTAAGAATACAGTTCACATGTATAGAAATAAAATAATGTTTACCAATTACAACCAAAAAGTACACCCACGGTATGTTAATGAATAGAGTAAATGTTTTAAACACGTGAACTTCACGATACAAAATTCTCCCTACAGGTTTAGCAAAGAAAATATAAACGCTCCCGTGATGCAGGAACTTAGTTCTTTGGCAAAATGCTGCAGTTCCCTCGATGAACACACAGACAAACCTAATGTCAGAACAACTTCACAAAGCACCAGAGAGAGAGAGAAAACACCGGGAATTAGCCAGAGAACCAGCAACAGCAGAATTTGCACTGCGGAAAGGCCAGAATCCTTGCTTTCAGCTAGCCAGCAGAATTTCCAATGCCAAGGGGTGGAGTGTGGGTGGGGCCCGGTGATGAGCTGCAATCGGACCCCCACTTGGAGGCAGGCCCCCATCAGGTTGCCCCGAGAGTCAGACACCCACCCCGGTGATTAGACCCCCATCCCCCTGTGAGGCAAAACCCCCTCGGCAGAGCACACACCTCGCTCGCTATCCACACCCCCCAGGAGGCAGTCCCCCCCACAATGATCAGAACCCCCCTCGGAGGCAGCCTCCTCCTCCTCCCTCGGCAGAGCACACCCCCAACCTACCTGGATTGCTGCTCTCCCTCCACCATCCTTCTGACCTGCACTCGTTAATCTGGAGATGCCGGCGTTGGACGGGGGTAAACACAGTAAGAACTCTCACAACTCCAGGTGAAACTCCAGTTGGAAAGTCCTGTTTCAGATCCCGTGGGACAATCTGTTGATGCCCAATTTTATGGGTGAGGAGAATGGCTTCGGTTTCTCCAAGCACACCCTTAACCAGGTTTATGGTGAAACCTGCTTCCTGAAGTCGATCCAATAATTCCACCAGGAGCTTCAAATGTTAGAATCATGGAATCATCGAATCCCTACACTGCAGAAGACACTGAGCCCATCGAGTCTGCACCGATCAGAATCCCACACAGGCCCTGTCCCCATAACGGAATCTACTGACCCTGCTAATCCCTTGGCATTGAGGTGAAATTTATATCGCCAATCAACATAACCATCTTTTGTTCTGTGGGAGGAAACAGGAGCACCCGGCGGAAACAAGGGATGAACATTCAAACTCCACAAAGACAAACTCCAAGCCGGGAAACAAACCCGAGTCTCTGATGTTGTGAGACAGCAGTGCCAACCATTGAGTCACCATGGCATCCTGTTCTCTCCACATCTGTCTAAAAGCCACCAGATCGTCCACGTGCTCTATGCAATCGGATAATCCTGAAATGACCATTCATCCATTGTATCATCCTTCTTTCTCCCTTCCATTATTCCATTTCTCCAATGCCGTTTCCTTCTCGTTCCCTCCCCCACTTCGTCCAACCGTTCAGGGCAACCGTCACATTCCTGAGGCGTCTCTGGAACAATCTGTACTTCTGTTCGACCATTAACACATTCTGATTACTGAACGGACACCTTTAGCACCTCCTCAACCTTCTGTCATCTCTTTTACATTCCCTTTCTCCAATTCCACTCCGCCGCACTCACACCCTCATCGTATCAATTTCTGCTGATTCTCTTTGCTCTTCGTCCTGTAAAAAGGTCATCGTGACTCGAAACGGTGGCTCTCTTCTCTCTCCACAGATACTGTCAGACCTGCTGAAATTTTCCAACATTCTCTGTTTTTGTTTCTGATTGCAGCATCCGCAGTATTTTGCTTTAATCTTAATTTTTAACTCATTGCAATTTCACTTCTCGGAATGCCTTCCCTGGAGAAGTATTGCTTTCCTCTCTGACAGAATTTTCACTGCTCTCTTTTACCCTGTGCACCGTCACTGCCTTCCATTTCCCTCCTGGTGTTCGATAAGGTGTTTCCCAAAACTCGCTCTCACAGCCAGATTTCCTCCTCAGTTTCTGTCTCTGACTCACTGCACGTGGATTCCAAATGAAGTTCCACCCCTCATCTTCCGAATCCACCAAAGATTTATGGTATCTCCAGGGTGTACATTGCCCCTCTGAATGCTGTTCTGCATCCTGAGATCAGTGCCGTCAGCCACCATATACTCACCCCAAATATGTCTCTCCAGCAGCACCAACTCACTCTTTCTGAAAGATATCCTGGCCCCCAGTTTTACTTCATTCCCGTTTCATTTGACACATTCAGAAGAGACTTTTTCTCTTCCTTTAGGTGTTAAGGTGCAAGTTCCAACAATCCATCAATACCAACACCCATCCAGGACATTCCACCTTCTCTCGTCCCTCAGATCTCATCCCTCTGAACCACAGCCCTTGGCACTTATTCACGAAACCCTCTGACCTTCCCTTCTCTGAGGCTGAGCGTGCTGTGCTCAGCAAAGTACTCGGCTTTGTTACCTGACTTCCTCACGTAAACGAACTTTGGGCTCCTGATTGTGAACTCTATCCACCACCTTCGTCTCCGTGCTCACTTCTTTGGGCAGGTGTCTTCCCCCAGGTAATCAGATCCTTTCACCCACCTTCAACATTGCCCCTCAACCTGGGCACCTCCTTCTGGCCCTTACCTGCTTTTATCTTTTCATCCAGAATTATCGACGTGAAATTGCCAGTCTCAACTCCTCCAATCCACTCAACCACTCCAAGTTGTCTCCTTCTGAACTTGCTGCCCTTTGCTGTCTTTGGACAAACTCTGTCCTTGTCATCAAAACCACCGATAAGGGCGATGCCACTGTTGTCTGCTATACAGAGCTCGGCCTCACAGAGGCTGAACGCCAACTCTTCCTGAACCACGACCTGGTCACTGAACATCAAGCAACTTTTCCCGGGACTGTCATTGACTTTACCTCCAGTAGAAAACTTTCATCTACAGCTTCCAATCTCATCGTCTCCCAGCCTCAGGCAGCCCATTTCTACCTCAATCCCAATATCGATAAACAGGACTGCCCCAGTAGGCCCATTGCGTCAGCCTTTCCCTGCCTCACCGAAATCGGTTCCTCCTATCTTGGTTCTGTTCTTTGTCCTTTCATCCAGTCCCTTCCCACTGATATCCGTGATTCCTCCGATGCCCCAAGTCATATCAATGACTTCCAGTTCCCCGGCTCAAACCGCCTCCTCCAAACTACGTATGTCCAATCCATCGTCACTCCATTCCGCAACATAATGGCTTCAAAGCTCATCGCTTCTTCCTCGAATAGAGATCTGAACAATCCCCATCCACCAGCACTCTTCTCTGTCTGGTTGAACTTGTTGTCTCACTCAATAACTTCTCCTTTAACTCGTCTCACTTCCTCCAAATTAAAGGTGTGACTATGGGAGCCAGCATGGTTCCCAGTAATGTCTGTCTCTTAATGGGCTGTGTGGAACATTCCCTATTCCAGTCCTACTCCGGCCCCCTCCCACAATTCCTTTATCGATACATTGATGACTATTTTGCTGCCGCTTCATTCTCTCATCCGGATCTGGAAAAAATATCAATTTTGTTTCTAATTTCCACCCATCTATCACCTTCACATGGTCCATCTCTGACTCTTCTCTTCCCTTCTTTGACCCTCTCTGTCTCTATTTCTGTCGATACACTGTCCACTAGTGGGCAGTATAGGCCCACCGACTTCCACAGTTACTCTGACGACAGCTCCTCACACCCCATATCCCGTAAGGGCTCCATCCCGTTCTCTCAGTTCCTTCATATCCACCGCAGCAGTTTTGATGAGGCCACTTCCCAAAATAGCGCTGCCAATATGTCTTCCCTCTTCCTCAATCGTGCATTTCCACCCACTGTAGTTGACAGAGCTCTCAGCCGCGTAGAACACATCCCCCTGGCCACAGCTCTCACTACCTTCCCTCCCTCCCCGAACTAGGATAAGGTTCCACTTCTCCTCACTTTTCACCCCACCAGTCTCTGCATTCAAAGGATCACCACACACCATTTCTGCCAATTCCAGCATGATGCCACCAGTCAACACAACTTCCCCTCACACCCCACCCTCCTCAGCATTCCACAGGGACATCCTGGTCCACTCTAGCATCGCACCCTACACCTCATCTCCTTCCCATGGCCTCTTCCCATGCACTCTGAGAAGGTGCAAAAACTGCCCTCTCCCTCCTCCCTACTCACTGCCCCAGATCCTAAACATCCTTTTAAGGTGTAGCAGCACTTCACATGCACCTTATTTCATCTGGTCTACTGCATTCACTGCTCCAATGTGATTTGCTCACCATCAGACAGACCAAATGCAGACTGGGTTATTGCTTTGTTGAACTCCTTTGTTCTGTTCACAAGCAAAGCCGAGACTTTCCTGTCACTTGCCACTTTAACACACCATCCTGCCGTCCTGTCCATATGTCTGTCTTCAGCCTTTTGTCACGTTCTAGTGAACTCCAATACAAGTTGGAGGAACAGAATCTCATCTTCTGATTCAGCACTTTACAGTTTCTGGACTGAGTATTGAGTTCAGCAATTTCAGAGAATGAACTCTCTTCTCTGCCTTCACCACATTTCCATTTATTTCATTTCATTTTGTTTCCAATGGTCCTGACTGTACTTCCGGCAATTTTAAATGCTCAGCTGCAAACACAATTATCTCCACCTTCCGTGTGCCGTCAGGTCACGTCAACTGGAACATTTTTGCAGGTTGAGAAAGGTTGGTTTTAGTCACCTTTGTAAACCGCTCTGAATGACTCACTGTCAATGAATCACCATCTCGGGAAGTTCTTCGCTTCAGAAAGAGTCTTTATTTCACAAGTCACTCCCTAGTTAGACCTTAATACAACACCGGAAAAGAAAACATTACCATGCTCACCACTCAATGTTTTCGTCAAATAATCCCTAAGCCATCAGGGAATAGATATTTTAGCCCAGGTGGTCCGAAACCAAAGATATTTGATGAGGTCAGACGAGACCAAAATTCTGCGTTTTGAATTTAGCGTGGGTAAACATGTAACATTTCACTTCAGGTATGGTTCGCGTAACCCACTAGGGAGTTTTTATCAAACAGAGTGAATTGAAGAATACAGTTATCACAGAGCAAGAAAAGTAGCAATCACTTTTAGCAATTACAAGCAAGAAAAAAAATCAACCATGAAATTGCATAAATCTCAGCAACGAAATACACTTTCCCAACCAAATTAGCCCAATAAACAAACACCCTTTTTGGGATGAGCACAGGAAGCCCTTCAGCTTCGGTTTTGTTGTTGGATTCTGCAGCTTTTTTGACACAAGCTGACAAACTGAAGCCAGAACATCTTCCCAGAACACCGGGGAGAGAGCACCGCACCACTGCACCCAACCCAAAATCTATCCACCTTCTAACAAACTAACAATCAAACTGAAAGTCAGTGAAGAAGAATTGGGAGTGAAAAAGAAACTGTCCCACCTGACCTGTCAATCAATCTCCCCACAACACTTCAAACATTCATAAACTCCCAGAAAGTGCATTAGGCCCAAATTAAATACATAAAGTAAGCGCCTTTAAACCATTTAAGCTGTAATTAGAAGGTATTGAACCAGCAGCTCGGTGCCATGGTGAAAAATGAAGGCTGTTTACAACGACATGGAACATGTTTAAAGTACCTTTCGTAAAGGCACACAATCGTACCACACTCTGACAGATATTGGAAACCGGTCTCTCTGCTAAAACAGAACATTAAAAATGAAAGTAATACTTTGAGGTTTAATTACTTGGGAAGATTTACTGATTTCATACTTTTGTTCCATGAATAGAATAATACAATCATCGGGATATAGGAACACCTGAACAGGAGAAGGTCACTTCGCCCTTTGAGCTGGCTCCAAACTTTAATATAATCATGACTGATTGGATAATTCAATGCCTTTTACATCCATTATCCCCATGAGGCTTTACCACACTGTTAACAAGAAACCAAACAATCTCTGCAATAAACACACAACAAATCTAAACTTCCACAGCCTCCCGCGATGGAGAAATCAAAGATTCACAACACACTGAGTGAGACAGCAGTGTGAAACACTGTGACACTGTGCTGAAGTAACACTTTAAAAATATTCCAACAAGTTCATGAAATATGATTTCCCATTTATAACCTCATGCTGCATTAGTCAAATGTGTATTTATTATATCCTTAAATGAAATTCCAGTGTTTCTATCCCTCTAATGCAGCGCTAACATGCCTGTAGTTCCATGTTTTCTTTTCCCCTCATTTTCTAAATAGTTGGCTGATGTTTGCTGCCTTTGAATTCTTCGTGAACCATTGCAATATATATAGAAACAAAAAAATGGTTCACCCATACACCTCAATAACATCTGGAAGCAGAATTCCCTCAGGATGAACATTATCTGTGATGGCGATGCCTTCGATAATATCAACTTGGCCAAGGATTTGCTGGAACTCTTGGACCCAGTGTCTGTTTCTCTCTTTTTTCTCTTTCTTCTCAGACAAGTTTGTTTTATCCGTGTACCTGAACATTAGTCAATTCACACACCTCGCTCTGTGGCAATTCGGACACTCGGATATTCCTTCAGGTATTCCTCTGTGACTGGGTCCTGAACTTCCTAACTCACAGACAACAATCAGGAAGGATAGGCAACAGCACCTCCTCCACGATCACCCTCAACACCGATGCCCCACGAGGCTCTGTTCTCAGCCCCCTACTATACTCCTTATATCCCTACGACTGTGTGACCAAATTCCCCTCCAACTCGATATTCAACTTTGCTGACGACACCACCGTAGTGGGTCAGATCTCAAACAATGACGAGACTGAGGACAGGAATGAGATAGAGAATCTGGCGAACGAGTGCAGCAACAATAATCTCTCCCTCAATGACAACAAAATGAAGGAGATTGCATCAACTTCAGGAAGCGTAAAGGAGAAAGTAGAAAGGGTCGAGAGCATCAAGTTTTTAGGTGTCCAGATCACCAACAACCAGTCCTCCTCCCTCCAAGCTGATACTATAGTTCGGAAAGCCCATCAACGCCTCTACTTTCTCAGAAGACGAAGGAAGTTGGGCCGTCCCAGCAAGGACTATCACCAACTTTTACAGATGCACCATAGAAAGTATTCTTTCTGGTGTATCACAGCTTGGTATGGGCTCCTGCTCTGCCCGAGACTGCAAGGAACTACAAAAGTGGTGAATATAGCCCAATCCATCATGCAAGCCATCCACCCATCCATTTACTCTGTCTCCACGCACCCCAGACATTCTCTGGTCCACCTTCTTCTTTCAGGAAAAAGATACAAAAGTCTAAGGCATGTACCAAATGTGCTTCAAAATTTGGTGGAGTTTTTTGAGGGGGTGACAAAAACGGTTGACGAGGGTAGAGCCATGGATGGCATCGATATAGATTTTAGTAAAGAGTTTGACAAAGTCCGTCATGGCAGGTTGGTGCAAAAGGTTAAATCTCATGGGATAAGAGGAGAGGTGGCTAGATGGGAAGAGAACTGGCTTGGCCACAGAAGACAGAGGGTAGCAGTGGGAGGGTCTTTTTCCGGCTGGAGGTCTGTGACCAGTGATGTTCCGCAGGGATCTGTCCTGGGACCTCTCCTCTTTGTGATATATATAAATGATTTGGAAGAAGGTGTAACTGGTGTGATCAGTAAGTTTGCGGATGACACGTAGATGGCTGGACTTGTGGATAGCGATGAACATTGTCAGAGAATACAGCAGGATATAGATAGGCTGGAAAATTGGTGGAGAAATGGCAGATTGAATTTAATCCAGATAAATGTAAAGTGCTGCATTTTGGTAGAACTAATGTAGGGGGGAGTGATACAGTAAATGGCAGAACCATCAAAAGTATAGACATACAGAGGGACCTGGGTGTGCAAGTCCACAGATCCCTGAAGATGGCAGCACAGGTGGAGAAGGTGGTGAAGAAGGCATATGGCATGCTTGCCATTACAGGATGGGGTAAAGAGGATTAAAAATGACATCTGATGTTACAGCTGTATAGAACGTTGGTTAGGCCACATTTGGAGTACTGCGTCCAGTTCTGGACACCGCACTACCAGAAGGACGTGTAGGCTTTGGACAGAGTACAGAGGAGGTTTACCAGGATGTTGCCTGGTATGGTGGGTCTTAGCTATGAGGAGAGATTGGGTAAAGTGGGGTTGTTCTCCCTGGAAAGATGGAGAATGAGGGGAGACCTAATGGAGGTGTGTAAAATTGTGAGGGGTATGGATAGGGTGAACAGTGGGAAGCTTTTTCCCAGGTCAGAAGTGACAAACACGAGGGGTCACGGGTTCAAGGTGAGGGGGGTGAGGTTTAACTCAGATATCAGAGGGACGTATTTTACACAGAGGGTGGTTGGGGCCTGGAATGCACTGCCAAGCAGGGTGGTGGAGGCGGACACACTGGGATCATTCAAGACTTATCTGGATAGTCACATGAGCGGCACTGTAGCACAGTGGTTCGCACTGCTGCTTCACAGCTCCAGGGTCCTCAGTTCGATTCCCGGCTCGGGTCACTGCCTGTGTGGAGTTTGCACATTCTCCTCGTATCTGTGTGGGTTTCCTCCGAGTGCTCCGGTTTCCTCCCACACTCCAAAGATGTGTGGGTTAGGTTGATTGGCCGTGCGAAGATATTCCCCCTTAGTGTCCAGGGATGTGTAGGTTAGAGGGATTAGTGGGTATAATATGTAGGGATATGGGGGTAGGGTCTGGGTGGGATTGTGTTCGGTGCAGACTCGATGGGCTGAAGGGCCTCTTTCTGCACTGTCGGGTTTCTATGATTCTATGATTCAGACTGGGAATGGAGGGATAGAGAAGAATGGTCCAGTTGGACCAATGAGCGGCACAGGATTGGAGGGCCGAAGGGCCTGTTTCCTGTGTTGTATTGTTCTTTGTTATTTGTTCTTTTAAGAACATCTTCTTCTGTGCTGCTGTCAGACATTTGAATGGCCTCACCTTGCATTAAATTGATCTTTCTCTACACCCTGGCTATGACTGTAACACAACATTCTGCACTCTCTCATTTCCTTTTCTATGAACGGTATGCTTTGTCTGTATAGTGCACAAGAAACAATACTTTTCACTGTGTGTTAATAGATGTGACAATAAAAAATCAAATCAAATCAAATCAAATAGAAGTGATCTCCAATCCCTTTAATCGTGCTGTTTTTCCATCCTTGCACATACGTCAAACTGCAAATTTTGTGACAGTTCTGTTGTCTGAGGTTTATTCACTTTTTGTCGAACTTTGAAAGCTCTCTCAGAACTTTTTGAGGTTCCCACTTTAAACCCCACCCATTTCATTGCAGAATGGAAACAGAAATTTCCCACAGAGCAGAAGTAGGCAATTCGGCTGCTGGATTCCACATTGAATCCCTGAAGAGAATCCTACCCCAATCCCACCCCACCCCGCTCAATCTCCATAACCCCACACATTTCCCATCGCTAATCCTTTTAACTACGGCGCCAGTGTGCGTGCCTATACCCACCTGCGGTACATCTTCTCCCCACACTCCCTCCCTTTGAATTTACCATTTCCAAGACCATCAAAAAAATTCCTGTTTTAAATTCCACAAAGAGCCGGCAGTTATTTGATGCGATACCAGTTGCTCAGTCCAGGCTCTTCAAATCCCGAATGGATACTGGGAACAGAACGATGATGCAATTTGTGTTTGTTGAGGGGTTTTTTTTCAGAAACTCAGATATGAAACTTTTGAAATAAAAGTTGATGGTTATTTATTCGAGTTAAACATTTATTACAATAAAGAAGAAGTGATATTTAAAGCAGAACAGCACCTCCTTCCAGGAAATAGTACTTTGAAAATTACCCCTTAAAGATTTCAGTTTATATAATCAAATCTTTAGAAGGTCTTCAGATTCTGCCTTCTATACCGCTCCCATGGTTTGTGAAATTTTGGTTTATTAATTTATGATGTGCAATATGCAAGCTCTTTTCCTGTCCTTCTGCAGAGTGATAAAACTGTTCCCTGCTCCTGGGAACACAATCAACTCAATTTACTTTTGCTGTCTCAGTGTTACTCCCGGGTTTCTAATATTAAAAATAAAACTATTTCATATTCATTGTGTTTGTTAGACAGTGGTAAATCCCCCATTGCAATTTAGATCTTTTAACAAACCAATGCACTTCCAGGTAACTGTGAAAATGAAAGAAACTGAAGAAATAAAATCCAAACACCATTTAAACATCTAGATTCTGACCAACACACAGGGATCAAAAAGTAGATTTTCACGATTTTGTAATAAATATTATATCTTCCCAAATATTTATTTACTTTGATCCATTACATGATGGAGCAGCGAACTTACAACCCAACAACTTCCCTTCTGTTCACGGTATACATTCACCTCTATTGGATAGAGGGTGATATCTCACTCGCTCCTCTGCTTTACCAGATCCATCACCACATATCCTCTCTGCATGTCATCAATCACAAACACTCCCACAGTGCCTGTTGCACAGATCCCGAAATTCCAATGTGACTAAATCCTCCATTAATTCCACATATACTGATACCCGCATTGTTTATCTGCTCTATCACTCACCTCACCAGTGTAACGGTTTTCTCACTCCATCTCTGCCAGTTACAACACACACATTCTCCCACTGTGATTTTGTTCGATCCCATCTGCTCGCGAATTGCTTGTTTATCTATCACCTGCTCTTATTTTCTGCAGCATTCAAATCTCATCAATTGGTATAAATGCTGAATCATCCGTTCCACACATGCTCCTAATGGATGGATCCATTTCCCTCTATAATTGTCACCATCGCATCATCTTCCCGGTATTGGTTTCTGGGAGGTCCATGATGCTGGGTGGAGGTGTGGAGGTGGAGGGGACAGAGGGATATCCGTCTGTATTCAATCTTTGAAGGTTAAATTTGCTGCTTGCTCTGCAAGGAACCAACTGAGAAGTTTCAGCATCGCAACAAATTCCAATGCTGTTCAAATCCCACTGCGAGTTTCCTGCAGCATTTATTGCCACCGTTTAGACAGGGTCTCCTACATTGTCAAAAAGAGTTCAGCACCACCACAGCAACAGGGTGTTCCCGCCATGCCCCATATTCAAATTTAATTCTCGACAATCTATAAACACATCAACCGGGTACAACCTGCTGTTCACGTTTGCACCAGTCACGTTGGAAATGGGCAATTAAATCAAGGATTCCATGAATTATTCTTTGCCTGTTATGAGCATCATTGAAATAATTGCACAGCGAGCATAAAGGGACGTTTGGGCACATTCTTCAACTGCTCTCTGAACCTCCTCTGGGTCACAGCATATATACAAGTATTTATGCAGCAACTCATGAGCTGAAGCATGAAGCCGAATTCCTGAACAGAATCATCCATCCAAGCAGCATGATACCCCAAATAAATCATCCGCCTCCATACACAGTATACCATTATCGTTGCCCATAAAATGATAAAATTCACTGAGATAGCAAAGAGCAAAATAATAGATTTCCTTCGATTCTGCATCTCTGGGTCTTTGGTACTTTTCCCATTGACAACAGTTCAGAGTCTCGTGCGAGATCTACTGGTCACTAAAATGTGCCTGATGGTGCAAATATTGAACAACAGAATCAGAACAAACGGGACACAGGGGTTTAGAATCTGATGACTGAGTTCAACGGCAATCCAGACAGGAGATGCAATGACACCGAAAGGTACAAAAAAAAGAAAGAAGGCGGCTAAGAGGGGATCTTATTGAAACATGTAAGATGATTAGAGGTTTAGATAGGGTGGATAGTGATAGCCTTTTTCCTCGGATGGAGAAAGCTAGCACGAGGGGGCATGGCTTTAAATTAAGGGGTGGTAGTTATAGGACGGATGTCTTGGCCAAAGATCAAGTCGACCGGGTGGGAGCACAATTGGAAGCTGTGTGCACCGATCTGCAGGAGGGAATCAAAATATGACATCAAGCCAGTAAGGAACAGAGATAGGCAACCACTAAAATACCAGGGAAACATTTCCAGGCCGGAATCCCGATGATCAGTTGAAAATGAGTTTCTATTTCCATTCGGGACAGTCGAGGAAGGGGAGATACAGAATGCAGATTGGGGAGAGTTAAACGAGAATGTTAAACTTTATGTTACACCAACGGAAGATTGGGGCCCACCACCATCTTTCCCACTGGACGTCACACCCACCACACCCTCAGATTCCCCTCCAGGAGCGATGAACCCAGTGAGGACTGAACGTCGGGTCGGAGAGGCTCAGGGCCCAGCTGTTACATACACGTTTACAGTGGCACAATCGGCTGAAATTGCAAATAAAATCCCAACTCTGAGCCATCGGCTGACCCACACAGTTTCTTTGTGGAGGTTAGGCAGCAAAAAGATGATGCACGGGTTCGATGAAAGGGAAGGAGTAAAGCTAATAGTCATGTGCTTAAGCAATTCTGTCCACTCTGCCCTGCCAGCTCCTCAAAATGTTGGGGGAAGGAGCCTTGAGTGAGATCGAGGAAGCAATCTCCACTCCAGTAGTGTTTAATAAAGGGGATTGTGTAGATGGGTTAAATAAATGTAGACAGAAGAAAGGGAACAACTGCCTTCGCCGATCATTTCTGGATCTATTACACATGGGAGCATATGGGGAACTCAATGGGGTTAGTTGAAATGAAGCTGATTCATCTAAATGGGCTGGGACATTAGGATCACACACCACAGAGCAACGCAAGAAAGCTCCTGTGGAGAACACACTCAATGAAGCAAGGGTTCTCCACTGGTTAGCTCGAATCTCGCATCTGGAAACAGGAAGTTCAAGGACCCCCAGTGTCAAGGTCAGTTAGGGAAGCTTCCCATTTCTTATTGGATGTTGTTGGCCCGTTTCTCCCACAATGCACCAGTGAAGCACTTCAGCCAATGAACCGCCTGTTTATCACTGGAAGTGATCTTTCTTAGAAGATGTTGCTGGTCTGACTTCTCTCAGAACGCACCAGTGACAACCCACAATCACCTCTCCCAAACCCTGTAACTCGTGTGTTCAAATGGTCAGTGGATAGACATATGGATAACATTGGAATAGTTTAGGTTCGAGGGTCATTAGATTGATGCCACTGGTTGGTGCAACATCGAGGGCCGAAGGGCCTGTACTGCGCTGGAATGTTCTATGTTCGATGTTCTTTTCTGCCCTAAACCTGGAGTAAGACATTTATATGGTGAAGTTTGTATGATTGAAACATTTCCTATATTCAATAAGGCATATACAGTATCATGGTCGTGCTTTTTGCTTGTAATTGCAAACATTATTATTTCATTTATTTCCATGTGAACGGGATTCTTAAATAAAAATTTGAATCATTTGAATCAGATTTGAAATGAAACGTCTCAGTCTCACCCGAGTCAAATTCAAAGTACAAAATGTGTGACCCAGGCGGGCTCCATAAAACACTTTGGAGTTTCTGACCTGAACCATAACAGAGCTGAACTCTTCATTTTTGGCCTCTTTGCAACAGTGAGTATGTGACTGAACCAATCCATTGGAACCAGTTGCACAGAGTAACACTGGAAGAAAATTCTGGCATCGCACTCTGAAGCTGACGGTGGTCTGCTGTGACCCAGGCAGTAGCTTGAACAAGAATACAGGTTAGACATGTTTTAATGTGTGGAGCCTCTTCAAATGCAGGGTTAAATCAAGCATTTCATGCTCACATCACAGGGAAATGGTGAGGGATGTAGCATCACATGGACAAACACTGAGTCCCTTCATCTCTGATATCCAGTTGGTGGTGGTGTGCCCCATGTGAAACGTAGACTGCAGGAAGTTACCACATCTCTTTATGCAGCAAATTCTATCCCAGGAGTAGGAGATGGCACTGTCGTATCAGCTCACATCAACTGAATGGCAGCACAGGGTAAACACAGTAAAAAGTCTGATAACGCCAGGTTTTCGTCCAACTGATTTATTTGTTAGTAAACTCACAAGCTTTCGAGGGGACTCCCTCTTCGTCAGGTGAATGGAGAGTTCTGGCCTCAGACAGAGCATATAAAGCACAGACAGTTTACAGATTACCGATTAGAATGCGAATCTTTACACCTAACCTGCTGTTCAAGACCTGAAGTGGCCGACAATGTGTGTGGAAGGAGCACTGATCACAGTTTAAAGAGATGTGTATTATCTCCAGACAGTACAGTAAGTGAGGTTTTGCAAACCCAGGCAAGTCACGGGGGTTACAGATAGTGCGACATGAACCCAAGATCCCTGTTGAGAGCGTCCTCATGTGTGTGGAACTTGGTTATCAGTCTCTGTTCATCGACTCTGCGCTGTCGTGTGTTGTGAAGGCCGCCTTGGAGAATGCTTACCCGAAGGTCAGAGGCTGAATGCCCGTGACCACTGAAGTGTTCGCCAACAGGAAGGGAACAGCACGGGGTAAACCAGAGGAATCTCCTCATTCCAATTTGCATCTTTATACTCAGTGTGCAGTTAGATATATACTGACCTTCTCTGTTCAGTGATGCACCCACTGTTCCATCGGTATAGATGGGCTCCATTAGGACCAGGAACACAAGTAGCAGAACGAGTGCCTTCATCATTCTGCACTGATCTCCTCATGCTCACACTGAGATTGTTGAGCACATTTGACAAAGCAGTCAAAGTTAATAATCACACATGGTGCATTTTGTCTTCATCTTGGACACGTTGAATGGACAGTCCATTAATTGAATAAATTATTTTGATAGTTCTGCAGAATCTATGTGTACCGGTTTGCTAACCTCACACTTCCGAAAATCTCCAAGGGTCATGGGTGGAGGGGGGACTCATCATGTTAAAATGGCTGAGCGGGCTCGTTGGGCCGAAGGGCCTGCTTCCCGTGCTGTGTTGTTCTTTGTTCTTGGTCACCACTGGGAGAAGATCTGGGGAGCTCTCCCTGGTGTCCTGCCACCATTGATTTCCCATTGCCCATCATAAGCAACCCTGTCTTCCACACCTGAATTACTTTGCTCATTGTGGCATCGTGCAGTGAGCAAATAAGTTGCCACATTTCCGATATTACAGCTTTTGAAAGCTCGTGTTTCCAAATGAACTTGTTGGATTTTAACCTGGTGTTGTGGGGCTACTTTTAGACTAGACGGGATTGACCGGAGGGTTAGATAGGGTGGACAGTGAGAGCACTTTTCCTCGATGGTGATGGCTAACACGAGGGGACATAGCTTTAAGTTGAGGGGTGATGAATATAGGATGGATGTCAGAGGTAGGTTCTTTACTCAGAGGGTAGTAAGGGCGTGGAATGCCCTGCCTGCAGCAGTTGTGGACTCGCCAACTTTAAGGGTGTTCAAATGGTCAGTGGATAGGCATCTGGATAAGATTGGAATAGTTGAGGTTAGAGGGTCATGAGATTGGTTCCACTGGTCGGCACAACATCGAGGGCCGAAGGGCCTGGACTGCGCTGGAATGTTCTATTTACTTATTAAATTCTAACAGGACGAGACAGGGTAAATGTTACTAGAGAGGCAGTGCTCGACAGACTGGAGGGACTGATTGTGGACAAGTCGCCAGGACCGGATGGAAAGCATCCGAGGGTTCTGAAAGAAATGGCGGAGGTGATAGTGGATGCCTTGGTGGTTATTTTCCAGACGTCGCTGGATTCCGGGGAAGTGTCAGAGGATTGAAAAACGGCTAATGTTACGCCGTTGTTTAAGAAGGGTGCCAGGCAAAAGGCGGGGAATTATAGGCCGGTTAGTTTAACGTCTGTGGTGGGTAAAATGTTAGAATCCGTCATTAAGGAGGAAATTGCGAGACATCTTGAAGGGAATTGCTTGATAGAGCAGACGCAACACGGTTTCATTAAAGGGAAGTCGTGTCTGACAAATTTACTGGAGTTCTATGAGGATGTGTCTAGGGCGGTGGATAGAGGAGAGCCGGTGGATGTGGTCTTTCTGGATTTTCAGAAGGCGTTTCACAAAGTACCTCACAAGAGGTTATTGCAGAAGGTCGAGGGACATGGAGTTGGGGGTAGGGTGTTAGCGTGGATAGAGGATTGGTTGTCAAATAGGAGGCAGAGAATGGGGGTCAACGGGTGCTATTCGGATTGGCGGATGGTGACTAGTGGAGTGCCCCAGGGGTCGGTGCTGGGGCCTCAGCTTTTTACCATTTATATAGATGATCTGGAGGAGGGAACCGAGTGTAGGGTGTCAAAATTTGCTGTTGACACCAAGATTGGTGGAACGGCAAATTGTGCGGAGGGTGTGGAGAGTCTGCAGAAGGATCTAGATAGGCTGGGAGAATGGGCCAGGAAATGGCAAATGGAATTTAATGTTGGCAAGTGTGAGGTGGTCCACTTTGGTAGGAAGAATGGTAGGAAGGACTATTACTTACGGGGCGAAAAACTGCACCAGGCGACGGTGCAGAGGGACCTCGGGGTCCTTGTGCATGAGTCATAAAAACCCAGCTTGCAGGTGCAGCAGGTGGTCAGGAAGGCGAATGGGATGCTGGCCTTCATAGCGAGGGGGATTGAATATAAAAGTAGGGAGGTCTTGCTGCAGCTGTATAGGGCATTGGTGAGGCCGCAGCTGGAGTACTGTGTGCAGTTTTGGGCGCCACACCTGCGCAAAGATATTTTGGCCTTGGAGGGAGTGCAGAGGAGGTTAACTAGGCTGATACCGGAGTTGAGGGGGTTGAGCTATGAGGAGAGGCTGAATAAACTAGGCTTGTACTCGTTAGAGTTTAGAAGAATGAGGGGAGATCTCATTGAGACGTATAAGATGATGAATGGGATGGATAGGATAGAGGTGGAGAGACTCTTCCCGCTCAAAAAAGACAGTAGGATTAGGGGGCACAGCCTCAAGATAAAAGGGGGGCGGTTTAGAACAGAGTTGAGGAGGAACTTCTTCACTCAAAGGGTGGTGAATCTCTGGAATTCTCTGCCCGTTGAAGTGGTGGAGGCTGCCTCACTAAGTATTTTTAAGACGCGGGTTGATGGGTTTTTGATAAGCGAGGGGATTAAGGGTTATGGGGAGAGGGCGGGAAGGTGGAACTGAGCCACGACAGATCAGCCATGATCTTATTGAATGGCGGGGCAGGCTCGAAGGGCTAGATGGCCTACTCCTGCTCCTATTTCTTATGTTCTTATGTTCTTAAATGCAGGGAGGATATTCCCACTGGTGGGGGAGTCCAGAGCCAGGGGTCACAGTCTGAGGACACGGGGTAGACAATTTAGGGCGGAGGTGAGGAGACATTTCTTCACCCAAAGAGTGATGAGCCTGTGGAATTCATTCCCACCGGAAGTCGTTGATGCCAAAACATTCAATGCGTCCAAGAGGCAGCTGGATATCGCACTTGGCGAATGGGATCAAAGGTTATGGGGAAAAAGCAAGATTAGGCGATTGAGTTGGATGATCAGCCATGATTGTGATGAATGGCGGAGCAGGTTCGAAGGGACAAGTGGCCTCCTTCTGCTCCTATCTTTTATGTTTCTAGATATAATTTCCAGGTTATATTTTAACAAGCATTTGAATTGATAATGTATTGTGGAAATACAATTTCACCAATAATTCCTGGCAGTGTTTATTATTTAACTCTACTCTCTGTGCCTGAAGTTGTGTGGTAGCCTTCCTGCTGGATAACACTTCTACACAGTCACTCGGCTGCTCACAGGAGGCATTGCTGCTTACTGTACATCCATTTACTTTCCATTTCTTAATATTGTGACCCTCGTCTGTTTAAAATATTCAACTTGGATGATGATGAAGATGAAGCGTTCGTGTTAGTTCTGTCCTCTGTGTTCTGGCCTTATTTAAGATTGGACTGTAGTCCTGGCAATAACATACCTGACACAGGCTCAAAATCAGACAGGCACACACTTTCTAAAGTAGAAAAATGCAATGGGTGGCAGCTTAACACTTCAGCAATGCCTTCATTTCACATCATCAGCAATTGGCAGCAGAGACATTGTTTCCATTTGATTCATCTCCAGTGATCCACAGACAAAGAGAAATTATCAAAAGATGGAATGGTGCATGATTCTACACATTAACCCAGTCTGACTAGATAATGATAAGGAATAAGAACTTGGGAAGACTCTCCAACAACACCCGAGGATCGCTGGGTGTTAATGTGGAGAATAAAAGCTGGGTTGCTGATTGCACGTGAAGGCAGATTTGTCGCACGGATCAACAGGATGGAAATGTATCGTTATTTCACACCGATCCTGCAAAACCAAGTGATGACCAAGAACAGGAACATAAATTACTTCCCACCCCCTCCCCTCCTTCCAAAAAAAGCAGAACACTGGGAATGTTTTGGGAAATGGAAAGCTGAGCTGATTCCCCCCACATCAATCCTGAATCTCTTGGTTATGGTACAAAGCTTGAACTCATTCCCTTGAGCAATGTCAGCAGGATTGGGTAATGATCAGCTACAGGATACTGACCCAACATATTAACATGAACCCCACACCACCGAGCTCCGTCCCACTGGTCCTAATTGGACCATTGCCCTCATTTATACTATTATCTGTTGCATTATTTACCTTTGCATGTGGAAAGATTACTTAAGTTTGGATCAATTCCCATAACCTCCCTACACTGCTGAAAGAGACTATACATCCATCGAGCTGGCAAACAATTTCCTAAAGAGTATCCTGGTTCACCACCCTGCCCCATACCTGGAACCCCACACATTTGTCATGGCTCCTGAATCGAGCCTACAATTACTTGGTCACCAAGGGGGAACACAGCATGGCCAATCCAGCTAACCTACACATCTCTAGAATGTGGGAGGAAACGGCAGCACCCGGAGAAAAGACACACACAAACACAGGGAGAATGTGGAAACTCCATACAGACAGTACCTGAGGCTGGAATTGGACCAGGGTCCCTGGCGCTGTCAGACAGCAGTGCGAATCACTGTGCTACCATGTCACCCTTTGTGTTTCTACTCGCTCATTCCAAATTATAATTTATATTCAATGATTGATTTGATTAGATATTATTCATTCATTGTAGGGGATAATTGGTTCCAGGTACAATCATTACAAATTGCCACTGGATATAAAAAAATCTTTCACACTCAAATTTGAAAACCTCTCAGCCTGGTGCATTATTTACTTTTTGACTTTCTTTCTTCACAGTTAACCGAGTGACCATTATCATCTTGTCTCGGGAATAATGTGGTCTCTCCAAATGTGTAACTCGCTCCCTGATGGCCATGGCAGCAGCAGATCGATTGGTTGTCATTTTCGACCTAACCTTGAGACAGATTCCTATTCTTTGTTGGGAAGTGTGTCTTTTTGTGGAGTCCATCACTTTGTGCAATATACACACCATCCTGCTTTATGCAGCTACTGGCTGTTCACTCTGGTTCACCATCACTTTCACTTTTGATCGTTTTGTGGTTATTTGTTATCAAAAGTTCAAAAATAAACACTGCATTGAGAAAATGGCTACTATGGTTCTCGGATCTGTGACTGTCCTGAGTTGTTTGAAAAATATTTTTTGTTATTTTATGCTAACAGGCTGGTATGCACTGGTGAACCAATCCTGGTTATGCTCTATATCAGAGGATGCTCGATAATCAACTGCCTGGGGATCAATTGAGTTCCTTCATCACATTTTAAACCCGGTTGTCCCATTTGTTCTTATTCTGCTGATCAATGTTTTCACAATCAGAAACATTCTGGTGAAAAGTACAGCCTGCCAGAGACTCTGAGCTCAAAATTGTGGGAACGCTACCAGAGACTCAGAGATAGAGGGGAGAAGGGAATCCATCACTCAACTGCTTGTAATTTTGGGGAATTTTATAGAACATAGAACATAGAACATAGAACATAGAACATTACAGCGCAGAACAGGCCCTTCGGCCCACGATGTTGCGCCGACCAGTTACAAAAACAATGACCCACTAGCCTATACCAATCCCTTTTCGTCCATAAACCTATCCAGAGATCTCTTAAACGCCCCCAAACTAGACGCATTTACAACTGCAGCAGGCAGGGCATTCCAATATTATAATATTATACTCTTATGGTTACTTTTAATGGTAAATTCTACATGGGTCAGAATGCACAGGATGGGTTTTACCTTTGGATTTATGCATAACTGTGTGTGAGAAATGACCTTCCTGCTCCAGCTCCTGAATTGCTGCACAAAAACTGCATTTATGCTATGACCCGACAAAGTACAGAGCACAATTGAAGGGGATGAGAAATATCTCTTTAAAATATTTGTAAATTCATTAAATATTGCGAAAAAAATTACAACTTGAAAACAATTTTATTTTTCTCGAACAATTTCTTCTATGTGTCAATGGTACAGACATGTTGGGGACATTTTGCTATATCTTGGGCTCTGCAAGGCATCTCCAGTTTTTGTCGTGCCCCTGGAACAAAATCCTAAATTAGAACATAGAACAGTACAGCACAGTACAAGCCCTTTGGACCTCGATGTTGTGCGGAGCTTTGTCCGAAACCAACATCAAGCTATCCCATTCCCTACCATTCTGGAGTTCTCCATGTGCCTATCCAATAACTGCTTCAAAGTTCCTGAAGTGTCCGAGTCCACTATCACAGCAGGCAGTGTATTCCACACCCCAACCACTCTCTGAATAAAGAATCTAGCTCAGACATCCCTCCAGTCCTCATCTCCCACCATGAACATTATAGTTATGCCCCCTCGGAACAGCTACATCCATCAGAGGAAATAGTCTCTGCACGTCCACTCTATTAATCCCTCCCATCCAACATTAAGTTGCTCTGATCCTCTTCCTCTCTAAAGAGAAAAGCCCCAGCTCCTGCAACCTTTCCTCATAAGACCTACCCTCCAAACCAGGCAACATCCTGGTAAATCCCCTCTGCACTCTCTCCATTGCTTCCACATCCTTGTTATTGTGAGGTGACCAGAACTGCACACAATATTCTAAATGTGGTCTCACCAAAGGAGTTGCAGCATACCCCCACGACTCTTAAACTCTAACCTCCTGTTAATAAACACTAACACACTATAGGCCTTCTTCACAGCTCTATCCATTGGAGTGACAACCTTCAGAGATCTGTGAATATGAACCCCAAGATCTCACTGTTCCACCAGATTCCTCAGAACCCTGCCGTTGACCCTGTAATCCACATTCAAATTTGTCCTCCCAAAATGAATTACCTCGCACTTATCAGGATTAAACTTCATCTGCCATTTTTTGGCCCAGCTCTGCATCCTAACAATGTCTCCTTGCAGCCGACAAGAGCCCTCCACCTCATCCACTACTCCACCAATCTTGGTGTCATCAGCAAATTTACTGACCCACCCTTCAGCCCCGTCCTCCAAGTCATTGATAAAAACCACAAATAGCAGAGACCCAGTACTGATCCCTGTGGTACACCGCTGGTAACTGGTCTCTAGTCTGAAAACTTTCCATCCAACACCACCCTCTGTCTTCTATGAGATTCAGTCAGAAGCCTCACAACACCAGGTTAAAATCCAATAGGTTTATTTGTAGCAAACATCACTAGCTTTCAGAACTGGCTGTTCCTTCAGTGGGAGTTCTGGAACATTAACCTGGTATTGTGAAACTTCTTACTGTGTTTACCCCAATCCAACACCAGCATCTCCACTTCTATGAGATAGCCAGTTACTTATCCAATTGGTCAAATTTCCCTCTTTCCCACACCTCCTTACTTTCTTCCTGAGCCGACCTTGGGAACTTTATCAACACCTTACTAAAATCCATGTATACGACATCAACTGCTCTTCCTTCATCCACACACTCAGTTACCTCCTCCTCAAAGAATTCAGTCAAATTTGTGAGGCAAGACATACTCTTCACCAATCCGTGTTGACTACCCCAGATTAAGCTATATCTTTCATGCACAAACTCTGATCTCACTGTCCCCGGGTGGGGATCAGGTTTGCCAAATCACTGATGTGGTGTCGAAGGGGTCTAGGTTGATGAGCACTCAGTGGTCGTGTGCAGGTTAGGCTGTTCTGCACAATGCACAGAGGGATGCTGCACATTTCACTTTGAGATATCTCAGACCTGGGATCATGCGTTGCCTTGTCAAGATGAGAACCTGCTATTCACTTGGGTAAGGAGGAACTTCAGTTGCTCGAGCCCAGGGACTGGGGCTTGGCCAATGATCAGGAGAATGGAAAATATTAATTGTCTTTGCATGGTTTTGAGGGTTCCCTTTCGGGGTCGATCACAATTGGGAGGTTTCAACTTCCACTGCTGTGAGTTCTTAGTCTGTACAGCGATAGTTGGGCAGTTGGCTCCTGAACTTGGGCCAACCTTTCTGAGCTGGAATGACAGATGTCCTTCTGTGTGGAATCTCGCCTGCCTCCATAACAAATATATCTGCAGAGCAGCAGACTTTTCGGTTCAGCATAAGATCCAATATGGTGTTGGCCACCGTGCTGGTGAACGGGATAAAGGATCCTCCCTTTATTGTAACACGACTGTCATGTGAGGAATGGTCAGGTAATGCTGTAACTCCAGCTCGCTGATCAATTCTGTGGGACATCACCACACATTTTTGGAGCATTGTAGAATTTGTTCTGTTCCAATGTTCCAGTTGGTCACAATTTTGAAGTGTACATAGAGTTATTTCTGCTTCTATCTGCTTTCTGGTTTGACAGGCCGCTGCCTGGAGTCCATTTTCTTCAGATCTTCAATAGTAACTGCCCGAGTTCATTCCCACAGGGAAATATTCCAATTCCTAGCAGCTTGTGGGCAGTTAATTTGTCATCTCTCACATCACTCCTTCCTGATATGGGATAAAGTACTTATTTTCCAAATCTGGAATCTTGAATTATTGACTTTCATGGTTCCTTTTAATCTTCTGCTGATGTCAAGTTGCCAAAAGGGGATTCCTGATGAAAAGACATTGCGTGCTGGAAAGGGAATGTTTACACCATTAGCACCAGGTTAAAGAATATAATATATACAAACAGCTGCCATGGTGTAGGTCTGTCTGGGACAGACTTCCCATCTGCTAAAACATTGTGCTGGCTTGACTGGAATGTTTCTCGAGTCCAATGAGCTCGACATTCCACGTGTTTGCCTTTCTCTTCAACAGTTAACAAAAGTCCAGAAACAAGCTTGTGATTATCTGGAGCCGTCTTGTCACCCAGACATTGTCAGTTAAAAAAGGGGGAAAAGCATCAGGCTGACCACAAATTTAACAACAAACATATTAGCCTTTGACAGGTCTGAGTAATGATAAAACCATTTCAGACTCACAACGATGACACACAGCAACACATTTACACCCAAGAATCATTGATATGTTATGGACAGCATCCCCAAAACTTTCCCAATTTTTGCATTCAGCAAGACTCCTGCATCCATTAAATCCAAGAAAATTATCTACTTTAGAGGAATAAAAAGTATTTGAAAAAAGGGGTTAACTGAGCTTGTTTGTTTAGTCGCTGTAATGATGTTAATCTCCGTAGAGACTCATGATGTCACAAGAGACTTTCTATCTCCTGTTAAGAAGGGGTTCCTATTCACGTGTTAGCTGATAGTGTTCGCAGAAGCTTCACCTCCAGCTCATAAAGTTTAGCAGCGCCAGTGACAAGGAGAGGATCGGTCAGAATCTCAGATCAATAGACTGGAGTGTCACAACAATGCATCAGCATCGAATGACAATGGATTGGAATGTTACAGCAATTGATGATAATCTGGGATTAACACAATTGAATGATACGGCAATGGTTCAGAGTCTGAGAGCAACCTGGTGGAATATTACAGCAATAGACAGAGATTTGTCCTATTGGATTAGCAGTCTTCATTCCGATAGCTTGTGGATAATGTCAGCTGATCGGATCCGATATGTAATTTACATTTTCCAGTACTTTTACTATCCCATCCTGGCCATTATTGGAGTCCCAGGTAAATCTCAATCACCAGTTAATAATTAGATAAGAATGTTTGACGATATTTATGGGTGGCACGGTAGCACAATGGTTAGCACTGCTGCTTCACAGCTCTAGGGTCCTGGGTTCGATTCCCGGCTCGGGTCACTGTCTGTGTGGAGTTTGGACATTCTCTTCGTATCTGCGTGGGTTTCCTCCTGGTGCTCCGGTTTTCTCCCACTGTCCGAAGATGGGCGTGTTATGTTGATTGGCCATGCTATGTAATTGCCCCTTAGTATCCAGGGGTGTGTAGGTTAGAGGGATTAGTGGGTATAATATGTAGGGATATGGGGGTAGGGCCTGGGTGGGATTGTGTTCAGTGCAGACTCGATGGGCCGAAGGGCCTCTTTCCGCACTGTCGGGTTCTATGATTCTATATTCCTCCTCTCGCCCCTTTGTTTGCTGTTGCCGTTTCTGTTGAGTCTCAGTGTTCAGATATTAACATCCCCATGTCCATTCGCATTTAGAATGTTCTTAATAATTCAATTTCTCCACTTTGCTCCAGGTGGAATCTATCATAAACTTCATATGCACCATCTCACAGTCTGACCTGTATTCATGCATCCAGAGAACATTTGTGTTTGGCTGATGTATTAATAACTTTTTTCCTCAGGTGGGTGAAACTGGCTGGGAGGTCCCTCGGTTTTCCCAACATAACGAAATTCCTGATGCCGTGTGTGTCTCTGTTTTTCCCCAAAAGAAATTTCAACAATGCCAAAAACCTTATCAGTATCTCCTGCAATTAATCTTCGACTTTTCTGACAGTCGCTTTAGTTACTTAATTCTGAAACAGGCAGCCAGTCCCAGCATTTGTGCCACTCCGACTGAGAATGTCTTCACCAGTTGATTGTGAGCCCACCATGTAGAAATATCATATGAATTGTGAGTGCAGGAGAGTCTCTATGTGCATGGTGGAGCTGACCACCAGTGTGATGAACTGGTGCTGTAGATGTTTGAAGCGATGAGAAATAGCCTCCAGTACACGCTGAGCATGTGTCCAAGTTCAAGGTTTTCTGCTGCAGGCTTCATAGAACATAGAACATTGCAGCACAGAACAGGCCCTTCGGCCCACGATGTTGCGCCGACCAATTAAAAAGCAATGACCTTCTAACCTAAACCAAACCCTTACCATCCATAAACCTATCCACGGATCTCTTAAACGCCCCCAAACTAGGCGCATTTACAACTGCAGCAGGCAGGGCATTCCAATCCCTCACCACCCTCTGGGTAAAGAACCTACCTCTGACATCCGTCCTATAACTACCACCCCTTAATTTAAAGCTATGCCCCCTCGTGCTAGCTTTCTCCATCCAAGGAAAAAGGCTATCACTGTCCACCCTGTCTAAACCTCTAATCATCTTAATCATGTTTCAATAAGGTCCCCCCTTAGCCGCCTTCTTTCTAATGAAAACAACCCCAAATCCCTCAGTCTCTCCTCATAGGACCTCCCCTCCATACCAGGCAACATCCTCGTAAACCTCCTCTGCACCCTCTCCAAAGCCTCCACATCCTTCCTATAATGTGGGGACCAGAACTGCACACAATACTCCAAGTGCGGCTGCACCAGAGTTTTGTACAGTTGCAACATGACACTGCGGCTCCTAAATTCAATCCCCCTACCAATAAACGCCAAGACACCGTGTGCTTTCCTAACAACCTTATCGACTTGATTTCCAACTTTCAGGGATCTATGCACATATACACCTAGATCCCTCTGTTCGTCAACACTATTCAGAGTCCTACCGTTAGCCCTATACTCTACACACCTGTTATTCCTGCCAAAGTGAATTACCTCACACTTTTCCGCATTAAACTCCGTCCTCCACCTCTCGGCCCAGCTCTGCAACTTGTCCAAGTCTCTCTGTAAACTATGACACCCTTCCTCACTATCTACCACACCTCCGACTTTGGTGTCATCAGCAAATTTACTAATCCACCCAACTATACCCTCATCCAGATCATTTATAAAGATTACAAACAGCAGTGGCCCCAAAACAGATCCCTGAGGCACACCGCTAGTAACTGAACTCCATGACGAATACTTACCATCAACCACCACCCTCTGTCTCCTATCCGCCAGCCAATTCCTGATCCAATTAACTAAATCACCCTCAATCCCATACATCTGCATTTTCTGCAGAAGCCTTCCATGGTGAACCTTATCAAACGCCTTACTAAAGTCCATATATACCACGTCAACTGCTTTACCCCCATCCACCTCTTTGGTCACTTTCTCAAAAAACTCAATAAGGTTAGTAAGGCACGACCTACCCTCCACAAAACCATGCTGACTATCTCCAATCAATTCATTACTCTCTAAATAACTATAAATCCTATCCCTAATAATTTTTTCTAAAACCTTGCCCACAACAGAAGTAAGACTCACCGGTCTATAATTCCCGGGGAAGTCTCTGTTCCCCTTCTTAAACAATGGGACAACATTCGCTATCCTCCAATCTTCTGGCACAACACCTGTGGCCAACGACAACCTGAAGATCAGAGCCAGAGGCTCTGCAATCGCCTCTCTTGCCTCCCAGAGAATCCTAGGGTAAATCCCATCCGGCCCAGGGGACGTATCTATTTTCAAACCCTCAAGAATAACTAGCACATCCTCCTTATCAACTGCAATACTGTCCAGTTTACACCCCTGTAACCCAGTGTTCTCCACAGCTACATTTATGTCCCCCTGCGTGAATACCAAAGAGAAATATTGGTTCAATGCCTCTCCAATCTCTTCCGGTTCCACACATAACCTCCCACTGCTGTCTCTAACTGGCCCTAATCTTGCCCTAACCAATCTTCTGTTCTTAACATATCTATAGAACGCCTTAGGATTCTCCTTAGTCCTATCAGCCAAGTCTTCTCATGTCCTCTTTTAGCCCTTCTTAACTCACTCTTTAACTCCCTCCTAGCCAATCTAAAGCTTCCTAGTGCACTACCTGAGCCCTCAAGTCTCATCCTGACATAAGCCTCCTTTTTCCTTTTAACCAGCGAATCAACTTTTTTAGTGCACCACGGTTCCCTGGCTCGACCAATTCCTCCTTGCCTTACAGGGACATACACATCAAGGACTTGCAGTAGCTGCTCCTTGAAAAAACTCCACATTTCGGACGTTCCCAGTCCCTGTAATCTCCTAGTCCAACCTATGCTTCCTAATTCTCTCCTAATAGCCTCATAATTACTCTTCCCCCAGCTAAAACTACTGACCCGAGGTTCATGCCTATCCCTTTCCATCACTAAGGTGAACGTAACCGAATCGTGGTCACTATCACCAAAATGCACACCAACTTCCAAGTCTAGCACCTGGTCTGGCTCATTTCCCAGCACCAAATCCAATATATATATATATATAAAAATATAGCCTCACCTCTAGTTGGCCTATCTACATACTGAGTCAAAAAACCTTCCTGCACGCTTTGTACAAACACTGACCCCTCTAACGAGCTAGAACTATAGCTATTCCAATCAATATTAGTAAAGTTAAAGTCCCCCATAACAATTACCCTATTACTTTCACTCCTATCCAGGATCGTCTCCGCAATCCTTTCCTCAACCTCTCTAGAACTTTTAGGAGGTCTACAAAAGACTCCCAACAGGGTGACCTCTCCTCTCCTATTTCTAATCTCAGCCCATACTACCTCAACAGACAAGTCCTCATCAAACTTCCTCTCTGACACTGTGATACAATCCTTGACTAATAATGCTACCTCTCCCCCCCTTCTACCTCCTTCTCTACTCCGACTGAAGCATTTGAACCCCGGAACCTGCAACAACCATTCCTGTCCCTGCTCTATCCATGTCTCTGAAATGGCCACAACATCAAAGTTCCAGGTACTGATCCACGCTGCAAGTTCATCCACTTTATTGCGAATACTCCTCGCGTTAAAGTGTACGCATTTCAAACCCTGCTCCACCCCACCCCCACGATGCCGTGCATTGCAGTCCCCATCTATGCCCCCCTCACTTTCATCCCTGCTACTCAGGATCCCACCCCCCCCCCGAATCAGTTTAAACCCCCCTGCACAGCCTTTGCAAATTTCCCCCCTAAGATATTGGTTCCCCTATCATTTCAATAACTGTCATATCCCCTGTCATATCAATAACTTCACAGGAAATAAATATTCTCACCAGGTATTTAGTGAACATCTGAGGAAGAAAAATTCTTCTTTGGTCGACACATTCCTCCTGAACGGGTTGAGTATTTTATTCATTTCCACGTGACGTGGGTGCCGTTGGCGATGCCACCATTAGTTCCCCATCACGGGTTGCCATTGATGACAATGGGGTTTAGGTCCACACACAGTTAGGTTAGGGAGAGAAGACCAGGAATTTGACCCAGTGACAGTGAACGAAAGGCGAGACATGTCAAAGTCAGGATGGTACATGTTTGGGAAAAGAGGTCATTCATGATCTCCCTTCTGTTGATTCCCTCACCATGTTCCACACGTCTAGTCTAGCAGTTTGGTCAGTTGGAACATGGCCAGCTGAAACTGTGGTGACACTACAGATCCATTCTTGATGATGACATTGAAGCCACCTACCCACAGTGCTTTGTGCGTTCTTGCCACCCCCTCCCCGCACCATCCCCCCTCTCCCACTCCCGTGCTTACTCAAGGGTTGTTCATCATGGAGGAACACTGACTCACCAGCCGTAGGTGAACGGTTGCAGTTATCGATGTCCATGTTTGACCTGATGCCATGAGACTTCATGCAGATTCGATACTGAGGCCTGCCAGGACAACCCCCTCTCGAATGGAGACCATTGTGCCATTCCCTCTGCGAGTTTTGTGCTGCCTCTGAGGCAGGACATATCCAGGAATAGTGATGCTGGCGTCTCCGACATTATCTGAAATGTGGGAATCTGTGTGAAGAACAATGATTGGCTGTTGCTTGACTCGCCTTCCGAGCAACTCTCCAAATTTCCATACATCGACCCAAATGGTGGGAAGGAGAACTTTGCAGCGTCGCCAAGGCTGGGTTTACTGTTGTTGTTTCGAGTGCCTCGGTCAATGTCGGCTGGAATGTTAGATTTCAATCATTTGTATCTTCTTTGCAGCGCTGAATACAACTAAGTGGCATTTTGGGCAATATGTGAATATAGACAGACAGAGAAACAGACACGGAGAAAGGCTGAGGCATGGACAGACCAGAGACAGAGAGGGACAGGCAGATAGACAGACATGCTGACAGATGCTCAGGTGGTTCGATGAAGAGACAGAGATGCAGGTTGCAGCATCGAGCAGGCTGAAGATGGACCTTTGAAAATGGCTGAAGACGGTCATGAGAGCAAGGAGCTGAATGAAAATGCTGAGACACGTTTTGTCTAACAATGACCAAATCTTGCATGACAGGCCATTGAGTAGCAGTTACTATCAGACTTGCCTTGCCCATTTCATTCCTGTACAATGTTAACCTGTGGGACTGTGGTGGGTTCATTTCACCACTGCTTCTGGGATTGTGCTCTGCTCTGAAGAACTTTCTGCAACATCGCAGGGGTTTGATGAGGTCCCCCATGCAAGACTTCTTGAGAAAGTGAGAGGGCATGGGATCCAAGGGGCTGATGCCTTGTGGATCCGGAACTGGCTTGCCTGCAGGAGGCAGAGAGTGGTTGTGGATGGGTCTTTTTCTGCATGGAGGTTGGTCACCAGTGGAGTGCCCCAGGGATCTGTTCTTGGACCCTTCCTGTTTGTCATTTTCATCAATGACCTGGATGAGGAAATGGAGGGATGGGTTGGGAAGTTTGGTGATGACACAAAGTTTGGTGGTGTTGTGGATAGTCTGGAGGGATGTCAGAAGTTGCAGCAAGACATCGATAGAACAAAACAAAGAACAAAGAACAAAACAGCCCAGGAAACAGGCCCTTCGGCCCAACGAGCCCGCGCCGCCATTTTAACACCACCAGTCCCCCACTCCACCCATGACCCTTATCTATTGTTTTATGGCCATCCAGATTGAGGGAAACTGATTTAGGGACAATTTATTACTTCCAATCAGCCTAACAGCACATCTTTGGGGTGTGGGAGGAAACCGGAGCACCCGGAGAAAACCCACGCAAGCACGGGGAGAATGCGCAAACTCCCAGAGACACCGGCCCAAATCCATGTGTCTGCACAGCAAACAGTGATATTCACTGAGCTGTCGTCTTGCCCAGTATCTGGTCCAGTTTAGGCACACACTAACGACATGAAGCACTAGGCCAATCTCAAACAACCAAGAGCAGCCCCAGTACGACCAATCGCGTGTATGCCCCTCGTTGGACACAAGGCGGACCGACTTAAACCTGTGAATGAAAAGGAAAAAACGTTATTATCATACCAGATCCATTTACCTTACCAGGGACCCCATAATGCTAATGAACTTATTGGAATCAAATGTGGGTTTACGAAAATGCCTGTCTCACCGAGACATGCACTTTGCCGCAATGTTACAATTGTGGCTATTACATTGAGGAAAAGATTGGAAGCAACTCTGGTGTGACTCAAAATGCTTACCTTATCCAGATATGAACTTTGCTGCAGTATCAGCTTATTGGCCAAAAGGAGTCACTTTCTCTGATAACATATTTACAACTGAATGTGAGTGTACTCAAAATGTTCAACTCGCCGAGATATGCACATATGCACATTGAAGCAATATCAGAGGTTTGGCAATAAAGTGTCAATGGCATTAAGAAAATCATTGGAAACAAATGTGGAGGGGGTGAAATGATTCATTGTGTGAAATATTCACTTTCAGAAAGTGAACACTATTCACTTTCTCCGGAATCAGCAGATTTTGGTAGGAATCACTGTGGAAATCGTCGGAAACAATTCTGGATAAGCTCAAAATGCATATCTCATCTACTTATGGAAATTGCCGAAAATTCAGACGTTTGGCAACAGAGACTGATTGGCATTCAGCAACTCTTTGGAAATCTATGTTGATCTACCCACAATCCTTCGCGCAATTCGAGAATGAGTGCAATATCAGATTTTCAGCGGGAATAACTCATAGGCTTTGAGGAAATTATTGGAATCCAATGTGGGTTTGCTAAAGTTCATATCTGACCGAGATATGCACTTTGCCGCAGAGTTACAATTGTGGCGTTTAGGGGGACAATTGCATTGAGGAAATCTTTTGAATCAATTCCAGTGTTACTCAACATGCTTACCTCATCCAGGTATGCAGTTTGCTGTTGTGTCAGCTTTTCAGCCAACATGAGTCAGTGGGTTTTATCACATATATATAGATACAGCCAAATCTGGTTTCACTCAAAATGCTGAACTCATCGAGATATGCACTTTGCCGCAATATCGGATGTTTGGCAGTAAAGTGTCAATGTTATTGAGAGAAACTTTGGAAACAAGTGAGGAGGGAGTGAAATGATGAACTAGGTGAAAGATTGACTTTTAAAAAGAGAATCGTATTAACTTTATACTGAAATATCAAATTTTTGGCGGGATCATTGTGGAAATGGTCGGAAACAATTCTGTATTAGCTCAAAATGCCTGTCTCATCGAGTAATGGAACATGACGAAAAATCAGACAGTTGGCAACAGAGACTGACTGGAATTCAGCAACTCATTGGAAATCTATGTTGATCTACCCCCAAAGCGTCGCGCAGTTAGAGAATGAGTGCAATATCAGATTTTCAGCGGGAATAACTCATTGGCTTTGAGGAAATGATTGGAATCAAATGTGGGTTTGCTAAAATGCTTATCTCAATGAGATATGCAATGTTAGCATGGTGGCGCTTATGGTTGCACTGGGATTGCGGAATGCGTTGGATTCAATTCTGGTGTTACTCACATGCTTCCCTCTTCCAGATATGCGCTTTGCCGCAGGATCAGCTTTTTAGAGAACATGAATCAGTGGGGTTCATCATATATTTAGAGCCAAATCTGGAGTTACTCAAAATTCTGAACTCATCGAGATATGCAGTTTGCCGCAATATCAGAGGTTTGGCAGTACATAATATAAGAAATAGGAGCAGGAGTAGGCCATCTAGCCCTTCGAGCCTGCCCCGCCATTCAATAAGATCATGGCTGATCTGTCGTGGATCAGTTCCACATTCCCGCCCTCTCCCCATAACCCTTAATCCCCTCTCTCATCAAAAACCCATCAACCCGCGTCTTAAAAATATTTAGCGAGGCAGCCTCCACCACTTCAACGGGCAGAGAATTCCAGAGATTCACCACCCTTTGAGTGAAGAAGTTCCTCCTCAACTCCGTTCTAAACCGCCCCCCCTTTATCTTGAGGCTGTGCCCCCTAGTCCTACTGTCGTTTTTGAGCGGGAAGAGTCTCTCCACCTCTATCCTATCCATCCCATTCATCATCTTATACGTCTCAATGAGATCTCCCCTCATTCTTCTAAACTCTAACGAGTACAAGCCTAGTTTATTCAGCCTCTCCTCATAGCTCAACCCCCTCAACTCCGGTATCAGCCTAGTAAACCTCCTCTGCACTCCCTCCAAGGCCAAAATATCCTTGCGCAGGTGCGGCGCCCAAAACTGCACACAGTACTCCAGCTGCGGCCTCACCAATGCCCTATACAGCTGCAGCAAGACCTCCCTACTTTTATGTTCAATCCCCCTCGCTATGAAGGCCAGCATCCCATTCGCCTTCCTGACCACCTGCTGCACCTGCAAGCTGGGTTTTTGCGACTCATGCACAAGGACCCCGAGGTCCCTCTGCACCGTCGCCTGCTGCAGTTTTTCGCCACGTAAGTAATAGTCCTTCCTACCATTCTTCTTACCAAAGTGGACCACCTCACACTTGCCAACATTAAATTCCATTTGCCATTTCCTGGCCCATTCGCCCAGCCTATCTAGATCCTTCTGTAGACTCTCCACACCCTCCGCACAATTTGCCTTCCCCCCAATCTTGGTGTCATCAGCAAATTTCGACTCCCTACACTCGGTTCCCTCCTCCAGATCATCTATATAAATGGTAAATAGCTGAGACCCCAGCACCGACCCCTGGGGCACCCCACTAGTCACCAACCGCCAATCCGAATAGCACCCATTGACCCCCACTCTCTGCCTCCTATTTGACAACCAATCCTCTATCCACGCTAACACCCTACCCCCAACTCCATGTCCCCTGACCTTCTGCAATAACCTCTTGTGAGGTACCTTGTCAAACGCCTTCTGAAAATCCAGAAAGACCACATCCACCGGCTCTCCTCTATCCACTGCCCTCGACACATCCTCATAGAACTCCAGTAAATTTGTCAGACACGACTTCCCTTTAATGAAACCGTGTTGCGTCTGCCCTATCAAGCAATTCCCTTCAAGATGCCTCGCAATTTCCTCCTTAATGACGGATTCTAACATTTTACCTACCACAGACGTTAAACTAACCGGCCTATAATTCCCTGCCTTTTGCCTGGCACCCTTCTTAAACAACGGCGTAACATTAGCCGTTTTCCAATCTTCCGGCACTTCCTCGGAATCCAGCGACGTCTGGAAAATAACCACCAAGGCATCCACTATAACCTCCGCCATTTCTTTCAGAACCCTCGGATGCATTCCATCCGGTCCTGGGGACTTGTCCACAATCAGCCCCTCCAGTCTGTCGAGCACCGCCTCTCTAGTAACAGTAATGTCATTAAGACCCTCCAGTCCTACTACCTTTCCATCGCTAACACCCGGCAAATTATTCACGTCCTCCTCCGTGAAGACAGAAACAAAAAAGTTATTCAAGACCTCAGCCATATCCCCATCCCCTACCACTAGGTCCCCTTTCTCATCCTCTAAAGGACCAACGTTCACCCTAGCCAGCCTCTTCCTTTTTATATATTTATGAAAACTCTTACTATCCTTTTTTATATTAAGTGCTAGCCCAGCCTCATAGCTTCTCCTACCCTTCTTTATCAACTTCTTTGTCAATCTTTGTTGACATTTAAACCTTTCCCAATCCTCTTCTCGCCCACTGCTCTTAGCTACTCTAAATTCCTCCGCTTTTAACTTAACACTTTCCTTCACCTCCTTCGTTATCCACGGCTTATTACCTCTCCTCCTACGGTCCTTTTTGACCATCGGAATAAATTTCTGCTGAGCACCAAGAAAGATCTCCTTAAAGATCCTCCACTGCTCCTCAGCAGACCTGCCTTCCAACGCGCTCCCCCAGTCCACATTCGCCAATTCTTCTCTCATCCTACCGTACTCCCCTCTATTCAAACAAAGAACGCGTGTCCGGGAACCCACTTTCTCCTCCTCCATCTGCAACAGAAACTCCACTATACAATGATCACTCTCTCCAAGAGGATCCTTCACCGCAAGGTCCCTAATTCTATCCGCCTCATTGCATAGCACCAGATCCAAGATAGCTCGCTCCCTCGTCGGCTCCAACACACACTGTTCAAGGAAATTATCCCGGCAGCATTCCCAGAACTCCTCCTCGAGCCCACCTCGTCCAACATGGGTCGACCAATCAATATGCAGATTGAAATGTGTCAATGGTATTGAGAGAATCTTCGGAAACAAATGAAGAAGTAGTGAAATGAAGTTGATGAAAGATTCACTTTTAGAAAGTGAATAGTATTCACTTTATACTGAAATATCAAAGTTTTGGCGCTATCATTGTGGAAATCGTCGGAAACAATTCTGGATTGGCTCAAAATGCCTGTCTCATCTCATTGTGGATCTTTGCGGAAAATCAGACTTTTGGCCACCGAGACTGATTGGTATTCAGCAACACTTTGGAAATCTAAGTTGATATACCCACAATTCTCCGCGCAGCCAGATACTGACTGCAATATCAGATTTTCAGCAGGAATGCCTCATTGGCATTGAGGAACTTATTGGAATCAAATGTGGGTTTACTAAAATGCCTGTCTCACCGAGACATGCACTTTGCCGCAATGTTACAATTGTGGCTATTACATTGAGGAAAAGATTGGAAGCAACTCTGGTGTGACTCAAAATGCTTACCTTATCCAGACATGCACTTTGCTGCAGTATCAGATTATTGGCCAAAAGGAGTCACTTTCTCTGATAACATATTTACAACCGAATATGAGTGCACTCAAAATGTTCAACTCGCCGAGATATGCACATATGCATATTGAAGCAATATCAGAAGTTTGGCAGTAAAGTGTCAATGGCATTAAGAAAATCATTGGAAACAAATGTGGAGGGGGTGAAATGATTCAGTGTGTGAAATGTTCAGTTTTACAAACTGAACACTATTCACTTTCTCCTGAATTAGCAGATTTTGGTAGGAATCACTGTGGAAATCGTCGGAAACAATTCTGGATAAGCTCAAAATGCATATCTCATCTCGTTATGGAAATTGCCGAAAATTCAGACTTTTGGCAACAGAGACTGATTGGCATTCAGCAACTCTTTGGAAATCTATGTTGATCTATCCACAATCCTTCGCGCAATTCGAGAATGAGTGCAATATCAGATTTTCAGCGGGAATAGCTCATTGGCTTTGAGGAAATTATTGGAATCAAATGTGTGTTTGCTAAAGTGCTTATCTGACCGAGATATGCACTTTGCCGCAGTGTTAGAATTGTGGCGTTTAAGGGGACAATTGCATTGAGGAAATCTTTTGAATCAATTCTGGTGTTACTCAACATGCTTACCTCATCCAGGTATGCAGTTTGCTGCAGTGTCAGCTTTTCAGCCAACATGAGTCAGTGGATTTGATGTTATATTTACAGCGAAACCTGGATTTACTCAAAATGCTGATCTCTTCGAGATATGCACTTTGCCGCAATATCAGAGTTTTGGCTTTAAAGTGTCAATAGCATTGAGAGAATCTTTGGAAACAAATGAGGAGGGAGTGAAATGATGAACTTGGTGAAAGATTATCTTTTCGAAAGTGAAAACTTTTCACTCTTTACTGAAATATCAAATTTTTGGAGATATCTTTGTGGAAATCGGTAGAAACAGAACTGGATTCGCTCAAAATGCTTTCCTCATCTTGTTATGGAACTTGGCGAAAGATCTGACTTTTGGCAACAGAGACTGACTGGCATTCAGCAACTCTTTGGAAATCTATGTTGTTCTACCCACAATCCTTCGCGCAGTTAGAGGGTGAGTGCAATATCAGATTGTCAGCGGGAATAGCTCATTTGGTTTGAGGAAATAATTGGAATCAAATGTGGGATTACTAAAATGCTTATCTCACCGAGATATGCACTTTGCCGCAATGTTAGAATTTGTGGAGTTTAAGGTTACAATGGTATAGAGAATGACATTGGAAACAATTCTGGTGTTACTCAACATGCTCACCTCATCCAGATATGCACTTTGCTGCAGTGTCAGCTTTTCAACCTACATGAGTCAGTGGATTTGATGTTATATTTACAGCCAAACCTGGATTTACTCAAAATGCTGATCTCTTCGAGATATGCACTTTGCCGCAATATCAGAATTCTGGCTGTAAAGTGCCAATAGCATTGAGAGAATCTTTGGAAACAAATGAGGAGGGGGTGGAATGATGAACTTGGTGAAAGATTTTCTTTTAGAAAGTGAAAACTTTTCACTCTATACTGAAATATGAAATTTTTGGAGATATCTTTGTGGAAATCGTCAGAAACAGAACTGGATCAGCTCAAACTGCTTTCCTCATCTAGTTATGGAACTTGACAAAAGATCTGACTTTTGGCAACAGAGACTGACTGGCATTCAGCAACTCTTTGGAAATCAATGTTGATCTTCCAACAATTCTTCGCGCAGTCAGATACTGACTGCAATACAAGATTATCAGCAGGAATACGCACTTTGCCGCAATATTAGAATTTGTGGCGTTTGAAGTTGAAATGGTATTGTGGAAAACATTGGAATCAATTTTGGTGTTACTCAACATGCTTACCTCATCCAGATATGCACTTTGCTGCAGTGTTAGCTTTTCAGCCAACATGAGTCAGTGGATTTGATGTTATATTTACAGCCAAACCTGGATTTACTCAAAACACTGTTCCCTTCAGATATGCACTTTGCCGCAATATCAGAATTCTGGCTGCAAAAGTGTGAATAGCATTGAGAAAATCTTTGGAAACAAATGAGGAGGGAGTGAAATGATGAACTTGGTGAAAGATTTTCTTTTAGAAAGTGAAAACTTTTCACTCTTTACTGAAATATGAAATTTTTGGAGATATCTTTGTGGAAATCGTCAGAAACAGTTCTGGAATTGCTCAAAATGCTTTTCTCATGTAGTTATGGAACATGGCGAAAGATCTGACTTTTGGCAACAGAGACTGACTGGCATTCAGCAACTCTTTAGAAATCTATGTTGTTCTTCCAACAATTCTTCACGAAGTCAGATACTGACTGCAATATGAGATTATCAGCAAGAATACCTCATTGGCATTGAGAAAATTCTTGGAATCAAATGTGGGTTTACTAAAATGCTTATCTCACCGAGATATGCACTTTGCCGCAATGTTAGAATTTGTGGCGTTTGAAGTTGAAATGGTATTGAGGAAAACATTGGAATCAATTTTGGTGTTACTCAACATGCTTACCTCATCCAGATATGCACTTTGCCGCAATGTCAGAATTTGTGGAGTTTACGGTTACAATGGTATAGAGGATAACGTTGGAAACTATTCTGGTGTTACTCAACATGCTCACCTCATCCAGATATGCACTTTGCTGCAGTGTTAGCTTTTCAGCCAACATGAGTCAGTGGATTTGATGTTATATTTACAGCCAAACCTGGATTTACTCAAAATGCTTAACTCTTCGAGATATGCACTTTGCCGCAATATCAGAGTTTTGGATGTAAAGTGTGAATAGCATTGAGAGGATCTTTGGAAACAAATGAGGAGGGAGTGAAATGATGAACTTGGTGAAAGATGTTCTTCTGGAAAGTGAAAACTTTTCACTCTATACTGAAATATCAAATTTTTGGAGAAATTTTGTGGAAATCGTCAGGAGCAGAACTGGATTCGCTCAAAATGCTTTTCTCATCTAGTTATGGAACTTGGCGAAAGATCTGACTTTTGGCAACAGAGACTGACTGGCATTCAGCAACTCTTTGGAAATCTATGTTGTTCTACCCACAATTCTTCGCGCAGTTAGAGGGTGAGTGCGATATCAGATTGTCAGCGGGAACAGCTCATCTGGTTTGTGGAAATAATTGGAATCAAATGTGGGATTACTAAAATGCTTATCTCACCGAGATATGCACTTTGCCGCAATGTCAGAATTTGTGGAGTTTAGGTAGTGCATTAGAAAGCTTTAGATTGGCTCGGAGGGAGTTGAAGAGGGAGTTAAGAAGGGCTAAAAGAGGACATGAGATGACTTTGGCTGATAGGATTAAGGTGAATCCTAAGGCGTTCTATAGGTATGTCAAGAACAGAAGGTTGGTTAGGGCAAGATTATGGCCAGTTATAGACAGTAGAGGGAAGTTCTGTGTGGAACCGGAAGAGATTGGAGAGGCATTGAACCAATATTTCTCTTCGGTGTTCACGCAGGGGGACATGAATGTAGCTGAGGAGGACACTGGGGTGCAGGGGTGTAAAATAGAAAGTATTGCAGTTGATACCGGGGATGTGCTGGATATTCTAGAGGGCTTGAAAATAGATAAGTCCCCTGGTCCGGACAGGATTTACCCTAGGATTCTCTGGGAGGCCAGAGAGGTGATTGCAGAGCCTCTGGCTCTGATCTTAGAACATAGAACATAGAACACTACAGCACAAACAGGCCCTTCGGCCCACGAGTTGTGCCGATCACATCAACACCTACCAACCTACAGACCTATCTATAACCCTCAATCTCATTAAACCCCATATACTCATCCAGAAGTCTTTTAAAAGACCCCAGCGAGTTCGCCTCCACCACCACTGACGGCAGCCGATTCCATTCACTCACCACCCTCTGAGTGAAAAACTTACCCCTAACATCACTTCTGAACCTCCCTTCCCGCACCTTAAATCTGTGTCCTCTCGTAGCAACCATTTCAACCTGGGGAAATAGCCTCTGAGAGTCCACCCTATCTATTCCTCTCAACATTTTGTAAACTTCTATCAGGTCGCCTCTCAACCTTCGTCTCTCCAGGGAAAAGAGTCCCAGCTCCCTCAACCTAACATCTTCAGGTCATCGTTGGTCTCTGGTATAGTACCGGAAGATTGGAGGACAGCGAATGTTGTTCCATTGTTTAAGAAGGGGAACAGAGACTTCCCCGGGAATTATAGACCGGTGAGTCTTACTTCTGTTGTGGGCAAGGTTTTAGAAAGAATTATTAGGGATAGGATTTATAGTTATTTGGAGAGTAATGAATTGATTAGAGACAGTCAGCATGGTTTTGTAGCAGGTAGGTCGTGCCTTACTAACCTTATTGAGTTCTTTGAGAAAGTGACCAAAGAGGTGGATAGGGGTAAGGCAGTTGACGTGGTATATATGGATTTTAGTAAGGCGTTTGATAAGGTTCACCATGGTGGGCTTCTGCAGAAAATGCAGATGTATGGGATTGGGGGTAATCTAGGTACTTGGATCAGGAATTGGCTAACGGATAGGAGACAGAGGGTGGTGGTTGATGGTGAATATTCGTCATGGAGTTCGGTTACGAGCGGTGTGCCTCAGGGATCTGTTTTGGGGCCACTGCTGTTTGCAATTTTTATTAATGATCTGGATGAGGGTTTAGTTGGGTGGATTAGTAAGTTTGCTGATGACACCAAAGTCGGTGGTGTGGTAGATTGTGAGGAAGGGTGTCATAGTTTGCAGGGTGACTTAGACAGGTTGCAGAGCTGGGCCACGAGGTGGCGGATGGAGTTTAATGCGGAGAAGTGTGAGGTAATCCATTTCGGTAGGAGTAACAGATGTGTTCAGTATAGGGCTAATGGGAGGACTTTGAATAGTGTTGAGGAGCAGAGGGATCTAGGTGTATGTGTACATAGATCCCTGAAAGTTGGGAATCAAGTAGATAAGGTAGTTAAGAAGGCATACGGTGTCTTGGCGTTTATTGGTAGGGGGATTGAATTTAGGAGTCGCAGCGTCATGTTGCAACTGTACACAACTCTGGTGCGGCTGCACTTGGAGTACTGTGTGCAGTTCTGGTCCCCACATTACAGGAAGGACGTGGAGGCTTTGGAGAGGGTGCAGAGGAGGTTTACCAGGATGTTGCCTGGTATGGAGGGGAGGTCATATGAGGAGGGACTGAGGGATTTGGGGTTGTTTTCGCTGGAAAGAAGGAGGCTAAGTGGGGATCTTATTGAAACATATAAGATGATTAGAGGTTTAGATAGGGTGGATAGTGATAGCCTTTTTCCTCGGATGGAGAATGCTAGCACGAGGGGGCATGGCTTTAAATTAAGGGGTGGTAGTTATAAGACGGATGTCAGGGGTAGGTTCTTTACCCAGAGGGTGGTGAGGGATTGGAATGCCCTGCCTGCTGCGGTTGTAAATGCGCCTAGTTTGGGAGCGTTTAAGAGATCTGTGGATAGGTTTATGGACGAAAAGGGATTGGTTTAGATTAGTGGGACAGTGTTTTTTAAAAAAAAACTGGTCGGCGCAACATCGTGGGCCGAAGGGACTGTTCTGCGCTGTAATGTTCTATGTTCTATGTTCTATGTTACAATGGTATAGAGGATGACATAGGAAACAATTCTGGTGTTACTGAACACGCTTACCTCATCCAGATATGCACTTTGCTGCAGTGTTAGATTTTCAGGCAACATGAGTCAGTGGATTTGATGTTATATTTACAGCCAAACCTGGATTTTCCCAATATGCTGATCTCTTCGAGATATGCACTTTGCCGCAATATCAGAATTCTGGCTGTAAAGTGTCAATAGCATTAAGAGAATCTCTGGAAACAAATGAGGAGGCAGTGGAATGATGAACTTGGTGAAAGATTTTCTTCTAGAAAGTGAACTTTTCACTCTTTACTGAAATATAAAATTTTTGGAGATATCTTTGTGGAAATCGTCAGAAACATTTCTGGAATTGCTCAAAATGCTTTTCTCATCTAGCTATGGAACTTGGCGAAAGATCTGACTTTTGGCAACAGAGACTGACTGACATTCAGCAACTCTTTGGAAATCTATGCTGTTCTTCCAACAATTCTTCGCGCAGTCAGATACTGACTGCAATATCAGATGATCAGCAGGAATACCTCATTGGCATTGTGGAAATAATTGGAATCAAATGTGGGTTTACTAAAATGCTTATCTCACCGAGATATGCACTTTGCCGCAATGTTAGAATTTGTGGCGCTGAAGCTGAAATGGTATTGAGGAAAACATTGGAATCAATTTTGGTGTTACTCAACATGCTTACCTCATCCAGATATGCACTTTGCTGCAAAGTCAGCTTTTCAGCCAACATGAGTCAGTGGATTTGATTTTATATTAACAGCCACACCTTGATTTCCTCAAAATGCTTATCTCTTCGAGATATGCACTTGGCCGCATTATCAGAGTTTTGGATGTAAAGTGTCAATAGCATTGAGAGGATCTTTGGAAACAAATGAGGAGGGAGTGAAATGATGAACTTGGTGAAAGATGTTCTTCTGGAAAGTGAAAACTTTTCACTCTATACTGAAATACCTAATTTTTGGAGATATCTTGGTGGAAATCGTCAGAAACAGAACTGGATCCGCTTAAAATGCTTTTCTCATCTAGTTATGGAACTTGGCGAAAGATCTGACTTTTGGCAACAGAGACTGACTGGCATTCAGCAACTCTTTAGAAATCTATGTTGTTCTACCCACAATTCTTCGCGCAGTTAGAGGGTGACTGCAATATCAGATTGTCAGTGGGAACAGCTCATTTGGTTTGAGGAAATAATTGGAATCAAATGTGGGATTACTAAAATGCTTATCTCACCGAGATATGCCCTTTGCCGCAATGATAGAATTTGTGGAGTTTAAGGTTACAAAGGAATAGAGGATGACATTGGAAACAATTCTGGTGTTCCTCAACATGCTTACCTCATCCAGATATGCACCTTGCTGCAGAGTTAGCTTTTCAGCCAACATGAGTCAGTGGATTTGATGTTATATTTACATCCAAACCTGGATTTACTCAATATGCTGATATCTTCGAGATATGCACTTTGCCGCAATATCAGAATTCTAAATGTAAAGTGTCAATAGCATTGAGAGAATCTTTGGAAACAAGTGAGGAGGCAGTGGAATGATGAACTTGGTGAAAGATTTTCTTCTAGAAAGTGAACTTTTCACTCCAAACCTTGATTTACTCAAAATGCTTAACTCTTCGAGATATGCACTTTGCCGCAATATTAGAGCTTGGCAGTCATGTGCCAATGGCGTTGAGAGAATCTTTGGAAACAAATGAGGAGGGAGTGAAATGATGAACTTGGTGAAAGATAATCTTTTCGAAAGTGAAAACTTTTCACTCTTTACTGAAATATGAAATTTTTGGAGATATCTTTGTGGAAATCGTCAGAAACAGTTCTGGAATTGCTCAAAATGCTTTTCTCATCTAGTTATGGAACTTGGCGAAAGATCTGACTTTTGGCAACAGAGACTGACTGGCATTCAGCAACTATTTGGAAATCTATGTTGTTCTACCCACAATTCTTCGCGCAGTTAGAGAATGAGTGCAATATCAGATTATCAGCGGGAACAGCTCATTTGGTTTGAGGAAATAATTGGACTCAAATGTGGGATTACTAAAATGCTTATCTCACCAAGATATGCGCTTTACCGCAATGTTAGAATTTGTGGAGTTTAAGGTTACAATGGTATAGAGGATGACATTGGAAACAATTCTGGTGTTACTCAACATGATTACCTCATCCAGATATGCACTTTGCTGCAGTGTTAGCTTTTCAGCCAACATGAGTCAGTGGATTTGATGTTATATTTACAGCCAAAACTGGATTTACTCAAAATGCTTAACTCTTCGAGATAATATTGCGGCAAAGTGCATATCTCGCTTCATTGAGATACACACATTGGCAGAATATCAGCTGAATTGCATTCACTGCTCGAAGGTATTCAGAGAAACTTTGGAACCTATTGTGGATTTCCTCCAACTTGCTGAACTCACAGACACAAAAACTTGACGACATTCTCATTTCATTGAGATACACACATTGGCAGAATATCAGCCAAATGTCTATCACTGCTCGATGGTATTCAGAGAAACTTTGGAACATATTGTGGATTTTCTCCAACTTGCTGAACTCATCGAGATAAGCACTATACAACTTTCTCATTTCATTGAGATACACACTTTGGCAGAATATCAGCCCAATTGCATTCACTGCTCGAAGGTATTCAGAGAAACTTGGGAACATATTGTGGATTTCCGCCAACATGCTGATCTCATCGAGATAAGCACTATACAACTTTTTCATTTCATTGAGAGACACACATTAGCAGAATATCAGCCAAATGGCATTCACTACTCGAAGGCATTCAGTGAATCTTTGGAACATATTGGGCATTTCTTACAACTTGCTGAACTCAATGAGATAAGGACTTTACCACTTTCTCATCTCATTGAGATAAACACATTGCCAGAATATCAGCCAAATGGCATTCACTGCTCTAAGGCATTGCGAGATACTTTGGAAACTATTGTGGATTTCTTCCAATTTGCTGAACTGATTGAGATAAACACATTGGCAGAATATCAGCCAAATGGCATTCGCTGCTGGAAGAAATTCAGAGAATCCTTGGAACCTACTGTGGATTTCCCCCAACTTGCTGAACTCACCGCGACAAACACCTTACGACTTTCTCATTTCATTGAGATACACACATTGGCAGAATAACAGCCAAATGGCATTCACTGCTCGAAGGTATTCACCGAAACATTGGATCATATTGTGGATTTCCTCCAACTTGCTGATCTCAACGAGAGAAGTACTATACAACTTTCTCATTTCATTGAGATACACACATTGGCAGAATATCAGCCAAATTGCATTCACTGCTCGAAGGTATTCAGAGAAACTTTGGAACCTATTGCGAATTTCTTCCAACTTGCAGAATTCATCCAGATCAGAACTTTACCACTATCTCATTTCATTCAGATACACACATTGGCAGAATATCAGCCAAATGGCATTCACTGCTCGAAAGTATTCAGAGAAACATTGGAACCTATTGTGGATTTCTTGCAACTTGTTGAACTCATGGAGATAAGGACTTTACCACTTTCTCATTTCATTGAGATACACACATAGCCAGAATATCAGACCAGTGGCATTCACTGCTCGACGGTGTTCAGAGAAAAGTTGGAACTTATTGTGGATTTCCCCCAACTTGCTGATCTCACCGATACAAACACGTTATGACATTCTCATTTCATGGCGATACACACATTGGCAGAATATCAGCCAAACGGCATTTACTGCTCGAAGGTATTCCGAGAAACATTGGAACCTATTGTGGATTTCCTCCAACTTGCTGAACTCACAGAGACAGTCACTTGACGACATTCTCATTTCATTGAGATACACACATTGGCAGAATATTAGCCAAATGTTTTTCACTGCTCGATGGTATTCAGAGAAACTTTGGAACATATTGTGGATTTTCTCCAACTTGCTGATCTCATCGAGATAAGCACTATACAACTTTCTCATTTCATTGAGATACACACTTTGGCAGAATATCAGCCCAATTGCATTCACTGCTCGAAGGTATTCAGGGAAACTTGGGAACATATTGTGGATTTCTTCCAATTTGCTGAACTGAATGAGATAAACACATTTCCACTTTCTCATTTGATTGTGATACACACATTAGCAGAATATCAGCCAAATGGCATTCACTACTCCAAGGGATTCAGTGAATCTTTGGAACCTATTGGGGTTTTCTTACAACTTGCTGATCTTATTGAGATAAGGACTTTACCACTTTCTCATTGCATTGAGATAAACACATTGGCAGAATATCAGCCAAATGGCATTCGTTGCTGGAAGGAATTCAGAGAATCTCTGGAACCTATTGTGGATTTCCCCCAAATTGCTGAACTCATCGAGACAAACACTTTATGACTTTCTCATTTCATTGAGATACACACATTGGCAGAATAACAGCCAAATGGCATTCACTGCTTGAAGGAATTCGTAGAAACTTCGGAACCTATTGTGGATATCCTCCAAATTGCTAATCTCATCGAGATCATCCAAATGGCATGCTCTTACCGCTGGTATTCAGAGAAACTTTGGAACATATTGTGGATTTCCTCCAATTATCTGATCTCATCGAGATAAGCACTTATACAACTTTCTCATTTCATTGAGATACACACATTGGCAGAATACCAGTCAAATTGCATTCACTGCTCGAAGGTATTCAGAGAAACTTTGGAACCTATTGCGGATTTCTTCCAACTTGCTGAATTCATCGAGATAAGAAATTTACCACTATCTCATTTCATTGAGATACACACATTGGCAGAATATCAGCCAAATGGCATTCACTGCTCGAAGGTATTCAGAGAAACTTTGGAACATATTGTGGATTTCTTGCAACTTGCTGAACTCATGTTGACAAGGACTTTACCACTTTCTCATTTCATTGAGATACACACACTGGCAGAATATCAGACAAATGGCATTCACTGCTCGAAGGTATTCAGAGAAACTTTGGAACCTATTGCGGATTTCTTCCAACTTGCTGAATTCATCGAGATAAGAACTTTACCACTATCTCATTTCTTTGAGATACACACACTGGCAGAATATCAGCCAAATGGCATTCACTGCTCGAAGGTATTCAGAGAAACTTTGGAACCGATTGTGGATTTCTTGCATCTTGTTGAACTCATGGAGATAAGGACTTTACCACTTTCTCATTGCATTGAGATAAACACATTGGCAGAATATCAGCCAAATGGCATTCGTTGCTGGAAGGAATTCAGAGAATCCTTGGAACCTATTGTGGATATCCCCCAAATTGCTGAACTCATCGAGACAAACACTTTATGACTTTCTCATTTCATTAAGATACACACATTGGCAGAATAACAGCCAAATGGCATTCACTGCTTGAAGGTATTCGTAGAAACTTTGGAACGTATTGTGGATATCCTCCAAATTGCTAATCTCATCGCGATCATCCAAATGGCATACTCTTACCTCTGGTATTCGGAGAAACTTTGGAACATATTGTGGATTTCCTCCAACTTTCTGATCTCATCGAGATAAGCACTATACAACTTTCTCATTTCATTGAGATACACACTTTGGCAGAATATCAGCCCAACTGCATTCACTGCTCGAAGGTATTCAGAAAAACTTGGGAACATATTGTGGATTTCCTCCAAATGTTGGTCTCATCGAGATAAGCACTATACAAATTTCTCATTTCATTGAGAGACACACATTGGCAGAATATCAGCCAAATGACATTCACTACTCGAAGGCATTCAGTGAATCTTTGGAACCTATTGGGCATTTCTTACAACTTGCTGAACTCAAAGAGATAAGGACTTCACCACTATCTCATTTCATTGAGATACACACACTGGCAGAATATCAGACAAATGGCATTCACTGCTCGAAGGTATTCAGAGAAACTTTGGATCCGATTGTGGATTTCTTGCAACTTGCTGAACTGATGGGGACAAGGACTTTACCACTTTCTCATTTCATTGAGATAAACACATTGGCAGAATATCAGCCAAATGGCATTCACTGCTCGATGGTATTCAGAGAAACATTGGATCATATTGTGGATTTCCTCCAACTTGCTGATCTCAACGAGAGAAGTACTATACAACTTTCTCATTTCATTGAGATACACACATTGGCAGAATATCAGCCAAATTGCATTCACTGCTCGAAGGTATTCAGAGAAACTTTCGAACCTATTGCGAATTACTTCCAACTTGCAGAATTCATCCAGATCAGAACTTTACCACTATCTCATTTCTTTGAGATACACACATTGGCAGAATATCAGCCAAATGGCATTCACTGCTCGAAGGTATTCAGAGAAACTTTGGAACCGATTGTGGATTTCTTGCAACTTGTTGAACTCATGGAGATAAGGACTTTACCACTTTCTCATTTCATTGAGATACACACATAGCCAGAATATCAGACCAGTGGCATTCACTGCTCGACGGTGTTCAGAGAAAATTTGGAACTTATTGTGGATTTCCCCCAACTTGCTGATCTCACCGATACAAACACGTTACGACATTCTCATTTCATGGCGATACACACATTGGCAGAATATCAGCCAAATGGCATTCACTGCTCGAAGGTATTCCGAGAACCTTTGGAACCTATTGTGGATTTCCTCCAACTTGCTGAACTCACAGAGACAGTCACTTGACGACATTCTCATTTCATTCAGATACACACATTGGCAGAATATTAGCCAAATGTTTTTCACTGCTCGATGGTATTCAGAGATACTTTGGAACATATTGTGGATTTTCTCCAACTTGCTGATCTCATCGAGATAAGCACTATACAACTTTCTCATTTCATTGAGATACACACTTTGGCAGAATATCAGCCCAATTGCATTCACTGCTCGAAGGTATTCAGAGAAACTTGGGAACATATTGTGGATTTCTTCCAATTTGCTGAACTGAATGAGATGAACACATTACCACTTTCTCATTTCATTGTGATACACACATTAGCAGAATATCAGCCAAATGGCATTCACTACTCCAAGGGATTCAGTGAATCTTTGGAACCTATTGGGGTTTTCTTACAACTTGCTGAACTCATTGAGATAAGGACTTTACCACTTTCTCATTGCATTGAGATAAACACATTGGCAGAATATCAGCCAAATGGCATTCGTTGCTGGAAGGAATTCAGAGAATCCTTGGAACCTATTGTGGATATCCCCCAAATTGCTGAACTCATCGAGACAAACACTTTATGACTTTCTCATTTCATTGAGATACACACATTGGCAGAATAACAGCCAAATGGCATTCACTGCTTGAAGGTATTCGTAGAAACTTTGGAACCTATTGTGGATATCCTCCAAATTGCTAATCTCATCGAGATCATCCAAATGGCATACTCTTACCTCTGGTATTCAAGAAACTTTGGAACATATTGTGGATTTCCTCCAACTTGCTGATCTCATAGAGATAAGCACTATACACCTTTCTCATTTCATTGAGATACACACATTGGCAGAATATCAGCCAAATGTTTGTCACTGCTCGTTGGTATGCAGAGAAACTTTGGAACATATTGTGGATTTTCTCCAACTTGCTGATCTCATCGAGATAAGCACTATACAACTTTTTCATTTCATTGAGATACACACTTTGGCAGAATATCAGCCCAACTGATAGCAGAGTCGAGAGGCAGCGATTTTTGGGCGTGCGAGGAGGCAATAACAAGGTATATTTTTCTGTTTATTCCGTTTAACTTTTTATTTTTCGTGCTAAGTCGCGAGTTTCGGCGGTTTTTTTTAAATTAGTTAGAAACCGGAAGTCGTCACTAGGACGCTTACCGGTAGTTGTAGTTTTTTTTCGGGTTTAAAAGCACCTACCTCCGTGTCTCGGCCTCATTGTTCCTGTGGAGCTGAGTCGAGAGGCAGCGATTTTTGGGCGTGCGAGGAGGCAAAAATAAGGTATATTTTTCTGTTTATTCCGTTTAACTTTTTATTTTTAGTGTTAAGTCGCGAGTTTCGGCGGTTTTTTTTTAAATTAGTTAGAAACCGGAAGTCGTCACTAGGACGCTTACCGGTAGTTGTAGTTTTTTTTCGGGTTTAAAAGCACCTACCTCCGTGTCTCGGCCTCATTGTTCCTGTGGAGCTGAGTCGAGAGGCAGCGATTTTTGGGCGTGCGAGGAGGCAAAAATAAGGTATATTTTTCTGTTTATTCCGTTTAACTTTTTATTTTTAGTGTTAAGTCGCGAGTTTCGGCGGTTTTTTTTTCAAATTAGTTAGAAACCGGAAGTCGTCACTAGGACGCTTACCGGTAGTTGTAGTTTTTTTTCGGGTTTAAAAGCACCTACCTCCGTGTCTCGGCCTCATTGTTCCTGTGGAGCTGAGTCGAGAGGCAGCGATTTTTGGGCGTGCGAGGAGGCAAAAATAAGGTATATTTTTCTGTTTATTCCGTTTAACTTTTTATTTTTAGTGTTAAGTCGCGAGTTTCGGCGGTTTTTTTTTAAATTAGTTAGAAACCGGAAGTCGTCACTAGGACGCTTACCGGTAGTTGTAGTTTTTTTTCGGGTTTAAAAGCACCTACCTCCGTGTCTCGGCCTCATTGTTCCTGTGGAGCTGAGTCGAGAGGCAGCGATTTTTGGGCGTGCGAGGAGGCAAAAATAAGGTATATTTTTCTGTTTATTCCGTTTAACTTTTTATTTTTAGTGTTAAGTGGCGAGTTTCGGCGGTTTTTTTTAAATTAGTTAGAAACCGGAAGTCGTCACTAGGACGCTTACCGGTGTTGTAGTTTTTTTTTTCTCGTGCCCCTAACACTATAAATTAGTGCAGAGAGGATTCCCGATTCTCTACACTGGTAGAGAATCCCACCCTTCCACCTCCTCTAACCTAATTATAAGTGTGAGGGAAGTTTTTTTTTATATTTTTACTTTTCTGCTGGTAATTGATTCAGGGATGGCAGTTCAGGCTGTAAGCTGCATCTCCTGTGGGATGTATGTAGTGAGGGACTCCCACAGTGTTTCAGGTGATTTTACTTGTGGGAAGTGTGTTAGATTGCAGTTTCTGGAGGAGCGTGTAAAGGAGCTGGAAGGGGAATTAGAGGAGCTCCGTATAATTCGGGAAGTGGAGCAGGACATAGAAAGGAGTTATAAGGAGATAGTCACTCCTAGGAATAAGTCTTGGGTCACTGCCAGGAAGAGGGGCAAAAAGCAGTTGGGGGACAATCCCCTGGGGCTGTTCCCCTCCAAAATAGGTTTTCGGTCCTGGAGGCTACAGTTGAGGAGAAATCAACTGGGGATAGCCAAAGGGAGCAGGTCTCTGGGGGTGAGCCTATTGGCAAGCCTCAGGTGGTTAGGGGTAAGAGATTGGGCCTCGTGATTGGGGACTCCACAGTTATGGGGACGGATAGGAGAGTTGGAGGTAAGGGTAGGGACTCTGGGCTGGTGTGTTGCCTACCAGGGGCTGGGGTCCAGGATGTATCGGACAGAGTATTCAGGACTCTTAGGGGAGAGGGAGATCAACCCCAAGTTATAGTTCATGTGGGGACACATGACATAGGGAGATTAAGGGAAGGGGATATTAAGCAAAGATTTATGGAGTTGGGGTGGAAACTAAAGGCGAAGTCAGAAAGAGTAGTTATATCTGGACTCTTGCCTGTGCCACGGGATAGTTTAGAGAGGAATAGGGAGAGGGAAAGTTTGAACTCGTGGCTGAGGGGATGGTGCAGGAGGGAGGGGTTCAGGTACTTGAGCAATTGGGGCTCATTCTGGGGAAGGTGGGACCTCTATAAGAGGGATGGTCTACACCTGAACCAGAGGGGAATCAATATCCTGGGGGGTAAATTTGCAAAAGCGATGCAGGAAGGTTTAAACTGATTCGGAGGGGGGGAGGGATAGTGAGGAAAGGGGGTGAAAGTGAGGGGGGCATAGTTGGGGAATGCAAGGCACGGCATAGTGGGGGTGGGGCGGAGCAGGGTTTGAAATGCGTGTACTTTAATGCGAGGAGTATTCGCAATAAAGTGGATGAACTTGCAGCGTGGATCAGTACCTTGGACTTTGATGTTGTGGCCATTTCTGAGACATGGATAGAGCAGGGTCAGGAATGGATGTTGCAGGTTCCGGGGTACAAATGCTTTAGTCGGAGTAGAGAAGAAGGTAGAAGGGGGGGTGGGGTAGCATTGCTAGTCAAGGACTGTATCACAGTGTCGGAGAGAAAGTTTGATGAGGACTTGTCAGTTGAGGTAGTATGGGCGGAGATTAGAAATAGGAGAGGAGAGGTCACCCTGTTGGGAGTCTTTTATAGACCTCCTAAAAGTTCTAGAGAGGTTGAGGAAAGGATTGCGGAGACAATCCTGGTTAGGAGTGAAAGTAATAGGGTAATTGTTATGGGGGACTTTAACTTTACGAATATTGATTGGAGTTGCTATAGTTCTAGCTCGCTAGAGGGGTCAGTGTTTGTACAAAGCGTGCAGGAAGGTTTTTTGTCTCAGTATGTAGACAGGCCAACTAGAGGTGAGGCTATATTGGATTTGGTGCTGGGAAATGAGCCAGACCAGGTGCTAGACTTGGAAGTTGGTGTGCATTTTGGTGATAGTGACCACAATTCGGTTACGTTCACCTTAGTGATGGGAAGAGATAGGCATGAACCTCGGGTCAGCAATTTTAGCTGGGGTAAGGGCGATTATGAGGCTATCAGGAGTGAATTAGGAAGCATGGATTGGATTAGGAGATTACAGGGACTGGGAACGTCTGAAATGTGGAGTTTTTTCAAGGAGCAGCTACTGCGAGTCCTTGATAGGTATGTCCCTGTCAGGCATGGTGGATTTGGTAGATCTAGGGAACCGTGGTGCACTAAAAGAGTTGAGTCGATGGTTAAAAAGAAAAAGGAGGCTTATGTTCGGATGAGATTGGAGGGCTCAGATAGTGCACTAGAAAGCTTTAGATTGGCTAGGAGGGAGTTGAAGAGTGAGTTGAGAAGGGCTAAAAGAGGACATGAGAATACTTTGGCTGATAGGATTCTCCTTAATCCTAAGGCGTTCTATAGGTATGTCAAGAACAGAAGGTTGGTCAGGGCAAGATTAGGGCCAGTTACAGACAGCAGGGGGAAGTTGTGTGTGGAACCGGAGGAGATTGGAGAGGTATTGAACCAATATTTCTCTTCGGTCTTCACGCAGGGGGACATGAATATAGCTGAGGAGGACATTGGGTTGCAGGGGTGTAAAATAGACAGTATTACGGTTGATAAAGGGGATGTGCTGGAAATTCTTGAGGGGCTGAAAATAGATAAGTCCCCTGGTCCGGATGGGATCTACCCTAGGATTCTCTGGGAGGCTAGAGAGGTGATTGCAGAGCCTCTGGCTCAGATCTTCAGGTCGTCATTGGTCTCTGGTGTAGTCCCGGAGGATTGGAGGATAGCGAATGTTGTCCCATTGTTTAAGAAGGGGAACAGAGACTTTGCCGGGAATTATAGACCGGTGAGTCTTACTTCTGTTGTGGGCAAGGTTTTAGAAAAAATTATTAGGGATAGGATTTATAGTTATTTGGAGTGTAACGAATTGATTAGAAATAGTCAGCATGGTTTTGTAGCGGGTAGGTCGTGCCTTACTAACCTTATTGAGTTTTTTGAGAAGGTGACCAAAGAGGTGGATGGGGGCAAGGCGGTTGACGTGGTATACATGGATTTTAGTAAGGCGTTCGATAAGGTTCACCATGGTAGGCTTCTGCAGAAAATGCAGATGTATGGGATTGTGGGTAATCTAGGAAGTTGGATCAGGAATTGGCTATCAGATAGGAGACAGAGGGTGGTGGTGGATGGTAAATATTCATCATGGAGTACAGTTACGAGTGGTGTGCCTCAGGGATCTGTTTTGGGGCCACTGTTGTTTGTAATTTTTATTAATGATCTGGATGAGGGTATAGTTGGGTGGATTAGTAAATTTGCTGATGACACCAAAATTGGAGGTGTGGTAGATTGTGAGGAAGGGTGTCATAGTCTGCAGGGAGACTTAGATAGGTTGCAGAGCTGGGCCGAGAGGTGGCGGATGGAATTTAATGCAGAGAAGTGTGAGGTAATTCACTTTGGTAGGAGCAACAGATGTGTCGAGTATAGGGCTAATGGGAGGACTTTGAATAGTGTGGATGAACAGAGGGATCTAGGTGTGTGTGTACATAGATCCCTGAAAGTTGGGAATCAAGTAGATAAGGTTGTTAAGAAGGCGTACGGTGTCTTGGTGTTTATTGGTAGGGGGATTGAATTTAGGAGTCGCAGTGTAATGTTGCAACTGTACACTACTCTAGTGCGGCCGCACTTGGAGTACTGTGTGCAGTTCTGGTCCCCGCATTACAAGAAGGATGTGGAGGCGTTGGAGAGGGTGCAGAGGAGGTTTACTAGGATGTTGCCTGGTATGGTGGGGAGGTCCTATGAGGAGAGACTGAGGGATTTAGGGTTGTTTTCATTGGAAAGAAGGCGGCTAAGAGGGGATCTTATTGAAACATATAAGATGATTAGAGGTTTAGATAGGGTGGATAGTGATAGCCTTTTTCCTCGGATGGAGAAAGCTAGCACGAGGGGGCATGGCTTTAAATTAAGGGGGGGTAGCTACAGGACGGATGTCAGGGGTAGGTTGTTTACCCAGCGGGTGGTGAGGGATTGGAATGCCCTGCCTGCTGCAGTTGTAAATGCGTCTAGTTTGGGGGCGTTTAAGAGATCTCTGGATAGGTTTATGGACGAAAAGGGATTGGTATAGGCTAGTGGGTCATTGTTTTTGTAACTGGTCGGCGCAACATCGTGGGCCGAAGCGCCTGTTCTGCGCTGTAATGTTCTATGTTCTATGTTCTATGTTCTAACTGCATTCACTGCTCGAAGCTATTGAGAGAAACTTGGGAACATATTGTGGATTTCCTCCAACATGCTGATCTCATCGAGATAAGCACTATACAACTTTCTCATTTCATTGAGAGACACACATTGGCAGAATATCAGCCAAATGGCATTCACTACTCGAAGGCATTCAGTGAATCTTTGTAACATATTGGGGATTTCTTACAACTTGCTGAACTCATTGAGATAAACACTTTACCACTTTCTCATTTCATTGTGATACACACATTGGCAGAATAACAGCCAAATGGCATTCACTGCTTGAAGGTATTCGTAGAAACTTTGGAACCTATTGTGGATATCCTCCAAATTGCTAATCTCATCGAGATCATCCAAAGGGCATACTCTTACCTCTGGTATTCAGAGAAACTTTGGAACATATTGTGGAGTTCCTCCAACTTGCTGATCGCATCCAGATAAGCACGATACAACTTTCTCATTTCATTGAGATATACACATTGGCAGAATATCAGCCAAATGTTTGTCACTGCTCGTTGGTATGCAGAGAAACTTTGGAACATATTGTGGATTGTCTCCAACTTGCTGATCTCATCTTTACCACTATCTCATTTCATTGAGATACACACACTGGCAGAATATCAGACAAATGGCATTCACTATTCGAAGGTATTCAGAGAAACTTTGGATCCGATTGTGGATTTCTTGCAACTTGCTGAACTCATGGGGACAAGGACTTTGCGACTTTCTCATTTCATTGAGATAAACACATTGGCAGAATATCAGCCAAATGGCATTCGCTGCTGGAAGGAATTCAGAGAATCTTTGGAACCTACTGTGGATTTCCCCCAACTTGCTGATCTCACCGTTACAACCGCGTTACGACATTCTCATTTCATGGCGATACACACATTGGCAGAATAACAGCCAAATGGCATTCACTGCTCGAAGGTATTCCGAGAAACTTTGGAACCTATTGTGGATTTCCTCCAACTTGCTGAACTCACAGAGACAGTCACTTGACGACATTCTCATTTCATTGAGATACACACATTGGCAGAATATTAGCCAAATGTTTTTCACTGCTCGATGGTATTCAGAGAAACTTTGGAACATATTGTGGATTTCCTCCAACTTGCTGATCTCATCGAGATAAGCACTATACAACTTTTTCATTTCATTGAGATACACACTTTGGCAGAATATCAGCCCAACTGCATTCACTGCTCGAAGCTATTGAGAGAAACTTGGGAACATATTGTGGATTTCCTCCAACATGCTGATCTCATCGAGATAAGCACTATACAACTTTCTCATTTCATTGAGATACACACTTTGGCAGAATATCAGCCAAATTGCATTCACTGCTCGAAGGTATTCAGAGAAACTTGGGAACATATTGTGGATTTCTTCCAATTTGCTGAACTGAATGAGATAAACACATTACCACTTTCTCATTTCATTGTGATACACACATTAGCAGAATATCAGCCAAATGGCATTCACTACTCCAAGGGATTCAGTGAATCTTTGGAACCTATTGGGGTTTTCTTACAACTTGCTGAACTCATTGAGATAAGGACTTTACCACGTTCTCATTGCATTGAGATAAACACATTGGCAGAATATCAGCCAAATGGCATTCGCTGCTGGAAGGAATTCAGAGAATCTTTGGAACCTACTGTGGATTTCCCCCAACTTGCTGATCTCACCGTTACAACCGCGTTACGACATTCTCATTTCATGGCGATACACACATTGGCAGAATATCAGCCAAATGGCATTCACTGCTCGAAGGTATTCAGAGAAACTTTGGAACCTATTGTGGATTTCTTGCAACTTGTTGAACTCATGGAGATAAGGACTTTACCACTTTCTCATTTCATTGAGATACACACATAGCCAGAATATCAGACCAGTGGCATTCACTGCTCGACGGTGTTCAGAGAAAATTTGGAACTTATTGTGGATTTCCCCCAACTTGCTGATCTCACCGATACAAACACGTTACGACATTCTCATTTCATGGCGATACACACATTGGCAGAATATCAGCCAAATGGCATTCACTGCTCGAAGGTATTCCGAGAAACTTTGGAACCTATTGTGGATTTCCTCCAACTTGCTGAACTCACAGAGACAGTCACTTGACGACATTCTCATTTCATTGAGATACACACATTGGCAGAATATTAGCCAAATGTTTTTCACTGCTCGATGGTATTCAGAGAAACTTTGGAACATATTGTGGATTTTCTCCAACTTGCTGATCTCATCGAGATAAGCACTATACAACTTTCTCATTTCATTGAGATACACACTTTGGCAGAATATCAGCCCAATTGCATTCACTGCTCGAAGGTATTCAGAGAAACTTGGGAACATATTGTGGATTTCTTCCAATTTGCTGAACTGAATGAGATAAACACATTTCCACTTTCTCATTTCATTGTGATACACACATTAGCAGAATATCAGCCAAATGGCATTCACTACTCCAAGGGATTCAGTGAATCTTTGGAACCTATTGGACATTTCTTACAACTTGCTGAACTCATTGAGATAAACACTTTATCACTTCCTCATTTCATTGAGATACACACATTGGCAGAATATTAGCCCAATTGCATTCACTGCTCGGAGGTATTCAGAGAAACTTGGGAACTTATGGCGGATTTCTTCCAAGTTGCTGAATTCATCGAGATCAGAACTTTACCACTATCTCATTTCATTGAGATACACACACTGGCAGAATATCAGATAAATGGCATTCACTGCTCGAAGGTATTCAGAGAAACTTTGGATCCAATTGTGGATTTCTTGCAACTTGCTGAACTGATGGGGACAAGGACTTTACGACTTTCTCATTTCATTGAGATAAACACATTGGCAGAATATCAGCCAAATGGCATTCGCTGCTGGAAGGAATTCAGAGAATCTTTCGAACCTACTGTGGATTTCCCCCAACTTGCTGAACTCACCGAGGCAAACACTTTTCGACTTTCTCATTTCATTGAGATACACACATTGGCAGAATAACTGCCAAATGGCATTCACTGCCCGATGGTATTCAGAGAAACATTGGATCATATTGTGGATTTCCTCCAACTTGCTGATCTCAACGAGAGAAGTACTATACAACTTTCTCATTTCATTGAGATACACACATTGGCAGAATATCAGCCAAATTGCATTCACTGCTCGAAGGTATTCCGAGAAACTTTGGAACCTATTGCGAATTACTTCCAACTTGCAGAATTCATCCAGATCAGAACTTTACCACTATCTCATTTCTTTGAGATACACACATTGGCAGAATATTAGCCAAATGGCATTCCCTGCTCGAAGGTATTCAGAGAAACTTTGGAACCGATTGTGGATTTCTTGCAACTTGTTGAACTCATGGAGATAAGGACTTTACCACTTTCTCATTTCATTGAGATACACACATAGCCAGAATATCAGACCAGTGGCATTCACTGCTCGATGGTTTTCAGAGAAAATTTGGAACTTATTGTGGATTTCCCCCAACTTGCTGATCTCACCGATACAAACACGTTACGACATTCTCATTTCATGGCGATACACACATTGGCAGAATATCAGCCAAATGGCATTCACTGCTCGAAGGTATTCAGAGAAACTTGGGAACATATTGTGGATTTCTTCCAATTTGCTGAACTGAATGAGATAAACACATTACCACTTTCTCATTTCATTGTGATACACACATTAGCAGAATATCAGCCAAATGGCATTCACTACTCCAAGGGATTCAGTGAATCTTTGGAACCTATTGGGGTTTTCTTACAACTTGCTGAACTCATTGAGATAAGGACTTTACCACTTTCTCATTGCATTGAGATAAACACATTGGCAGAATATCAGCCAAATGGCATTCGTGGCTGGAAGGAATTCAGAGAATCCTTGGAACCTATTGTGGATATCCCCCAAATTGCTGAACTCATCGAGACAAACACTTTATGACTTTCTCATTTCATTGAGATACACACATTGGCAGAATAACAGCCAAATGGCATTCACTGCTTGAAGGTATTCGTAGAAACTTTGGAACCTATTGTGGATATCCTCCAAATTGCTAATCTCATCGAGATCATCCAAATGGCATACTCTTACCTCTGGTATTCAAGAAACTTTGGAACATATTGTGGATTTCCTCCAACTTGCTGATCTCATTGAGATAAGCACTTTACCACTTTCTCATTTCATTGAGATACACACATTGGCAGAATAACAGCCAAATGGCATTCACTGCTTGAAGGTATTCGTAGAAACTTTGGAACCTATTGTGGATATCCTCCAAATTGCTAATCTCATCGAGATCATCCAAATGGCATACTCTTACCTCTGGTATTCAGAGAAACTTTGGAACATATTGTGGAGTTCCACCAACTTGCTGATCGCATCCAGATAAGCACGATACAACTTTCTCATTTCATTGAGATACACACATTGGCAGAATATCAGCCAAATGTTTGTCACTGCTCGTTGGTATGCAGAGAAACTTTGGAACATATTGTGGATTGTCTCCAACTTGCTGATCTCATCGAGATAAGCACTATACAACTTTCTCATTTCATTGAGATACACACTTTGGCAGAATATCAGCCCAACTGCATTACCTGCTCGAAGCTACTCAGAGAAACTTGGGAACATATTGTGGATTTCCTCCAACATGCTGATCTGATCAAGATAAGCACTACACAACTTTCTCATTTCATTGAGATACACACATTGGCAGAATATCAGCCAAATGGCATTCACTACTCGAAGGCATTCAGTGAATCTTTGGAACCTATTGGACATTTCTTACAACTTGCTGAACTCATTGAGATAAACACTTTATCACTTCCTCATTTCATTGAGATGCACACATTGGCAGAATATTAGCCCAATTGCATTCACTGCTCGGAGGTATTCAGAGAAACTTGGGAACTTATGGCGGATTTCTTCCAAGTTGCTGAATTCATCGAGATCAGAACTTTACCACTATCTCATTTCATTGAGATACACACACTGGCAGAATATCAGATAAATGGCATTCACTGCTCGAAGGTATTCAGAGAAACTTTGGATCCGATTGTGGATTTCTTGCAACTTGCTGAACTCATGGGGACAAGGACTTTACGACGTTCTCATTTCATTGAGATAAACACATTGGCAGAATATCAGCCAAATGGTATTCGCTGCTGGAAGGAATTCAGAGAATCCTTCGAACCAACTGTGGATTTCCCCCAACTTGCTGAACTCACCGAGACAAACACTTTACGACTTTCTCATTTCATTGAGATACACACATTGGCAGAATATCAGCCAAATTGCATTCACTGCTCGAAGGTATTCAGAGAAACTTTGGAACCTATTGCGAATTACTTCCAACTTGCAGAATTCATCCAGATCAGAACTTTACCACTATCTCATTTCTTTGAGATACACACATTGGCAGAATATCAGCCAAATGGCATTCACTGCTCGAAGGTATTCAGAGAAACTTTGGAACCGATTGTGGATTTCTTGCAACTTGTTGAACTCATGGAGATAAGGACTTTACCACTTTCTCATTTCATTGAGATACACACATAGCCAGAATATCAGACCAGTGGCATTCACTGCTCGACGGTGTTCAGAGAAAATTTGGAACTTATTGTGGATTTCCCCCAACTTGCTGATCTCACCGATACAAACACGTTACGACATTCTCATTTCATGGCGATACACACATTGGCAGAATATCAGCCAAATGGCATTCACTGCTCGAAGGTATTCCGAGAAACTTTGGAACCTATTGTGGATTTCCTCCAACTTCCTGACCTCATCGAGAAAAGCACTATACAACTTTCTCATTTCATTGAGATACACACATTGGCAGAATACCAGCAAAATTGCATTCACTGCTCGAAGGTATTCAGAGAAACTTTGGAACCTATTGCGGATTTCTTCCAACTTGCTGAATTCATCGAGATAAGAACTTTACCACTATCTCATTTCATTGAGTTACACACACTGGCAGAATATCAGACGAATGGCATTCACTGCTCGAAGGTATTCAGAGAAACTTTGGAACCGATTGTGGATTTCTTGCAACTTGTTGAACTCATGGAGATAAGGACTTTACCACTTTCTCATTTCATTGAGATACACACATAGAATATCAGCCAAATGGCATTCACTGCTCGAAGGTTTTCGGAGAAACTTTGGAACCTTTTGTGGAATTCCTCCAAATTGCTAATATCATCGAGATCATCCAAATGGCAAACTCTAATCTCTGGCATTCAGAGAAACTTTGGAACATATTGTGGATTTCCTCCAACTTGCTGATCTCATCGAGAGAACTACTATACAACTTTCTCATTTCATTGAGATACACACATTGGCAGAATATCAGCCAAATTGCATTCACTGCTCGATGGTATTCAGAGAAACGTTGGATCATATTGTGGATTTCCTCCAACTTGCTGATCTCATCGAGAGAACTACTATACAACTTTCTCATTTCATTGAGATACACACATTGCCAGAATATCAGCCAAATTGCATTCACTGCTCGAAGGTATTCAGAGAAACTTTGGAACCTATTGCGAATTTCTTCCAACTTGCCGAATTCATCCAGATCAGAACTTTACCACTATCTCATTTCATTGAGATACACACATTGGCAGAATACCAGCAAAATTGCATTCACTGCTCGAAGGTATTCAGAGAAACTTTGGAACCTATTGCGGATTTCTTCCAACTTGCTGAATTCATCGAGATAAGAACTTTACCACTTTCTTATTTCATTGAGATACACACACTGGCAGAATATCAGACAAATGGCATTCACTGCTCGAAGGTATTCAGAGAAACTTTGGAACCGATTGTGGATTTCTTGAAACTTGTTGAACTCATGGAGATAAGGACTTTACCACTTTCTCATTTCATTGAGATACACACAGAGACTGAATATCAGCCCAATGGCATTCACTGCTCGACGGTATTCAGAGAAAATTTGGAACCTATTGTGGATTTCCCCCAACTTGCTGATCTGACCGAGACAAACACTTTACGACATTCTCATTTCATGGCGATACACACATTGGCAGAATATCAGCCAAATGGCATTCACTGCTCGAAGGTATTCCGAGAAACTTTGGAACCCATTGTTGATTTCCTCCAACTTGCTGAACTCACAGAGACAGTCACTTGACGACATTCTCGTTTCATTGAGACACACGCATTGGCAGAATATCAGCCCAATTGCATTCACTGCTCGGAGGTATTCAGAGAAACTGGGGAACATATTGTGGGTTTCTTCCAATTTGCTGAACTGAATGAGATAAACACTTTACCACTTTCTCATTTCATTGTGATACACACATTAGCAGAATATCAGCCAAATGGCATTCTCTACTCCAAGGCATTCAGGGAATCTTTGGAGCCTATTGGGGTTTTCTTGCAACTTGCTGATCTCATTGAGATAAGGACTTTTCCACTTTCTCATTCCTTTGAGATAAACACATTGGCAGAATATCAGCCAAATGGCATTCGTTGCTGGAAGGAATTCAGAGGATCCTTGGAACATATTCTGGATTTCCCCCAACTTAGAACTCATCGAGACAAGCACTTTACGACTTTCTCATTTCATTGAGATACACACATTGGCAGAATAACAGCCAAATGGCATTCACTGCCCGAAGGTTTTCGGAGAAATTTTGGAACCTTTTGTGCATTTCCTCCAAATTGCTAATCTCATCGAGATCATCCAAATGGCAAACTCTAATATCTGGTATTCAGAGAAACTTTGGAACTTATTGTGGATTACCTCCAACTTGCTGATCTCATCGAGATAAGCACTATACAACTTTCTCATTTCATTGAGATACACACATTGGCACAATATCAGCCAAATTGCATTCACTGCTCGAAGGTATTCAGAGAAACTTTGGAAACTATTGCGAATTTCTTCCAACTTGCAGAATTCATCCAGATGAGAACTTTACCACTATCTCATTTCATTGAGATACACACATTGGCAGAATATCAGCCCAACTTGCTGATCTGCCCGAGACAAACACTTTACGTCATTCTCATTTCATGGAGATACACACATTGGCAGAATACCAGCAAAATTGCATTCACTGCTCGAAGGTATTCAGAGAAACTTTGGAACCTATTGCGGATTTCTTCCAACTTGCTGAACTCACAGAGACAGTCACTTGACGACATTCTCATTTCATTGAGATACACACATTGGCAGAATAACAGCCAAATGGCATTCACTGCTCGATGGTATTCAGAGAAACATTGGATCATATTGTGGATTTCCTCCAACTTGCTGATCTCACCGAGAGAAGTACTATACAACTTTCGCATTTCATTGAGATACACACATTGGCAGAATATCAGACAAATGGCATTCACTGCTCGAAGGTATTCAGAGAAACTTTGGAACCGATTGTGGATTTCTTGCAACTTGTTGAACTCATGGAGATAAGGACTTTACCACTTTCTGATTTCATTGAAATACACACATAGACAGAATATCAGCCCAATGGCATTCACTGCTCGACGGTATTCAGAGAAAATTTGGAACCTATTGTGGATTTCCCCCAACTTGCAGTTCTCACCGATACAAACACGTTACGCCTTTCTCATTTCATGGCGATACACACACTGGCAGAATATCAGTCAAATGGCATTCACTGCTCGAAGGTATTCCGAGAATCTTTGGAACCTATTGTAGATTTCCTCCAACTTGCTGAACTCACAGAGACAGTCACTTGACGACATTCTCGTTTCATTGAGAAACACACATTGGCAGAATATTAGCCGAATGTTTTTCACTGCTCGATGGTATTCAGAGAAACTTTGGAACATATTGTGGATTTTCACCAACTTGCTGATCTCATCGAGATAAGCACTATACAACTTTCTCATTTCATTGAGATGCACACTTTGGCAGAATATCAGCCCAATTGCATTCAGTACTGGAAGGTCTTCAGTGAATCTTTGGAACCTTTTGGGGATTTCTTACAACTTGCTGAACTCATTGAGATAAACACTTTACCTCTTTCTCATTTCATTTTGATACACACATTGGCAGAATACCAGCAAAATTGCATTCACTGCTCGAAGGTATTCAGAGAAACTTTGGAACCTATTGCGGATTTCTTCCAACTTGCTGAACTCAAAGAGATAAGGACTTCACCACTTTCTCATTTCATTGAGATACACACATTGGCAGAATATCAGCCCAATTGCATTCACTGCTCGGAGGTATTCAGAGAAACTGGGGAACATATTGTGGATTTCTTACAACTTGCTGATCTCATCGAGATAAGCACTATACAACTTTCTCATTTCATTGAGATACACACATTGGCAGAATATCAGCCAAATTGCATTCACTGCTCGAAGGTATTCAGAGAAACTTTGGAAGCTATTGCGAATTTCTTCCAACTTGCAGAATTCATCCCGATCAGAACTTTACCACTATCTCATTTCATTGAGATACACACATTGGCAGAATATCTGCCAAATTGCATTCACTGCACGAAGGTATACGGAGAAACTTTGGAACCGATTGTGGATTTCTTGCAACTTGTTGAACTCATGGAGATAAGGACTTTACCACTTTCTCATTTCATTGAGATACACACATGGACAGAATATCAGCCCAATGGCATTCACTGCCCGACGCTATTCAGAGAACCTTTGGAACCTATTGTGGATTTCCCCCAACTTGCTGATCTGACCGAGACAAACACTTTACGTCATTCTCATTTCATGGAGATACACACATTGGCAGAATATCAGCCAAATGGCATTCACTGCTCGAAGGTATTCCAAGAAACTTTGGAACCTGTTGTGGATTTCCTCCAAATTGCTAATCTCATTGAGATCATCCAAATGGCATACTCTTATCTCTGGTGTTCAGAGAAAGTTTGGAACATATTGTGGATTTCCTCCAACTTGCTGATCTCATCGAGAAAAGCACTATACAACTTTCTCATTTCATTGAGATACACACATTGGCAGAATACCAGCCAAATTGCATTCACTGCTCGAAGGTATTCAGAGAAATTTTGGAACCTATTGCGGATTTCTTCCAACTTGCTGAATTCATCGAGATAAGAACTTTACCACTACCTCATTTCATTGAGATACACACACTGGCAGAATATCAGACAAATGGCATTCACTGCTCGAAGGTATTCAGAGAAACTTTGGAACCTATTGCGGATTTCTTCCAACTTGCTGAATTCATCGAGTTAAGAACTTTACCACTATCTCATTTCATTGAGATACGTACACTGGCAGAATATCAGACAACTGGAATTCACTGCTCGAAGGTATTCAGAGAAACTTTGGAACCGATTGTGGATTTCTTGCAACTTGTTGAACTCATGGAGATAAGGACTTTACCACTTTCTCATTTCATTGAGATACACACATAGACAGAATATCAGCCCAATGGCATTCACTGCTCGGCGGTATTCAGAGAAAATTTGGAACCTATTGTGGATTTCCCCCAACTTGCTGATCTCACCGATACAAACACGTTACGACATTCTCATTTCATGGCGATGCACACATTGGCAGAATATCAGCCAAATGGCATTCACTGCTCGAAGGTATTCCGAGAAACTTTGGAACCTGTTGTGGATTTCCTCCAAATTGCTAATCTCATTGAGATCATCCAAGTGGCATACTCTTATCTCTGGGGTTCAGAGAAACTTTGGAACATATTGTGGATTTCCTCCAACTTCCTGACCTCATCGAGAAAAGCACTATACAACTTTCTCATTTCATTGAGATACACACATTCGCAGAATACCAGCAAAATTGCATTCACTGCTCGAAGGTATTCAGAGAAACTTTGGAACCTATTGCGGATTTCTTCCAACTTGCTGAATTCATCGAGATAAGAACTTTACCACTATCTCATTTCATTGAGTTACACACACTGGCAGAATATCAGACGAATGGCATTCACTGCTCGAAGGTATTCAGAGAAACTTTGGAACCGATTGTGGATTTCTTGCAACTTGTTGAACTCATGGAGATAAGGACTTTACCACTTTCTCATTTCATTGAGATACACACATAGAATATCAGCCAAATGGCATTCACTGCTCGAAGGTTTTCGGAGAAACTTTGGAACCTTTTGTGGATTTCCTCCAAATTGCTAATATCATCGAGATCATCCAAATGGCAAACTCTAATCTCTGGCATTCAGAGAAACTTTGGAACATATTGTGGATTTCCTCCAACTTGCTGATCTCATCGAGAGAACTACTATACAACTTTCTCATTTCATTGAGATACACACATTGGCAGAATATCAGCCAAATTGCATTCACTGCTCGATGGTATTCAGAGAAACGTTGGATCATATTGTGGATTTCCTCCAACTTGCTGATCTCATCGAGAGAACTACTATACAACTTTCTCATTTCATTGAGATACACACATTGCCAGAATATCAGCCAAATTGCATTCACTGCTCGAAGGTATTCAGAGAAACTTTGGAACCTATTGCGAATTTCTTCCAACTTGCCGAATTCATCCAGATCAGAACTTTACCACTATCTCATTTCATTGAGATACACAAATTGGCAGAATATCAGCCAAATGGCATTCACTGCTCGAAGGTATTCAGGGAAACTTTGGAACCGATTGTGGATTTCCTGCAACTTGCTGATCTCATCGAGATAAGCACTATACAACTTTCTCATTTCATTGAGATACACACATTGGCAGAATATGTGCCAAATTGCATTCACTGCTCGAAGGTATTCAGAGAAACTTTGGAAGCAATTGCGAATTTCTTCCAACTTGCAGAATTCATCCTGATCAGAACATTACCACTATCTCATTTCATTGAGATACACACATTGGCAGAATATCAGCCAAATGGCATTCACTGCTCGAAGGTATTCAGAGAAACTTTGGAACCGATTGTGGATTTCTTGCAACTTGTTGAACTCATGGAGATAAGGACTTTACCACTTTCTCATTTCATTGAGATACCCACATAGACAGAATATCAGCCCAATGGTATTCACTGCCCGACGGAATTCAGAGAAAATTTGGAACCTACTGTGGATTTCCCCCAACTTGCTGATCTGACCGAGACAAACACTTTACGACATTCTCATTTCATGGAGATACACACATTGGCAGAATACCAGCAAAATTGCATTCACTGCTCGAAGGTATTCAGAGAAACTTTGGAACCTATTGCGGATTTCTTCCAACTTGCTGAACTCACAGAGACAGTCACTTGACGACATTCTCATTTCATTCAGATACACACATTGGCAGAATATTAGCCAAATGTTTTTCACTGCACGATGGTATTCAGAGAAACTTTGGAACATATTCTGGATTTCCTCCAACTTGCTGATCTCATCGAGATAAGCACTATACAACTTTCTCATTTCATTGAGATACACACATTGGCAGAATATCAGCCAAATTGCATTCACTGCTCGAAGGTATTCAGAGAAACTTTGGAACCTATTGCGAATTTCTTCCAATTTGCAGATTCATCCAGAACAGAACTATCTCATTTCATTGAGATAAACACATTGGCAGAATATCAGCCAAATGGCATTCACTGCTCGGCGGTGTTCAGAGAATCCTTCGAACCTACTGTGGATTTCCCCCAACTTGCTGAACTCACAGAGACAAACACTTTACGACTTTCTCATTTCATTGAGATACACACATTGGCTGAATAACAGCCAAATGGCATTCACTGCTCGAAGGTATTCAGAGAAACATTGGATCATATTGTGGATTTCCTCCAACTTGCTGATCTCATCGAGAGAAGTACTATACAACTTTCGCATTTCATTGAGATACACACATTGGCAGAATATCAGCCAAATTGCATTCACTGCTCGATGGTATTCAGAGAATATTTGGAACCTATTGCGGATTTCTTCCAACTTGCTGAATTCATCGAGATAAGAACTTTACCACTACCTCATTTCATTGAGTTACACACACTGGCAGAATATCAGACAAATGGCATTCACTGCTCGAAGGTATTCAGAGAAACTTTGGAACCGATTGTGGATTTCTTGCAACTTGTTGAACTCATGGAGACAAGGACTTTACCACTTTCTCATTTCATTGAGTTACACACATAGACAGAATATCAGCCCAATGGCATTCACTGCTCGACGGTATTCAGAGAAAATTTGGAACCTATTGTGGATTTCCCCCAACTTGCTGATCTCACCGATACAAACACGTTACGCCTTTCTCATTTCATGGCGATACACACATTGGCAGAATATCAGCCAAATGGCATTCACTGCTCGAAGGTATTCCAAGAAACTTTGGAACCTTTTGTGGATTTCCTCCAAATTGCTAATCTCATTGAGATCATCCAAATGGCATACTCTTATCTCTGGGGTTCAGAGAAACTTTGGAACCTATTGTGGATTTCCTCCAACTTGCTGAACTCACAGAGACAGTCACTTGACGACATTCTCATTTCATTGAGATAAACACATTGGCAGAATATCAGCCAAATGGCATTCGCTGCTGGAAGGAATTCAGAGAATCCTTGGAACCTACTGTGGATTTCCCCCAACTTGCTGAACTCACCGAGACAAACACTTTACGACTTTCTCATTTCATTGAGATACACACATTGGCAGAATAACAGCCAAATTCACTGCTCGAAGGTATTCAGAGAAACATTGGATCATATTGTGGATTTCCTCCAACTTGCTGATCTCATCGAGAGAAGTACTATACAACTTTCGCATTTCATTCAGATACACACATTGGCAGAATATCAGACCAATGGCATTCACTGCTCGAAGGTATTCCGAGAAACTTTGGAGACAGTCACTTGACGACATTCTCGTTTCACTGAGATACACACATTGGCAGAATTTAAGCCGAATGTTTTTCACTGCTCAATGGTATTCAGAGAAACTTTGGAACATATTGTGGATTTTCTCCAACTTGCTGATCTCATCGAGATAAGCACTATACAACTTTCTCATTTCATTGAGATACACACTTTGGCAGAATATCAGCCCAATTGCATTCACTGCTCGAATGTATTCAGAGAAACTTGGGAACATATTCTGGATTTCCTCCAACATGCTGATCTCATCGAGATATGCACTGTACAACTTTCTCGTTTCATTCAGGGACACACATTGGCAGAATATCAGCCAAATGGCATTCACTGCTCGAAGGTATTCAGGGAAACTTTGGCACCGATTGTGGATTTCCTGCAACTTGCTGATCTCATCGAGATAAGCACTATACAACTTTCTCATTTCATTGAGATACACACATTGGCAGAATATGTGCCAAATTGCATTCACTGCTCGAAGGTATTCAGAGAAACTTTGGAAGCAATTGCGAATTTCTTCCAACTTGCAGAATTCATCCTGATCAGAACATTACCACTATCTCATTTCATTGAGATACACACATTGGCAGAATATCAGCCAAATGGCATTCACTGCTCGAAAGTATTCAGAGAAACTTTGGAACCGATTGTGGATTTCTTGCAACTTGTTGAACTCATGGAGATAAGGACTTTACCACTTTCTCATTTCATTGAGATACCCACATAGACAGAGTATCAGCCCAATGGTATTCACTGCTCGACGGAATTCAGAGAAAATTTGGAACCTACTGTGGATTTCCCCCAACTTGCTGATCTGACCGAGACAAACACTTTACGACATTCTCATTTCATGGAGATACACACATTGGCAGAATACCAGCAAAATTGCATTCACTGCTCGAAGGTATTCAGAGAAACTTTGGAACCTATTGCGGATTTCTTCCAACTTGCTGAACTCACAGAGACAGTCACTTGACGACATTCTCATTTCATTCAGATACACACATTGGCAGAATATTAGCCAAATGTTTTTCACTGCTCGATGGTATTCAGAGAAACTTTGGAACATATTCTGGATTTCCTCCAACTTGCTGATCTCATCGAGATAAGCACTATACAACTTTCTCATTTCATTGAGATACACACATTGGCAGAATATCAGCCAAATTGCATTCACTGCTCGAAGGTATTCAGAGAAACTTTGGAACCTATTGCGAATTTCTTCCAATTTGCAGATTCATCCAGAACAGAACTATCTCATTTCATTGAGATAAACACATTGGCAGAATATCAGCCAAATGGCATTCACTGCTCGGCGGTGTTCAGAGAATCCTTCGAACCTACTGTGGATTTCCCCCAACTTGCTGAACTCACAGAGACAAACACTTTACGACTTTCTCATTTCATTGAGATACACACATTGGCTGAATAACAGCCAAATGGCATTCACTGCTCGAAGGTATTCAGAGAAACATTGGATCATATTGTGGATTTCCTCCAACTTGCTGATCTCATCGAGAGAAGTACTATACAACTTTCGCATTTCATTGAGATACACACATTGGCAGAATATCAGCCAAATTGCATTCACTGCTCGAAGGTATTCAGAGAAACTTTGGAACCTATTGTGGATTTCTTGCAACTTGTTGAACTCATGGAGATAAGGACTTTACCACTTTCTCATTTCATTGAGATACACACATAGACAGAATATCAGCCCAATGGCATTCACTGCTCGACGGTATTCAGAGAAAATTTGGAACCTATTGTGGATTTCCCCCAAATTGCTAATCTGACCGAGACAAACACTTTACCTCATTCTCATTTCATGGAGATACACACATTGGCAGAATATCAGCCAAATGGCATTCACTACTCGAAGGCATACAGTGAATTTTTGGAACCTATTGGGCATTTCTTACAACTTGCTGAACTCAAAGAGATAAGGACTTCACCACTTTCTCATTTCATTGAGACACACACATTGGCAGAATATCAGCCCAATTGCATTCACTGCTCGGAGGTGTTCAGAGAAATTGGGGAACATATTGTGGGTTTCTTCCAATTTGCTGAACTGAATGAGATAAACACTTTACCACTTTCTCATTTCATTGTGATACACACACTAGCAGAATATCAGCCAAATGGCATTCACTGCTCGAAGGTATTCAGAGAAACTTTGGAACATATTGTGGATTTCCTCCAACTTGCTGATCTCATCGAGATAAGCACTATACAACTTTCTCATTTCATTGAGATACACACATTGGCAGAATATCAGACAAATGGCATTCACTGCTCGAAGGTATTCAGAGAAACTTTGGAACCTGTTGCGGATTTCTTCCAACTTGCTGAATTCATCGAGATAAGAACTTTACCACTATCTCATTTCATTGAGATACACTCAGTGGCAGAATGTCAGCCAAATAGCATTCGTTGCTGGAAGGAATTCAGAGAATCCTTGGAACCTATTGTGGATTTCCCCCAACTTGCTGAACTCACGGAGACAAGGACTTTACGACTTTCTCATTTCATTGAGATACACACATTGGCAGAATATCAGCCAAATTGCATTCACTGCTCGAAGGTATTCAGAGAAACTTTGGAACCTATTGCGAATTTCTTCCAACTTGCTGATCTCACCGAGAAAAACACTTTACGACATTCTCATTTCATGGAGATACACACCTTGGCAGAATATCAGCCAAATGGCATTCACTGCTCGAAGGTATTCCGAGAAACTTTGGAACCCATTGTGGATTTCTTCCAATTTGCTGAACTCAACGAGATATACACTTCACCACTTTCTCATTTCATTGTGGTACACACATTAGCAGAATATCAGCCAAATGGCATTCACTACTCCAAGGCATTCAGTGAATCTTTGGCACCTATTGGGGTTTTCTTACAACTTGCTGAACTCATTGAGATAAGGACTTTACCACCTTCTCATTGCATTGAGATAAACACATTGCAGAATATCAGCCAAATGACATTCGTTGCTGAAAGGAATTCAGAGAATCCTTGGAACCTATTGTGGATTTCCCCCAACTTGCTGAACTCATCGAGACAAACACTTTACTACTTTCCCGTTTCATTGAGATACACACATTGGCAGAATAACAGGCAAATGGCATTCACTGCTCCAAGGTATTCAGAGAAACTTTGGAAACTATTGTGGATTTCCTCCAAATTGCTAATCTCATCGAGATCATCCAAATGGCATACTCTTATCGCTGGTATTCAGAGAAACTTTGGAACATATTGTGGATTTCCTCCAACTTGCTGATCTCATCGAGAAAAGCACTCTACAACTTTCTCATTTCATTGAGATACACACATTGGCAGAATATCAGCCCAATTGCATTCACTGGTCGAAGGTATTCAGAGAAACTTGGGAACATATTGTGGGTTTCCTCCAACATGCGGATCTCATTGAGATAAGCACTATACAACTTTCTCATTTCATTGTGATACACACATTAGCAGAATATCAGCCAAATGGCATTCACTACTCCAAGGCATTCAGTGAATCTTTGGAACCTATTGGGCATTTCTTACATCGTCAGAAACAGTTCTGGAATTGCTCAAAATGCTTTTCTCATCTCGTTATGGAACTTGGCGAAAGATCTGACTTTTGGCAACAGAGACTGAATAGCATTCAGGAACTCTTTGGAAACCTATGTTGTTCTACCCACAATTCTTCGCGTAGTTAGAGGGTGAGTGCAATATCAGATTGTCAGCGGGAATAGCTCATCTGGTTTGAGAAAATAATTGGAATCAAATGTGGGATTACTAAAATGCTTATCTCTCCGAGATATGCACTTTGCCGCAATGTTAGAATTTGTGGAGTTTAAGGTTACAATGGTATCGAGGATAACTTTGGAAACTATTCTTGTGTTACTGAACATGCTTACCTCATCCAGATATGCACTTTGCTGCAGTGTCAGCTTTTCAGCCTACATGAGTCCGTGGAATTGATGTTATATTTACAGCCAAACCTGGATTTACTCAAAATGCTGATCTGTTCGAGATACGCACTTTACCGCAATGTCAGAGTTTTGGATGTAAAGTGTCAATAGCATTGAGAGGATCTTTGGAAACAAACGAGGAGGGAGTGAAATGATGAACTTGGTGAAAAATGTTCTTCTGGAAAGTTAAAACTTTTCACTCTATCCTGAAATACCAAATTTTTGGAGATATCTTGGTGGAAATCGTCAGGAACAGAACTGGATCCGCTCAAAATGCTTTTCTCATCTAGTTATGGAACTTGGCGAAAGATCTGACTTTTGGCAACAGAGACTGACTGGCATTCAGCAACTATTTGGAAATCTATGTTGTTCTACCCACAATTCTTCGCGCAGTTAGAGGGTGAGTGCAATATCAGATTGTCAGTGGGAACAGCTCATCTGGTTTGAGGAAATAATTGGAATCAAATGTGGGATTACTAAAATGCTTATCTCACCGAGATATGCACTTTGCCGCAATGTTAGAATTTGTGGAGTTTAAGGTTACAATGGTATAGAGGATACTTTGGAAACTAATCTTGTGTTACTCAAAATGCTCACCTCATCCAGATATGCACATTGCTGCGGTGTCAGCTTTTCAGCCTACATGAGTCCGTGGAATTGATGTTATATTTACAGCCAAACCGGGATTTACTCAAAATACTGAACTCTTCGAGATATGCACTTTGCCGCAATATCAGAATTCTGGCTGCAAAAGTGTCAATAGCATTGATAGGATCTTTGGCAACAAATGAGGAGGGAGTGAAATGATCAACTAGGTAAAATGTTCACTTTTAGAAAGAGAATCGTATTCACTTTATAGTGAAATATCAAATTTTTGGAGGGATCATTGTGGATATGGTCGGAAACAATTCTGTATTAGCTCAAAATGCCTGTCTCAACGAGTAATGGAACTTGACGATAATTCAGACTGTTGGCAACAGAGACTGACTAGCATTCGGCAACTCATTGGAAATCTATGTTGATATTCCAACAATCCTTCGCGCAGTTAGAGAATGAGTACAATATCAGACTTGCAGCGGGAATGCCTCATTGGCATTGAGGAAATTATGGGAATCAAATGTGGGTTTACTAAAATGCCTGTCTCACGGAGATATGCACTTTGCCGCAATGTTACAATTGTGGCTATTACATTCAGGAAAAGATTGGAAGCAACTCTGGAGTGACTCATCCAGATATGCACTTTGCTGCAGTATCAGCTTATTGGCCAAATGGAGTCACTTTCTCTGATAACATATTTACAACCAAATGTGGGTGTACTCAAATTGTTCAAGTCGCCGAGATATGCACATTGAAGCAATATCAGATGTTAGGCAGTAAAGTGTCAATGTCATGAAGAAGATCATTGGAAACAAATGTGGAGGGGGTGAAATGATTCACTGTGTGAAATATTGAGTTTTACAAAGCGAACACTACTCACTTTCTCCTGAAGTACCAGATTTTGGTAGGATTCACTGTGGAAATCGTCGGAAGCATTTCTGGATAAGCTCAAAATGCCTATCTCATCTAATTATGGAAATTGCCGAAAGATCAGACTTTTGGCAACAGAGACTGATTGGCATTCAGCAACTCTTTGGACATCTATGTTGATCTACCCACAATCCTTCGCGCAATTCGAGAATGAGTGCAATATCAGATTTTCAGCGGGAATAGCTCATTGGCTTTGAGGAAATTATTGGAATCAAATGTGGGTTTGCTAAAGTTCATATCTGACCGAGGTACGCACTTTGCCGCAGTGTTAGAATTGTGGCGTTTTCGGGGGCAATTGTATTGAGGAAATCTTTTGAATCAATTCTGGTGTTACTCAACATGCTTACCTCATCCAGACATGCAGTTTGCTGTTGTGTCAGCTTTTCAGCCAACATGAGTCAGTGGGTTTTATCATATATATATATAGATACAGCCAAATCTGGTTTCACTCAAAATGCTGAACTCATCGAGATATGCACTTTGCTGCAATATCGGATGTTTGGCAGGAAAGTGTCAATGGTATTGAGGGAAACTTTGGAAACAAATGAGGAGGGAGTGAGATGATGAGCTAGGTGAAAGATTGACTTTTAGAAAGACAATCGTATTAACTTTATACTGAAATATCAATTTTTTGGCGGGGTCATTGTGGAAATGGTCGGAAACAATTCTATATTAGCTCCAAATGCCTGTCTCATCGAGTAATGGAACTTGACGATAAATCAGACTGTTGGCATCAGAGACTGACTGGCATTCAGCAACTGTTTGGAAATCTAACTTGTTCTACCCAGAATTCTTCGCGCAGTCCGATGCTGACTGCATTATCAGATTTTCAGCAGGAATGCCTCATTGGCTTTGAGGAAGTTATTGGAATCAAATGTGGGTTTACTAAAATGCCTGTCTCACCGAGATATGAACTTTGCCAGAATGTTACAATTGTGGCTATTACATTGAGGAAAAGATTGGAAGCAACTCTGGTGTGACTCAAAATGCTTACTTCATCCAGATATGCACTTTGCTGCAGTATCAGCTTATTGGCCAAATGGAGTCACTTTCTCTGATAACATATTTACAACCAAATGTGGGTGTACTCAAATTGTTCAAGTCGCCGAGATATGCACATTGAAGCAATATCAGATGTTAGGCAGTAAAGTGTCAATGTCATGAAGAAGATCATTGCAAAGAAATGCGGAGGGGGTGAAATGATTCACTGTGTGAAATATTGAGTTTTACAAAGTGAACACTACTCACTTTCTCCTGAAGTACCAGATTTTGGTAGGAATCACTGTGGAAATTGTCGGAAACATTTCTGGATAAGCTCAAAATGCCTATCTCATCTAATTATGGAAATTGCCGAAAGATCAGACTTTTGGCAACAGCGACTGATTGGCATTCAGCAAATCTTTGGACATCTATGTTGATCTACCCACAATCCTTCGCGCAATTCGAGAATGAGTGCAATATCAGATTTCCAGCGGGAATAGCTCATTGGCTTTGAGGAAGTTATTGGAATCAAATGTGGGTTTGCTAAAGTTCATATCTGACCGAGGTACGCACTTTGCCGCAGTGTTCGAGTTGTGGCGTTTTCGGGGGCAATTGTATTGAGGAAATCTTTTGAATCAATTCTGGTGTTACTCAACATGCTTACCTCATCCAGACATGCAGTTTGCTGTTGTGTCAGCTTTTCAGCCAACATGAGTCAGTGGGTTTTATCACATATATATATCGATACAGCCAAATCTGGTTTCACTCAAAATGCTGAATTCATCGAGATTATGCACTTTGCCGCAATATCGGATGTTTGGCAGGAAAGTGTCAATGGTATTGAGGGAAACTTTGGAAACAAATGAGGAGGGAGTGAGATGATGAGCTAGGTGAAAGATTGACTTTTAGAAAGAGAATCGTATTAACTTTATACTGAAATATCAAATTTTTGGCGGGATCATTGTGGAAATGGTCGGAAACAATTCTATGTTAGCTCAAAATGCCTGTCTCATCGAGTAATGGAACATGACGAAAAATCAGACAGTTGGCAACAGAGACTGACTGGCATTCAGCAACTCATTGGAAATCTATGTTGATCTACCCACAATGCTTCGCGCAGTTAGAGAATGAGTGCAAGATTTTCAGCGGGAATAACTCATTGGCGTTGAGGAAATGATTGGAATCAAATGTGGGTTTGCTAAAATGCTTATCTCAACGAGATATGCAATGTTAGCATGGTGGCGCTTATGGTTGCACTGGGATTGCGGAATGCATTGGAATCAATTCTGGTGTTACTCACATGCTTCCCTCTTCCAGATATGCGCTTTGCTGCAGTATCAGCTTTTTAGACAACATGAATCAGTGGGGTTGATCATATATTTAGAGCAAATCTGGATTTACTCAAAATTATGAACTCATTGAGATATGTACTTTGCCGCAGTATCAGAGGTTTGGCAGTAAAGTGTCAATGGTATTGAGAGAATCTTTGGAAACAAACGAAGAAGTTGTGAAATGAACTTGGTGAAAGATTCACTTTTAGAAAGTGAATGGTATTCACTATATACTGAAATATCAAAGTTTTGGCAGTATCATTGTGGAAATCGTCGGAAACAATTCTGGATTAGCTCAAAATGCCTGTCTCATCTCATTGTGGAAGTTGGCGGAAAATCAGACTTTTGGCCACCGAGACTGATTGGTAGTCAGCAACTCTTTGGAAATCTAAGTTGATCTACCCAGAATTCTCCGCACAGTCAGATACTGACTGCAATATCAGATTTTCAGCAGGAATGCCTCATTGGTATTGAGGAAATTATTGGAATCAAATGTGGGTTTACTAAAATGCCTGTCTCACCGAGATATGCACTTTGCCGCAATGTTAGAATTGTGGGTATGACATTGAGGAAAAGATTGGAAGCAACTCTGGTGCGACTCAAAATGCTTACCTCATCCAGATATGCACTTTGCTGCAGTATCAGCTTATTGGCCAAATGGAGTCACTTTCTCTGATAACATATTTACAACATAATGTGAGTGTACTCAAAATGTTCAACTCGCCGAGATATGCACATTGAAGCAATATCAGAGGTTTGGCAGTGAAGTCTCAATGGCATGAAGAAAATCATTGGAAACAAATGTGGAGGGGGTGAAATGATTCACTGTGTGAAATATTCACTTTTACAAAGTGAACACTTTGTAAATCCTGAATTAGCAGATTTTGGCAGGATTCACTGTGGAAATCATCGGAAAGAATTCTGGATAAGCTCATGGAAATTGCCGTAAATTCAGACTTTTGGCAACAGAGACTGATTGGCATTCAGCAACTCTTTGGAAATCTATGTTGATCTACCCAGAATCCTTCGCGCAATTCGAGAATGAGAGCAATATCAGATTTTCAGCGGGAATAGCTCATTGGCTTTGAGGAAATTATTGGAATCAAATGTGTTTGCTAAAGTGCTTATCTGACCGAGTTATGCACTTTGCCGCAGTTTTACACTTGTGGCGTTTAAGGGGACAATTGTATTGAGGAAATCTTTTGAATCAATTCTGGTGTTACTCAACATGCTTACCTCATCCAGATATGCAGTTTGCTGTTGTGTCAGCTTTTCAGCCAACATGAGTCAGTGGGTTTTATCATATATATATAGATACAGCCAAATCTGGTTTCACTCAAAATGCTGAACTCATCGAGATATGCACTTTGCCGCAATATCGGATGTTTGGCAGTAAAGTGTCAATGGTATTGAGAGAATCTTTGGAAACAAGTGAAGAAGGTGTGAAATGAACTTGATGGAAGATTCACCTTTAGAAAATGAATAGTATTCACTTTATACTGAAATATCAAAGTTTTGGCGGTATCATTGTGGAAATCGTCGGAAACAATTCTGCATTTGCTCAAAATGCCTGCCTCATCTCATTGTGGAACATGGCGGAAAATCAGACTTTTGGCCACAGAGACTGATTGGAATTTCAGCAACTCTTTGGAAATATAAGTTGATCTACCCAGAATTCTTTGCGCAGTCAGATGCTGACTGCAATATCAGATTTTCAGCAGGAATGCCTCATTGGCATTGAGGAAATTATTGGAATCAAATCTGGGTTTACTAAAATGTTTGTCTCACCGAGATATGCACTTTGCCGCAATGTTACAATTGTGGCTATTACATTGAGGAAAAGATTGGAAGCAACTCTGGTGTGACTCAATATGCTTGCCTCATCCAGATATGCTATTAGCTGCAGTATCAGCTTATTGGCCAAATGCAGTCACTTGGTCTGATAACATATTTACAAACAAATGTGGGAGTACTCAAAATGTTCAAGTCACCGAGATATGCAAATTGAAGCAATATCAGATGTTTGGCAGTAAAGTGTCAATGGCACTAAGAAAATCTTTGGAAACAAATGTGGAGGGAGTGAAATGATTCACTGTGTAAAATATTCACTTTTACAAAGTGAACACTATTCACTTTCTCCGGAATTACCCGATTTTGGTAGGAATCACTGTGGAAATCGTCGGAAACAATTCTGGATAAGCTGAAAATGCCTATCTCATCTTGTTATGGAACTTGCCGAAAGATCAGACTTTTGGCAACAGAGACTGATTGGTATTCAGCAACTCTTTGGAAATCTATGTTGATCTACCCACAATCCTTCGCGCAATTCGAGAATGAGTGCAATATCAGATTTCCAGCGGGAATAGCTCATTGGCTTTGAGGAAATTATTGGAATCAAATGTGTGTTTGCTAAAGTGCTTATTTGACCGAGATATGCACTTTGCCGCAGTGTTACAATTGTGGCGTTTAGGGGGACAATTGTATTGAGGAAATCTTTTGAATCAATTCTGGTGTTACTCAACATGCTTACCTCATCCAGATATGCAGTTTGCTGTTGTGTCAGCTTTTCAGCCAACATGAGTCAGTGGGTTTTATCAGCCAAATCTGGTTTCACTCAAAATGCTGAACTCATCGAGATATGCACTTTGCCGCAAAATCGAAGGTTTGGCTGTAAAGTGTGAACGGTATTGAGAGAAACTTAGGAAACAAATGAGGAGGGAGTGAAATGATGAACTTCGTGAAAGATTGACTTTTAGAAAGAGAATTGTATTCACTTCATACTGAAATATCAAATTTTTGGCGGGATCATTGTGGAAATGGTCAGAAACAATTCTGTATTAGCTCAAAATGCCTGTCTCATCGAGTAATGGAACTTGACGAAAAATCAGACTGTTGGCAACAGAGACTGACTGGCATTCAGCAACTCATTGGAAATCTATGTTGATCTACTCACAATGCTTCGCGCAGTTAGAGAATGAGTGCAAGATAAGATTTTCAGCGGGAATAACTCATTGGCTTTGAGGAAATGATTGGAATCAAATGTGAGTTTGCTAAAATGCTTATCTCAACGAGATATGCAATGTTAGCATGGTGGCGCTTATGGTTGCACTGGGATTGCGGAATGCATTGGAATCAATTCTGGTGTTACTCACATGCTTCCCTGTTCCAGATATGCGCTTTGCTGCAGTATCAGCTTTTTAGACAACATGAATCAGTGGGGTTGATCATATATTTAGAGCCAAATCTGGATTTACTCAAATTTCTGAACTCATCGAGATATGCACTTTGCCGCAATATCAGAGGATTGGCAGTAAAGTGTCAATGGCATTAAGAAAATCATTGGAAACCAATGTGGAGGGGGCGAAATGATTCACTGTGTGAAATATTCACTATGTGATAATTCACACTATGTGTGAAATATTCACTATGTGAAATATTCGCTGAATCTGAGATTCTGACCGATCCTCTCCTTGTCACTGGCACTGCTAAACTTTATGAGCTGGAGGTGAAGCTTCTGCGAACACCATCAGCTAACACGTGAATAGGAACCCCTTCTTAACAGGAGATAGAAAGTCTCTTGTGACATCATGATTCTCTATGCAGATTAACATAATTACACTGACTAAACAAACAAGCTCAGTTAACCCCTTTTTTTCAAATACTTTTTATTCCTCATAAAGTAGATAATTTAATGGATTTAATGGATGCATGAGGCTTGCTGAATGCAAATGTTGTGGAAGTTTTGGGGCTTCTGTCCATAACATATCAATGATTCTTGGGTGTAAATGTGTTGCTGTGTGTCATCGTTGTGAGTCTGAAATGGTTTTATCATTACTCAGACCTGTCAAAGGCTAATATGTTTGTTGTTAAATTTGTGGTCAGCCTGATACTTTTCTCCCTTTTTTAACTGACAATGTCTGGGTGACAAGATGGCTCCAGATAATCACAAGCTTGTTTCTGGACTTTTGTTAACTGTTGAAGAGAAAGGCAAACACGTGGAATGTCGAGCTCATTGGATTCGAGAAACATTCCAGTCAAGCCAGCACAATGTTTTAGCAGATGGGAAGTCTGTCCCAGACAGACCTACACCATGGCAGCTGTTTGTATATATTATATTCTTTAACCTGGTGCTAATGGTGTAAACATTCCCTTTCCAGCACGCAATGTCTTTTCATCAGGAATCTCCTTTCGGCAACTTGACATCAGCAGAAGATTAAAAGGAACCATGAAAGTCAATAATTCAAGATTCCAGATTTGGAAAATAAGTACTTTATCCCATATCAGGAAGGAGTGATGTGAGAGATGACAAATTAACTGCCCACAAGCTGCTAGGAATTGGAATATTTCCCTGTGGGAATGAACTCGGGCAGTTACTATTGAAGATCCGAAGAAAATGGACTCCAGGCAGCGGCCTGTCAAACCAGAAAGCAGATAGAAGCAGAAATAACTCTATGTATACTTCAAAATTGTGACCAACTGGAACATTGGAACAGAACAAATTCGACAATGCGCCAAAAATGTGTGGTGATGTCCCACAGAATTGATCAGCGAGCTGGAGTTACAGCATTACCTGACCATTCCTCACATGACAGTCGTGTTACAATAAAGGGAGGATCCTTTATCCCGTTCACCAGCACGGTGGCCAACACCATATTGGATCTTACGCTGAACCGAAAAGTCTGCTGCTCTGCAGATATATTCGTTATGGAGGCAGGCGAGATTCCACACAGAGGGACATCTGTCATTCCAGCTCAGAAAGGTTGGCCCAAGTTCAGGAGCCAACTGCCCAACTATCGCTGTACAGACTAAGAACTCACAGCAGTGGAAGTTGAAACCTCCCAATTGTGATCGACCCTGAAAGGGAACCCTCAAAACCATGCAAAGACAATTAATATTTTCCATTCTCCTGATCATTGGCCAAGCCCCAGTCCCTGGGCTCGAGCAACTGAAGTTCCTCGTTACCCAAGTGAATAGCAGCTTCTCATCTTGACAAGGCAACGCATGATCCCAGGGCTGAGATATCTCAAAGTGAAATGTGCAGCATCCCTCTGTGCATTGTGCAGAACAGCCTAACCTGCACACGACCACTGAATGCTCATCAACCTAGACCCCTTCGACACCACATCAGTGATTTGGCAAACCTGATCCCCACCCGGGGACAGTGAGATCAGAGTTTGTGCATGAAATGGACATCCTCAAACAGATGGATCATAAATACTCTGCAAGCCTCCCAACATTTGCAAATGCCAGAATTTGGTTCTTTCAGATGTCTGAACCAGGACTTAAACCTTAGAAAGAGGATGCAGTGGGGAAAGACCATTTCCCCTGTTGAATGTGTGTTTTATATGCTGATATAGAACATAGAACATAGAACACTACAGCACAAACAGGCCCTTCGGCCCACGAGTTACGCCGATCACATCAACACCTCCCAATCCATAGACCTATCTATAACCCCCAATCCCATTACATCCCATATACTCATCCAGAAGTCTTTTAAAAGACCCCAGCGAGTTCGCCTCCACCACCACTGACGGCAGCCGATTCCATTCACTCACCACCCTCTGAGTGAAAAACTTACCCCTAACATCACTTCTGTACTTGCCTCCCCGCACCTTAAATCTGTGTCCTCTCGTAGCGACCATTTCAGCCCTGGGAAATAGCCTCTGAGAATCCACCCTATTTATTCCTCTCAACATTTTATAAACCTCCATCAGGTCGCCTCTCAACCTTCGTCTCTCCAGGGAAAAGTGTCCCAGCTCCCTCAACCTAACTTCATAAGGCATGCCTCCCAATCCAGGCAACATCCTTGTAAATCTCCTCTGCACCCTTTCAATAGCTTCTACGTCCTTCCTATAGTGAGGTGACCAGAACTGCGCACAGTATTCCAAGTGGGGCCTGACAAGGGCCTTATAAAGAATATGAATTATATGAATGGACCAATTCCTGCACAGAACTGCAACTCATATCCCACCTTCCATGAGTCAATATGTGAAATTAAATTATTTTCATTCAATACAGGGAACGTGTTTCATTTCAAAACCAAACCAAAAAGACTTCAATATCGCACCCGATCGCAAAAACACTCCAGCCAAGCTAACAGAATGGCTTTGAAAATGTAACTTCTGCCACCACCACTTGTGAACAAAGACAATTATTTGCATCTCCTGGCCTCCAACCTGCTGCTAATGTCATAAGCTTTATTCCTGCCAACACACGATAGCTTCTAAACCAGGGTCATTGTATCATAAAACCCGAAACCAGAGTTTTCAATAAGAAAAGGTGCATATGGGGGCCCAGGGGCAATGTCACTGAACTATTAATTCAGAGACTTTGGACAATATTCTGGGGGCCCTGTTTCAGGTTCCACTCAAGCATAATACTTCAATGAAAATCTGGAATTAAATGCTGAATGATTATCTTAAATCGTTGTCGATTTTTATGAATAAAAATCTGTCTTTTTGTTCTAGTTCAGGTTATAAAATCTGTTGTCATTCCCTGTTGTGACCTACATGTGACCCAAATCTCTAATAATAAAGTTGACACTTGAAAAATAGCTTTTGAATTATTTTTGTTTCAAGTTTGGAATTGGCATTAAATGCTGTCTCAAGCACAGTTGCCCTTGAAAGAGTAAAGAAAGAATCCCGACTCTTATTAAAAACTTCAAGTTTCCATCCCAGTAGAATGCATTTTTTGTCCATTAACTCAAATGTCCATAGCTCAAAAAGATCGGAGTCCCTTTGCTCAAACCGAGATTCATTGACAATACTTAACAATGGTAAGGTAGATACTTCCCAATAGAAAATCTGTACTGTTGACACCCAGGAGAAATTGTCATTCGAGAAAAATAAAACTGCTTCCATTTTATCATTTTTTTTCTCAATATTTAATGAATTAACAAATATTTTAAAGTGATATCCCATCATCTCCTTCAATTGTGCTCTGAACTTAGTCTGGGTCACAGCGTAAATTCAAGCTTTTGTGCAGCAATTCAGGAGCTGGAGCATGAAGGTCATTTCTTGCACACAGTTATGCTTAAATACATAGGTAAAACCCATCCAGTGCATTCTGACCCATGTAGAATTCACCATTAACAGGAACCATAAGAGTATAAAATTCCCCAAAATTACAAGCAATTGAATGATGGATTTCCTTCTCCCCTCTATCTCTGGGTCTCTGGTAGCCTTCCCACAATTTTGAGCTCAGAGTCTCCGGCAGGCTGTACTTTTCACCAGAATGTTTCTGATTGTGAAAACATTGATCAGCAGAATAAGAACAAATGGGACCACCGGGTTTAAAATGTGATAAGGAACTCGATTGATCCCCAGGCAGTTGACAATCGAGCATCCTCTGATATAGAGCATAACCAGGGTTGGTTCACCAGTGCATACCAGCCTGTTAGCATAAAATAACAAAAAATATTTTTCAAACAACTCAGTACAGTCACAGTTCCGAGAACCATAGTAGCCATTTTCTCAATGCAGTGTTTATTTTTGAACTTTTGACAACAATTAACAACAAAACGATCAAAAGTGAAAGTGACGGTGAACCAGAGTGAACAGCCAGTAGCTGCATAAAGCAGGATGGTGTGTATATTGCACAAAGCGATGGACTCCACAAAAGGATGAGCGAGTAGAAACACAAAGGGTGACATGGGAGCACAGTGATTCGCACTGCTGTCTGACAGCGCCAGGGACCCTGGTCCAATTCCAGCCTCAGGTACTGTCTGTATGGAGTTTCCACATTCTCCCTGTGTTTGTGTGTGGCTTTTCTCCGGGTGCTGTCGTTTCCTGCCGCTGGATTGGCCATGCTGTGTTGCCCCTTGGTGACCAAGTAATTGTAGGCTTGATTCAGGAGCCATGACAAATGTGTGGGGTTCCAGGTATGGGGCAGGGTGGTGAACCAGGATACTCTTTAGGAAATTGCTTGCAGGCTCGATGGATGTATCGTCTCTTTCAGCAGTGTAGGGAGGTTATGGGAATTGTTCCAATCTTAAATAATCTTTGCACATGCAAAAGTAAATAATGTGCCCAATTATAGTGTGAAAGAGAGGAATGGTCCAATTAGGACCAGTGGGACGGAGCTCGGTGGTGTGGGGTTCATGTTAAGATGTTGGGTCAGTACCCTGTAGCTGATCATTACCCAATCCTGCTGACATTGTTCAAGGGAATGAGTTCAATCTTCACACCATAGAACCACAGAACATTACAGCTCAGAAACAGGCCTTTTGGCATTTTTCTGCCTGGTTCCACTGACCTGCACCTGTACCATATCCCTCCACACCCCTCTCATCCATGTACCTGTCCAAGTTTCTCTTAAATGTTAAAAGTGAGCCCACGTTTACCACTTTATCCGGCAGCTCATTCCACACTCCCACAACTCTCTGTGTGAAGAATCCCCGCCCCCTAATATTCCCTTTAAACTTTTCCCCTTCAGCCTTAACCCATGTCCTCTCGTCTTTTTCTCCCCGAGCCTCAGTGGAAAAAGCCTGCTTGCATTCATTCTATCGAAACCCATCTCATTTTATACACCTCTATCAAATCTTCCCTCATTCTTCCACACTCCAGGGAATAAAGTCCTAACCTATTCAACCTTTCTCTGTCACTCAGCTTCTCAAGTCCCAGCAACATCCTTGTAAACCTTCTTTGTAATCTCTCAACCTTATTAATATCCTTCCTGTAATGAGGTGACCAAAACTGCACACAATATTCTAAATTCGGCCTCAGCAATGTCTTATACAACCTCACCATAACATTCCAACTCTTGTACTCAATACATTGATGAAAAAAGACCAATGTACCAATAGCACTCTTTATGACCCTAATCTGCCGGTGACGCAAGTTTCAGAGACTTATGTATCTGTATTCCCAGATCCCTCTGTTTTAGTCTTCAGTGTCCTACCATTTATCTTGTATGTTCTACCTTGGTTTATCCTTCCAAACTGCAATACCTCACACTTATCTGCATTAAACTCCATCTGCCATTTTTCAGCCCTTTTTTCCAGCTGGTCCAAATCCCTCTGCAAGCTTTGAAAACCTTCCTCACTGTCCACTACACCTCCAATCTTTGTATCATCAGCAAATTTGCTGATCCAATTTACCACATTATCATCCAGATCATTGATATAGATGACAAACAACAATGGACTCAGCACTGATCCCTGTGGCACACCACTAGTCACAGGCTCAACTCAGAGAAGCAATCCTCCACAACCACTCGCTGGCTTCTTCCTTTGAGCCAATATCTAATCCAATTTACTACCTCCCCATGTATATCTAGTGACTGAACCTCCTAAGTGACCCTCCATGTGGGACCTTGTCAAAGGATTACCATTCCCAATAGATTCAGGATTGATGTGGGGAGAATCAGCTCAGCTTTCCATTTCCCAAAACATTCCCTGTGTTCTGCTTTTTTTTGGGGAGGGGAGGGGGTGTTTATGTTCGTGTTCTTGGTCATCACTTGGTTTTGCAGGATCGGTGTGAAATAACGATACATTTCCATCCTGTTGATCCGTGCGACAAATCTGCCTTCATGTGCAATAAGCAACCCAGCTTTTTTTCTCCACATTAACACCCAGTAATCCTCGGGTGTTGTTGGAGAGTTTTCCCAAGTTCTTACTCCTCATCATTATCTAGTCAGACTGGGTTAATGTGTAGAATCATGCATCGTTCCATCTTTTGATAATTTCTCTTTGTCTGTGGATCACTGGAGATGAATCAAATGGAAACAATGTCTCTCCTGCCAATTGCTGATGATGTGAAATGAAGACATTGCTGAAGTGTTAAGCTGCCACCCATTGCATTTTTCTACTTTCGAAAGTGTGTGCCTGTCTGATTTTGAGCCTGTGTCAGGTATGTTATTGCCAGGACTACATTCCAATCTTAAATAAGGCCAGAACACAGAGGACAGAACTAACACGAACGCTTCATCATCATCATTGGGAGGCGCGGTGGCACAGTGGTTAACACTGCTGCTTCACAGCTCCAGGGTCCTGGGTTTGATTCCTGGCTCAGGTCACTGTCTGTGTGGAGTTTGCACATTCCCCTCGTGTCTGCGTGGGTTTCCTCCGAGTACTCCAGCTTCCTCCCACAGTCCAAAGACGTGTAGGTTGGGTTGATTGGCGATGCTAAGAAATTGTACCTCAGTGTCCAGGGATGCACAGGTTGGAGGGATGAGTGAGTATAATATGGAGGGATATGGAGTTAAAGCCTGGGTGGGATTGTGTTCGGTGCAGACTCAAAGGGCCTCTTTCTGCACCATCGGGGTTTCTATGACTCTATTATCATCCAAGTTGAATATTATAGAACATCGAAAAACGAGAGCACAAACAGGCCCTTCGGCCCACAAGTTGCACTGAACATATCCCTACATAGAAAGTGTACATAGAAACCCGACAGTACAGAAAGAGGCCATTCGGCCCATCGAGTCTGCACCAACCACAATCCCACCCACGCCCTACCCCCACATCCCTACATATTTACCCACTAATTCCTCTAACCTACACAGGGTGGGCAATTCTTTTTTAGCATGGCCAATCAACCTAACCCACGTATCTTTGGACTGTGGGGGGAAACTCACGCAGACACGAGGAGAATGTGCAAACTCCACACAGACAGTGACCTAAGCCGGGAATTGAACCCAGGTCCCTGGAGCTGTGAAGCAGCAGTGCTAACCACTGTGCTCCCATGCCACCCATAAACCACTACCAACTAGGTTTACTTATAACCGTCAATCTTACTAAGGTCCATGTACTCATCCAGAAGTCTCTTAAAAGACCCTATCGAATCCGCCTCCACCACCATTGCTGGCAGCCGATTCCACTCACCCACCGCCTTCTGAGTGAAAAACTTACCCCTGACATCTCCTCTGTACCTACTCCCCAGCATCTTAAACCTGTGTCCTCTTGTGGCAGCCATTTCATCCCTGGGAGAAAGTTACTGAGAATCCACCCAATCAATACCTCTCATCATCTTATTCACCTCTATCAGGTCCCCTCTCATCCTTCATCTCTCTCGGGGGAAAAGACTGAGCTCTCTCAACCTATCCTCATAAGGCATGCCACCCAATCCAGGCAACATCCTTGTAAATCTCCTCTGCACCCTTCCAATGGCTTCCACATTCTTCCTGTAATGAGGCGACCACAACAGAGCACAGTACTCCAAGTAGGGTCTGACCAGGGCCTTATAAAGCTGCAGCATTATCTCCCAACTCCTAAACTCAATTCCTCGATTGATGAAGGCCAGTACACCATCCGCCTTCTTAACCACATCCTCTACCTGCGAGGCCGATTTGAGAGTCCTATGAATCCGGACCCCAACCAGGCTCTGAAGGCACGATCTGCCTTTGACAAAGGCATGCTGAGTATTTTTGATCATACTATACTTCTCCAAATGCTCAGAAATCCTGTCTCTCAGGATCTTCTCCATCAACTTACCAAACACTGAGGTGAGACTCACTGGTTGGTAATTTCCTGGGCTATCCCTATTCCCTTTCTTGAATAAAGGAACCACATCCGCAATCCTCTAATCCTCCGGAACCTCTCCCGTCTCCATTGATGATGCAAAAATCATCGCCAGAGGCTCTGCAATCTCTTCCCTCGCCTCCCACAGTAACCTGGGGTACATCCCATCCGGTCCAGGTGACTTATCTAACTTGATGCTTTTCAAAAGCTCCAACACATCCTCTTTCTTAATGTCAACATACTCAAGCTTTTCAGTTCGCTGCAAGTCAGCACTACAACCACCAAGATCTTTTTCCACCGTGAATACCAAAGTAAAGTATTCATTGAGTATCTCTGCTATTTCTACCGCTTCCATACAAACTTTCCCACCGTCACATTTGATAGGTCCTATTCCTTCACATCTCATCCTTTTACTCTTCACATACTTGTAGAATGCCTTGGGGTTTTCCTTAATCTAACCTGCCAAGGCCTTCTCTTGACCCCTCCTGGATCTCCGAATTTCCTTTTTAAGTTCCTTCCTACAAGTCGTATTCTCCTGTAGAGCCCTAACATTACCGAGCTCCCTGAACCTTCTGTACGCTTTTCTTTTCTTTTTGACGAAAGTCATTACAACTTTTGTGCACCACGGTTCCTGTAATCCTGTTTCCCTGTTTCATTGGAACGTGGTCGTGCAGAACTCCAGACAAACGTTCCTTGAAAATCTGCCACATTACTTCTGTACATTTCCCCGAGAAAACCTCCTTCCAGTTTATGCCTCTAATTTCCTGCCTGATGGCTTCATAATTCCCCTTCCTCCAGATAAACACTTTCCTGTCTTGCCTGATCCTATCTCTCTCCAATGCTAGTGTAAATGAGACAGCGTTATGATCACTATCCCCAAAATGCTCTCCCACTGAGAGATCTGACACCTGTCCAGGTTCATTACCCAATACCAGATCGAGTACAGCCTCTCCTTTTGGAGGCTTATCCACATACTGTGTCAGGAAACCCTCCTGAACACACAGAATAAACTCCTCCCCATCCAAACCTCTTACCCTCGGAATATTCCAATCGATATTTGGGAAATTAGTCTCTCATCACGACAACTCTGTTATTATTACATCTCTCCAGGATCTGTTTCACTGTCTGCTCCTCAACTTTTGGGTGGCCAATAGAAAACACCCAGTAAAGTTATTGACCCCTTCCTGTTCCAAACTTCCACCCACTGAGACTCCATAGACAATCCCTCCACGGTGTCCACCTTCTCTACAGCTGTGACACTATCTCTGATCAACAGTGCCACTCCCCCACCTCTTTAACCTCCCTCCCTGTCCCTCCTGAAACACCTGAAACCTGGCACTTGAAGTATCCAGTCCTGTCCCTGAGACATCCAAGTCTCTGTAATGGCCACAACATCACATTTCCGAGTAGTGATCCATGCTCTAAGCTCATCCACTTTGTTCACAACACTCCGAGCGTTAAAATAGACACATCTCAAACCTTCAGCCTGAGCACTCCCCTTCTCAAACACCTGCCCATCCTCCCTCTCACACTGTCGACAATCTCTCTCTATCTGTGAGCTAACCTCCTCTCTCCCAGTCACTTCATTTCGATTCCCTCCCCACAACCATTCCAGATTAAACTCTCCCCAGTCGCCTTCGCAAACCTTCCCGCCAGGATATCGGTCCCCCTGGGATTCAAGTGCCACCCGTCCTTCTTGCCCCTAAAGAGGTCCCAATGATCCAGGCACCTGAATCCCTGCCCCCTGCTCCAATCCCTCAGCCACACATTCACCCTCCACCTCATTCCATTCCTGCTCTCACTTTCCCGTGGCACAGGCAGCAATCCCGAGTTTACTACCTTTGTGTTCCTCCTTCTCAACTCTCCACATAACTCCCTATATTCTCTTTCCATGACCCCTTCCCTTTTCCTCCCTATATCAGCGGTTCCAATACGCACCACTCCCTCTGGCTCCTCTCCCTCCCACTTCAGCATTTCTGGGACGTGACCAGAAACATCCCGGATCCCGGCACCAGGAAGGCAAACCACCGTCCGAGACTCCCGTCTGCCGCCACAGACTCGCCTGTCCGACCCCCTCACTGTAGAGTCCCCTATCACTACTGCCTTCCTCCTCCTTTCCTTACCCTTCTGAGCTACAGGACCAGACCCCACGCCGGAGGCACGGTCACTGCTGCTTCCCCCAGGTAGGCTGTCCCCCCCCAACAGTACTCAAACAGGGGTACTTATTGTTAAGGGGCACATTCACTGGGGTGCTCTCTGTACCTGACCTTTCCCCTTCCTAACTGTGACCCACATCCCTGCCTCCCGTGGCCCCGGTGTGACCACCTGCCTGTAACTCCTCTCTATCACCTCCTCGTTCTCCCTGACCAGACGGAGCTCATCCAGCTGCAGCTCCAGTTCCCTAACGCGGTCCCTTAGGAGCTGCAGCTCGATGCACACGGCACAGATACGGACATCTGGGAGGCCAGGAGACTCGAGGACCTCCCACATCCGAGACTGAGAACAACAAACTGGTCTCACACTCGTAATTCCCCTTTTCTTCAAATTCCACAGGAAAAGAAACGGAGAATTAAACCTACCCTGCCTCGCCCGTTTCTCACCCGTTGAGCCAAAGCCCTTCAGCTCTCACTCTGCTACCTGCTCACTCCGCTGCCCGTTACCGACACTGCCCGCTGGTTAGTGTGGCCTGCCTTTTAAACCTCACGCTAAAAAAACCCTTCCCAGGTCACCCCGCCGCACACTTCCACTTTTCAGTTAAACTAACTTGTAAAAAGAAAAACCCGCGAAAAACTAAAACAAATCAATCGCTTACCTTCACATTCCAGCCACAAATCGATCCTCCTCTCAGCTTGCTCCAACAAACAATTTTAAACAGATGAGGGTGGCAAAATTCTGGAGTTGAAATGAAATGGATGTACAGTCAGCAGCAATGCCTCCTGTGAGCAGCTGGGTGACTGTGGAGAAGTGTTTGGGTGAGACCACATTTGGAATATTGTGTACAGTTCTTGTCACCTCACTATAAGAAGGATGTGGGAGCATTGGAGAGAGTGCAGAGGAGATTTACCAGGATGCTGCCTGGTTTGGAGGGTAGGTCTTATGAGGAAAGGTTGAGGGAGCTGGGGCTTTTCTCTTCAGAGCGGAGGAGAATGAGAGGCGACTTAATACTGGATGACGGGGATAGATAGAGTGGACGTTCAGAGACTATTTCCTCGGGTGGATGTAACTGTTACTGGGGGACATAAATATAAGTTCCATGGTGGGAGATATAGGAGGGATGTCTGAAGTAGATTCTTCGCCCAGAGAGTGGTTGGGGTGTGGAATGGACTGCCTGCTGTGATAGTGGAGTCGGACACTTTAGGAACTTTCAAGCGGTTATTGGATAGGCACATGGAGCACTCCAGAATGATAGGGAGTGGGATAGCTTGATCTTGGTTTCAAACATAGCTCGACACAACATTGAGGGCTGAAGGGCCTGTACTGTGCTATGATGTCTGTGTTCTATGAATTCAGGCACAGAGAGTAGAGATAAATAATAAACACTGCCAGAAATTATTGGTGAAATTGTATTTCCACAATACATTAATTCAAATGTTTGTTAAAATATAACCTGGAAATTATATCTAGAAACATAAAAGATAGGAGCAGAAGGAGGCCACTTGTCCCTTCGAACCTGCTCTGCCATTCATCACAATCATGGCTGATCATCCAACTCAATTGCCTAATCTTGCTTTTTCCCCATAACCTTTGATCCCATTCGCCCCGAGTGCGATATCCAGCTGCCTCTTGGATGCATTCAATGTTTTGGCATCAACGACTTCCGGTGGGAATGAATTCCACAGGCTCATCACTCTTTGGGTGAAGAAATGTCTCCTCACCTCCGCCCTAAATGGTCAACCCCGTGTCCTCAGACTGTGACCCCTGTTCTGGACTCCTGCACCATTGGGAATATCCCCCCGCCTCCCCCCACCCACCCCCCCCGCATCTACCCTGTCCAGTCCTGTTGGAATTTGATAAATAATTAGCCCCACAACACCAGGTTAAAATCCAACAGGTTTATTTGGAAACACGAACTTTCAAGAGCTGTAACAAAGGAAATTTGGCAACTTATTTGCTCACAGCACGATGCCACAATTAGCAAAGTAATTCAGGTGCGGAAGACAGGGTTGTTTATGATGGGCAACGGGCAATCAATGGTCGCAGGACACCAGGAAGAGCTCCCCAGACCTTCTCCCAGTGGTGACCCTTGGAGATTTTCAGAAGCGTGAGGTTAGCAAACCAGTACACATAGATTCTGCAGAACCATCAAAATAATTTATTTGTATGCAATGAGTTGTGGTCCCTGAGTTGTCCACAAGGAAAACACAAAAGTCATGAATATAGCCCAATCCATCATGCAAGCCAGCCACCCATCCATTGACTCTGTCTACACTTCCCGCTGCTTTGACAAAGCAGCCAGCATAATTACAGACCCCACACACCCCGGACATTCTCTGATCCACCTTCATCCTTCGTGAAAGTCTGGGATCATGTACCAAATGACTCAAGAACATCTTCTCCCTTGTTGCTGTCAGACTTTTGAACGGCCTCACCTCGCATTAAATTGATCTTTCTCTCCACCCTCGCTATGACTGGAACATGACGTTCTGCACTCTCTCATTTCCTTTTCTATGAACGGTACGCTTTATCTGTCTAGTGCACAAGAAACAAGACTCTCCACTGTATGTTAATAGATGCAACAATAATAAATCAAATCAAATCAAATAAAAGTGATCTCCAATCCCTTTAATCGTGCCGTTTTTCCATCCTTGCTCATACGTCAAACTCTAAATTTTGTGACAGTTCTGTTGTCTGAGGTTTATTCACTTTTTGTAGAACTTTGAAGGCACTCCTGGAACTTTTTGAGGTTCTCACTTTAAACCCCACAGAGCAGAAGTAGGCAATTCAGCTGCTGGATTCCACATTGAATCCCTGAAGAGAATTCTAAATCAATCCCACCCCACCCCGCTCAATCTCCACAACCCCGCACATTTCCCATAGCTAATCCTTTTAACGACAGTGCCAGTGTGCGTGCCTATCCCCACCTGCGGTAAATCTTCTCCCCACACTCCCTCCCTTTGAATTTACCATTCTCAAGGCCATCAAAAAATTCCTGTTTTAAGTTCCACAAAGAGCCGGCAGTTATTTGATGCGATACCAGTTGCTCAGTCCAGGCTCTTCAAATCCCGAATGGATACTGGGAACAGAACGATGATGCAATTTGTGTTTGTTGAGGGTTTTTTCAGAAACTTAGGTGAAACTTTTGAAATGAAAGTTGGTGGTTATTTATTCAAGTTAAATATTTATCACAATAAAGAAGAAGTGATATTTAAAGCAGAACAGCACCTCCTTACAGGAGTTAGTACTTTGAAAATTATCCCTTAAAGATTTCAGTTTATGTAATCAAATCTTTAGAAGGTCTTCAGATTCTGCCTTCTATACCGCTCCCATGGTTTGTGAAGTTTTGGTTTATTAATTTATGATGTGCAATATGCAAGCTCTTTTCCTGTCCTTCTGCAGAGTGATAAAACTGTTCCCTGCTCCTGGGAACGCAATCAACTCAATTTACTTTTGCTGTCTCAGTGTTACTCCCGGGTTTCTAATATTAAATATAAAACTATTTCATATCCCTTGTGTTTGTTCTACAGTTGTAAATCCCCCATTGCAATTTAAATCTTTGAACAAACCAATGCACTTCCTGGTAACTTTGAAAATGAAAGACAACTGAAGAAATAAAATCTAAAAACCCAATTTGAAAATCTGGATTCTGACCAACACACAGGGATCAAAAAGTAGATTTTCACGATTTTGTAATAAATATTATATCTTCCCAAATATTATTGACTTTGATCCATCACATGATGGAGCAGCGAACTTACAACCCAACAACTTCCCTTCTGTTCACGGGATACATTCACATCTATTGGATAGAGGGTGATATCTCACTCGCTCCTCTGCTGTACCAGATCCATCACCACATATCCTCTCTGCATGTCATCAATCACAAACACTCCCCCAGTGCCTGTTGCACAGATCCCAAAATTCCAATGTGACTAAATTCTCCATTAATTCCACATATACTGATACCCACATTGTTTATCTGCTCTATCACTCACCTCACCAGTGTAACGGTTTTCTCACTCCATCTCTGCCAGTTATAACACACACATTCTCCCACTGTGATTTTGTTCTGTCCCATCCATTCGCGAATTGCTTGTTTATGTATCACCTGCTCTTATTTTGCAAAGCATTCAAATCTCATCAATTGGTATATATGCTGAATCATCCATTCCACACATGCTCTGAATGGATGAATCCATTTCCCTCGATAATTACCACCATCACACCCTCTTCCCAGTATTCCTTTCTGGGAGGTCCATGCTGCTGGGTGGAGGTGTAGAGCTGGAGGAGACAGGGGGCTATCCATCTGTATTCAATCTTTCAATGTTAAATTGGCTGCGTGCTCTGTGAGGAACTGACTGAGAAGTTTCAGCGTTGCACCAAATCCTAATTCTGTTCAAATACTACTGCGAGTTTCCTGCAGCGTTTATTGCCACTGTTCAGACAGGCCCCTCCTACATTGTCAAAAATAATTCAACACCATCATAGCAACAGGTTCTTCCCGCCATGCCCCATATTTGAATTTAATTCCCTACAATCTGTAAACACATCAACAGGGCACAAACTGCTCTATCACCATTGGCCCTGTCATGTTGGGAAATGTGCAATTAAATCAAGGATTCCATGAATTATTCTTTGCCTGTTACGAGCTTCGTTGAAGTAATTGCACAGTGAGCACAAAGGGACATTTGAGCATATTCTTCAACTGCTCTCTGAACTTCCTCTGGGTCACAGCGTATATGCAAGTATTTGTGCAGCAACTCGTGAGTTGAAGCGTGAAGCCAAACTCCTGAACAGAATCATCCATCCAAACAGCATGATAACCTAAATAAAACATCCGCCTCCATACAGAGTATACCATTATCGTTGCCCATAATATGATAAAATTCATTGAGATAGCAAAGAGCAAAATAATAGATTTCATTCGATTCTGCATCTCTGGGTCTTTGGTACTTTTTCCATTGACAGGAGTTCGGAGTCTCCTGCGAGATCTGCTGCTCACTAAAATGTGCCTGACGGTGCAAATATTGAACAACAGAATGAAAACAAATGGGACACAGGGGTTGAGAATGTGATGGCTGAGTTCAACAGCAATCCAGACAGGAGAATCAATGACACTGAAAGGTACAAAACAAAACCATGGGTTGTTCCTCAACCCATATGAATTTGACAACATAAAATACCAAAAAATGTTCTTACAACAGCTCAGAACAGTGATTGATCCCAGGACAACTTTAGCCATTTTGGCAGTGCAAAATTTACTTTTCAGCATGGGGCAACAAATTGTCACAAGTCGATCAAAGGTAAAAGCGACAGTGAACCAAACAGAACAGTCAGTAGCTGCATAAAGGAGCACAGCGTGGATATTACACACATCCATGTCCCAGAGGAATTGGAAATGCTCCCAATAAACAATTGGAATTTGTCTCAACATCACGTCAAAAATAACGACTAGTAGATCTGTGGCTGCCATCGAAACCAGGTAGTGTGTTACACATTTGGAGAGACCACATCTTTCCTGAGAGAGTATTCCAATTGTCATCACGTTAACTTTAAGGAGCAGAAATAAATCCAGATATTAGACATCAAGCTTTATAGGCACAGACTATGGAAGTATTTTGCTGTGTTAATTCATCCTGAGATTTCTGGAATTAACGCAAGTGAAGGGACAGCAAAGTCTGCAAAATACCGCAAAATATTCACAATGAAATGATCAAAGGCATCGAGGTCAAATTGCCAATCCGTGTTCATATCATTGCAATGACTGCCTTCCTATCCAGAAACAATTCAACATGAAGCAACCGATAATGCTGGAAAACATTCAACTCTGATGAATGAACTCAACTGACATTTAAGAACATAAGAACATCAGAAATAGGAGCAGGAGTCGGCCATCTAGCCCTTCGAGCCTGCCCCGCCATTCAATAAGATCATGGCTGATCTGTCGTGGCTCAGTTCCACTTTCCCACCCTCTCCCCATAACCCTTAATCCCCTCTCTTATCAAAAACCCATCAACCCGCGTCTTACTGGAAATGTTCATGCTGATAGAATATAACCTGCCTGCTCTGATTTCAAAATGGATCTAATTTCCAAGTAACTGCATCCATGGACAAAATCCAAGAGTGCCTGCTGAGTGTTTTGGAAGGAAACCTGGAGGTGGTGATGTTCTCATTTACCATCAGTTTTTATCCAGCTGGATAGTGAGGGCTGTGATTTTTAAAGGGGATGTCAATGGTGATTTGCTGAAGTTCTGCAGACCATGCTGAGATGGTGCTCACTGTCAGCCGCAGAGAAAGAACATGTTGATAGAAGAGATGCAAAATAAGAGAGCTCCTTTTATCCTGGGTGATGTTGATCTTCCTGTGTGTAGGTAGAGCTTCGCTCATCCAGACAAATAGAGACAACTCCATCACACTGCGGACTTGCAACTCTTAGATTGTAGACGGGCTTTGGGAGTCATAAAGCGAGTTACTACCCGTTGGATTTAAGGCTACTCACCACATTTTGCATTCTCAGAATGAGTATGTTGTAGGAGCGGGGACTAGCAGTGTAGCCAATCTGTTGTTATACTTGTTTCATTTATGTATTTTAAGGATGAAAATCTGTTATCATTACCTGATCTGGCCTTCCTGTGATTCCAGATTCACAAGAGTATGATTGATTCCTACATTCCCTCAGGAGAGACTAAAACATCCAAATTTGTATTCCTTGGTGTTGAAAAGTGACGGGTGACTTTATTTCAACATAATATTCTAACTGGTATTGATAGAGTAGATCGAACATAGAACAGTACAGCACAGTACATGCCCGTCTGCCCTCGATGTTGTGCCGAGCTTTGTCCAAAACCAAGATCAAGCGATCCCAGTCCCTATTATTCTGGTTTGTTCCATGTGCCTATCCAATAACCACTTGAAAGATCCTAAAGTGTCCGACTCCACAATTTAGTGTCCTTCATTATTGCAATGGAGAGGGATAGGGTCACACGGCAGGGCAAGCTTTATATTTGGGGCAGGGGTAATTATGATGTGATTAGGCAAGAATTAGGGAGCATAAGATGGGATCAGAAACTGTCAGGAATGGGCACAAATGAAAAATTGAGCTTGTTCAAGGAACAAATGCTGCGTGTCCTTAATAGGTATGTCCCTGTCAGGCAGGGAGGAAATGGTCGAGTGAGAGAACCATGGTTCACAAAGGAGATTGAATGTCTTGTCAAGAGGAAAAAGGAAGCAGATGAAAGGATGAGAAAACAAGGTTCAGTTGGGTCGCTTGAGGGTTACAAGGTAGCTAGGAATGAGTTTAAAAAGGACTGAGGAGAACCTGGAGGGGTCATGAGAAGTGGAACCAGGTTTCCTGCATGAGGCTGCAGCAGTCCATGGAGGTGAGGGTGATTTGACTGGGAGACACTGGGAATTTGAAGAGCGCGGTATACAATGGGCAGCGGGAGGGTGGGTGGGAGAGCAATCTTGATGACTGGGTGAAGCAGCGGAGGAAGTGCAATGGGGATTGAAACAAAGGAATAACAGGGGGAGGTTTTGGTGTGTTGTTTTTTCCACTGAGTCAGATGCTATCGGACAATAAATTTTATGAAACTGGGTACACAATATGGAAGCAGACTGAAGCTGCACTCAGAGCTTCCCCACTAAAGGTCAGAGGGGAACAGACACAGACTCGCAGGCAAGGACATGCTTTTAGAATGCAAATAAGGGCTATCACACAAAGGGAACGGGACAGGATGGCACCGACAGGAACTAAATTAAAAAGCACACCCCCATCCCACCAAATCAACACCTCTGATCTAATCAAGCAACCCTCTGTGGAGACACCTGAAGATTAGCATCACTAAGGAAGGATCCCTGGCCCCATAAACTCCATGAGAATAAACACTCATTGTTCAAACCCCGGAGATTCTGGACCATTAATAAACCCATCAGACAGAAACGATTAACACACACTTAAAAACATCGTTACAATACTTGAAGACATTGAAACAGGATGGTCAGAGTCGAATACTGTAAACAAAACATTAGCATTTGAATTGTACAGTGTGTCAAGTTCAGGTGTAACTGCACCCATTGCGGTGGGTCTTTAGAGCGCTTTCAGGACAGTTTGGATTGTATGTCCTGACTGCACCTCCGTCAACGTAAAAAATAAAGCTGTCCTGCTGTTGAACCTGACCCTGAGTCCGTAGTGATCGTGTTCGCCCACTCACGCTAACACAGAACATTGGCGGGTGTCCGGGGAGAGGAGGAGAGGGGGTTGGGGGGAGAGGTGAATAAATCGAACATTTGAGAAACAGGATTTGGGAGTTGGTGGATGAACTGGAATAGCCAAGGCTGGGGATATAAAATATCCGATGGTGGGAGGATTGAAGCGTGAGTGCTTCATTCCTCATTGTGTGAAGATGCCGGCTTAGACTGGGGTAAACACAGTCAGAACTCTTCAACACCAGGTTAAAGTCCAACAAGTTTATTTGATATTAAACACACAAGCTTTCTGAAATACTGTTCCTTCATCAGGTATGTGGGAACGTTCTCAGCATTCCGAGGGAAATTAGGCGTCTCCCACATTGCTGTTGATTTGCAGTCACATGTCAGCAAGTCCAGGTAACGGGGACACTTTTCCTTCTATGAAGGGTATTAGAACATAGAACATAGAACATTACAGCGCAGAACAGGCCCTTCGGCCCACGATGTTGCGCCGACCAGTTACAAAAACAATGACCCACTAGCCTATACCAATCCCTTTTCGTCCATAAACCTATCCAGAGATCTCTTAAACGCCCCCAAACTAGACGCATTTACAACTGCAGCAGGCAGGGCATTCCAATCCCTCACCACCCGCTGGGTAAAGAACCTACCCCTGACATCCGTCCTGTAGATTATTATTTTTTATTATTATTTTATTATTATTATATTATTATTATGGATGCTGATGAATTTTTAAGACAATAAACAATGCTTCCGTGGTCAACATCAAAAAGGGAGAGAGAGACAGAAAGAAATAGAGAGAGGGAGAGGAAGAGAGAGAGGGAGAGGGAGAGAATGACTTACCAGGGACTCCAATAACAGCAAGGAGGGGATAGTAACCAGCCTGAACAACCTGCAGTGCCCAAAGGATCCGGAGTTTCAGTGACATCCATCTATAATAGGTAGAAAGGTTGTATATTGCCGCTGATAAGCCCTTCTCCATTATTGTGACCTTGTGATCCGATGCACTCAGATTCTGACCTGTTGTTCCAGCTCTCTCCGTTATTGTTCTTATATTCTCACCCATAGATGTAGTGTTCCAATCTACTGAACTGAGATTGTTTCCCATTGTTTCACCATTCCAGATCATTGGTCTCAGATACAGTCCCATCTCTGGAGCACTTCAATCTATTCCTCATATGCTGAGGAAGCTGCTTTCTCTCTCTTTCACACTGCAGCCCGCTGCAGCTGGATTTCACGCTACTGCTGAGGCGATTGGGTGACTCATTGACAGGAATCTCCCTTTAAAAAAGGGAAAATCCCTCGACTGCACCGGGAGGAATCTATGGGGGAATGACATTCATTCCACTCACTGAACAAACAGAATCACTGAAGCCCTTTCAATCGGACAGGATTTCTATTCTATTAACATCCATGACCTTTCTACTTGCAAAGTGCAGCAATGCAATGGAGCTGCCAAATTCCAATAACATCTGGTTAAATGATATCACTACAACCAGTGTGATGCTCTCTCGGGGAAATGTCAAGGGGCTTTAACCAAGGTTAGAGATGAGATTGGCTTCAGAGAAATTGGATAATCCCTGACACCAGAACCAAATAGTGAATGGGAAATGATATCTGGGAATATTGATCAGATGAATAAATTGATTGTTGATGATAGTGTCGCTGACGGCATGTGTCAGTAATTTCAAAGACAGCCGTGTGAAGGGATCAGTTGGGCCGATGTTAAATGTGATTCGCCGAATCAAGCTGTCACAGATCGCGGATTAAGCAGATGGGATTTTCAAACAAGAATTTGAAAAATATCACTCTTCAGCAGCAACACAATATAAGAGAGAATTTTGGTGTCACTGAGCGTGTGCCGCGAGTTATTCATTGGGCTCTTTGTCAGTGGTGTACGAGGCATTGCACCTCTTCCGGGCTCCCTTCACCCTTTCGAGAAACTCCTCCTGCATTAGGCTTGACTTTTCTGTGAGCTCCCCACCCTGGCTCCAGGGTGTGTGTGTGTGTGTGTGTGTCTGTGTGTCTGTGTGTGTGTGTGTCTGTGTGTGTGTGTCTGTGTGTGTGTGTGTCTGTGTGTGTGTGTGTGTGTCTGTGTGTGTGTGTGTCTGTGTGTGTGTGTTTGTGTCTGTGCGTGTGTGTGAGTGTCTGTGTGTGTGTGTCTGTGTCTGTGCGTGTGTGTGAGTGTCTGTGTGTGAGTGTGTGTCTGTGTGTGTGCGTGTGTGTGTTTGTGTGAGTGTGTGTCTGTGTGTGTGCGTGTGTGTGTCTGTGTGTGTGTGCATGTGTGTGTGTGTCTGTGTCTGTGTGTGTCTGTGTGTGAGTGTGTATGTGTGAGTGTGTATGTGTGTGTATGTGTGTGTGTCTGTGTGTGTGTGTGTGTGTGTCTGTGTGTGTGTGTGTGTGTGTGTGCGTGTGTGTGTGTGTTGTTACAAAACGGGCCATTTAAGATGATGGTTTGCAAGGACACGGTGGGATAATTGGACGAGAGCTGAAATAGACAGGCTGCAGCCTCTAAAGGAATTTGACAGAGAGAAACAGGCTGTAGCTTCAAGAGCTGGAATACACAGGATATTGGCCATCTCCAGGACACAGGACACATTTTGGTCAAATTGGGTTGTTTAGCAGACACAGGGATGCCTCATCCCCTTATCTGGAGGGAGGTATGTGACCTCCGTGCCTCCAGCACCTACAGGCATGGCCGTCGGGTTCACACCCAGAGATCGGTCTGGCAGTACCTGTCAGTCAGAGTGATCGAGCCCAGATCAATTGATTGGTAATTGTCAAAAGGATGTGAAATCTGACGCGGTATAAAGGGTGTGGCGTAACGGAAGATTCTCTTTCTCTCTTTTCCCCAACAAACAACGACCAGCATGAGGAGAGGCTCCCCACACAAGTAGGAAGGAAGACCAGAGCCAGAGTATCTGACCAGACCAACAAAGAACAAAGAAGAAAGAACAAAAACAGCCCAGGAAACAGACCCTTCGGCCCAACGAGCCCGCGCCGCCATTTTAACATTACCAGTCACCCCCTCCACCCATGACCCTTATCTATTGTTTTATGGCCATGCACATTGAGGGAACCTAATTTAGGGACAATTTATTACTTCCAATCAGCCTAAATAGCACATCTTTGGGGTGTGGGAGGAAACCGGAGCACACGGAGGAAACCCGCACAAGCACGGGGAGAATGCGCAAACTCCCACAGACACTGGCCCAAATCCATGTGTCTGCACAGCAATCAGTGATAGTCACTGAGCTGTCGTGTTGCCCAGCATCTGGTCCAGTTTAGGCACACACTAACGACATGAAGCACTAGGCGACTCTCGAAACAACCAAGAGCAGCCCCAGTACGACCCATCGCGTGTATGCCCTTCGTTGGACAACAAGGCGGACCGACTTAAAACCTGTGAATTAAAAGAGAAAAAACATTATTGTCATACCATATCCTTTTACATTACCAGAGACGTCCCAATGCTAATGAACCTTATTTAAAACAATCTCCTATATCCTCCCATCTCCAACCGACTCATGTGCCTGTCTAAGTTACTCTTAAACAACTCCAGCGTGCCTGCCTCCACCACCTTACTTGGCAGAGCATTCCATACCCCCACTACCCTCTGTGTGAAAAACCTCCCTCTCATACCTGTTATACCTCTTCCCCCTCACCTTAAGCCCATGGCCCCTCGTACTGTATGTCTCTAACATCGAGTAAACAGAGGTAAGCTACTTCCTATCTATACCCTTCATAATCTGATATACCTCTATTAGATCCCCCCTCAGTCACCGTGTTTCAAGGGAAAACAGCCCCAATTGGTTCAATCTTTCCTCATAACCCAGTCCTTCCATACCAGGCAACATCCTGGTAAACCTCCTCTGCACTCTCTCCAGAGTCTCCATGTCCTTCCGGTAGTAAGGTGACCAGAACTGGACGCAGTACTCTAAATGCGGCCTAACCAACGTTCTATACAACTGCAACATTAGACTCCAGCTCTTATACTCTATACCCTTTCCTGTAAAGGCTAACATACCATGGTCTTTCTTCACAACCTTCTGCCACCTTCAAAGACTTGTGCACTTGCACCCCCAAGTCTCGCTGCGATTCTATACTCCTTATGGGCTTACCCTTTATCGTATAACTCCCCACTATGTTATTCCAGACAAATTGCATCACCTCACATTTATCCGGATTAAACTCCATTTGCCATGTATCTGCCCAATCAACCAGCCTATCAATATCCCGCTGTATTGCCAGACACTGCTCCTTACTGCCCGCCAATCCAGCCATCTTAGTGTCATCAGCAAATTTGCTGATCACACCACTTACTCCCTCTTCCAACTCATTTATTTACACGACAAAGAGAAGAGGTCCCAGTACTGAGCCCTGTGGCACACCACTAGTGACAGACCTCCAGCTAGAAAAGGACCCCTCCGCTACTACTCTCTGTCTCCTCTTAGCAAGCCAGTTCTCCACCCATCTAGATACCTGGCCTTGTATCCCATGAGCCTTAATCTTTTCTACCAACCTACCATGAGGGACTTTGTCAAATGTGTCCTAAAGTAGACAGAGTTGTGGTCACTGTTAGCCACATGTTCACCTACCGCAACCTCAGCCATCTGACCAGGCTCGTTGCCCAGAACTAAATCCAGTAAGCCCCCTCTCTCGTCGGGCTATCAACATACTGCTCCAAGGATCCTTCCAATACACATCTTATGAATTCCTCCCCGTCCAAACCCCCAGCTCTAGGCACCTTCCAATCCACTCCAGGGAGATTAAAATCTCCCACTACAACAACCCTGTTCTTCCTACACTTGTCCAAAATGTCCCTACATATACCCTCTTCCACTGCCCGCGGGCTATCGGGCAGCCTGTAGTACACCCCTAGCATAGTAATGGCCCCCTTCCTATTCCTCAACTCCACCCACAGAGACTCAACTTCCAACCTCTCCATGTTATCCTCCCTCTGCACCGTTGTGATCTGCTCCCTAACTAACAGCGCTACTCCCCCTCCTCTTTTCGACCCTCCCCTGTCATGCCTAAAACACTTATACCCAGGAATATTTAGCTGCCAGTCCTGCCCTCCCTTTAACCACATCTCTGTCACTGCCACCACATCTAAATTCCTCGCGAACATCATTCGTCTTACCTGTCACACTCCTCGCATTAAAACAGATGCACTGAAGACACTCAGGCCCACTTGGATCCTCCTTCTCCTGGGAGATTTTCCTCCCATCTAGACTTATCCTGTCACCCAACTCACTCCCAATCCCAGTGCCTACTGAGCTATCGGTCTCCTCCCCACGCCCCCCTCCGTATTAGTTTAAACCCTGCCGAAACACTCCAGCTAACCTCCCAGCTAAAATATTTGTCCCCTTCCCATTTAAATGTTCCCCATCCCTCTTGTACAGGTGCCCTTCCCTCACAAAGACTTCCCAATGGTCTATTGAACTAAAACCCTCTGTCCTGCACCAATCCCTCAGCCACGCATTCAGCTGCAGGACCTCATTATTCTTATCCCTGCTATTACTGGGCACTGGCAGCAGCCCAGAGATCGCCACCCTGGAGGCCCTGCACTTCAGCCTGGCTCCCAACTCCCTGAACTGCCTACGTATTTCCCCCCTACTCTTCCTTCCTACGTCCTTCTCTCCTACGTGTATAATTACATCCGCCTGGGCCCCTTGGCCCTTCAAGATTCCCTCTACCCTCTCCAACACATCCTATACCCCAGCTCCAGGGAGGCAGACTACCATCCTGGAGTCCCGCTTTTGCCCACAGAACCGCCTATCAATTCCTCTAACCCTCCCGTCCCCCACCACTATCTCACATCCAGCCCCCTTCCTTCCCTCTGAGGCATCCTGGTCTTCCTCTCTTGCCCTTTCCACCCCAGCTGTCGCCTTACCCCTGCTGTCTTGAGAGACTACTCCTGGGGCAGCCTTTGGATCATTACTCCTCTTCTTTTTCCCTTTCCTAACTGTAACCCACCCATCCCCACCCACCCCATCAGGCTCTGGGATCCCCTCTTGAATCTGGTTCCTATTCATTATCACCTCATTCTCCCCTCACTAAAAATAAATCCTCCAGCCTCAGCTCCAGTTGCCTGACCTGGGCCCTCAAACGCTGCAACTCCAGACATTTGGTGCAGATGTGGACTCTCCGGAGATGCTGTGTCTCCAGGAACTCCCACATATTGCCCCTAACGCAGCTGACACGTCTCCCCAAGGACCCTGCCATTTATTTGACCACCCTTAGAATTTTGGACACAGATGGAAAAATTTGACCAGTATCTCACATTGCCTAAGCCCTGCTCTCACCTAAGCATTCACTCAGCACCCACCTCACTCCGCTGCCCACTGTCTATTGCGGCCTTCTTTTTGTACTCCCGCGCTCCCTTCCCGACTGCCCTTGCGCCTAGGTCCCGCTACGGGAAGCGCAAACTAACAAAAACCCCGCAAGCCGGCAATACAATTGAGAATTACAGTACAATCGTAATTCAGACTCACCAGCCACCAGTACACTGCTCCGGAGAACCTTTGTGAATACTGATACAAAGTATCGATTCCGGACCTCATCCATTCGATCCGGCTCAAGACACACATTCCCTACTTTTTCCTTGAGTGGACATATACTTTCCGAGGCACCCTCTTGTATAGTGAACCTATCTTATGTATATATAAAACACCTTGGGATTTTTCTTAGTGCTATTTGCCATGGAAAGTTTATAGTCCCTTTTAACCCTCATAACTCCTGGTTTATATAAGAACATAAGAACATAAGAAATAGGAGCAGGAGTAGGCCATCCAGCCCTTCGAGCCTGCCCCGCCATTCAGTAAGATCATGGCTGATCTGTCGCTGCTCAGTTCCACTTTCCCGCCCTCTCCCCATAACCCTTAATCCCCTCTCCTATCAAAAACCCATCAACCCGCGTCTTAAAAATATTTAGCGAGGCAGCCCTATACAGCTGCAGCAAGACCTCCCTACTTTTATATTCAATCCCCTTCGCTATGAAGGCCAGCATCCCATTCGCCTTCCTGACCACCTGCTGCACCTGCCTCTATGGACCACCTGCCTCTATCACCATTGCTGGCAGCCCATTCCACGCACTCACGACTCTCTGAGTGAAAAACTTACCCCTGACATCTCCTCTGTACCTCCTCCCCAGCACCTTAAACCTGTGTCCTCTTGTGGCAACTATTTCAGCCCTGGGAAAAAGCCTCTCACTATCCACCTGATCAATACCTCTCAACATTTTATACACCTCTCTCAGGTCACCTCCCATCCTTCGTCTCTCCAAGGAGAAAAGGCCAAGTTCCCTCAACCTATCCTCATAAGGCATGCCTCCCAATCCAGGCAACATCCTTGTAAATCTCCTCTGCACCCTTTCAATGGCTTCCACATCCTTCCTGTAATGAGGCGACCAGAACTGAGCACAGTACTCCAAGTGGGGTCTGACCAGGGTCCTATATAGATTATCTCCCAACTCCTAAAGACAATTCCTTGAGTGATGAAGGCCAGTACACTATCCGCCTTCTTAATCACATCCTGCAAACGTCCTTTATATTCTTTGAGGGCTCTGCCCTTCATCCCCTTAAACCTCAAGTTTCCTCGGTTTTTTAAAACTAATTTATCTTGTCATCCAAGGTTCCAGAATTTTGCCATCCATGTCCTTCATTTTCACATCACGTTGCAGTTCCTGAACTCTAATCAACTGGCAGATAAACATTTCTTCATGACAGTTGTGGATTTGTTGTTAAACAGTTGTCCTCAATCCACATTTCCCAGAACCTGACTCACATTTTCATAGTTAACCTTCCCTCCGATTTAATCCTTTCACTGGAGGGTGATTTGGAGTACGCTGGGAATCTGATGAACCTCAGTCAAGTTTGATGACTCTGGACTGAGTCATTCCGCAGTGAATGGAGCTGCAAAGGCAACATACGGAACCTCAGGTTGGAATGTTGAAAGTTGCATCTCTCCCCGGACTGCAGATCCGACAAAAGGAATCTAAATGCCTTCCCTCTGAGGAAATCGTGCTGGCAGTTTGAAGCAGGGAGGCCAAAACTGTCAGCGCTGCGTCCGCAGTCACCACCTTGGAGCAGGACATCAGCACTGCTCTCCTGGAGGCCGTGACTCCATTGTACAGGGTATCAGCTCCATGGTGGAGAATGTGAGCCCCAGAATGCAGATACCTGTGACCATCGACGAGTTCCCGAGCTAAAAGACAGCGAGGTGTGTGGATCTCACTCCAGCTGCCCCGAAATACCAAGGAAGGAAGTCAGGGGCCCTCAGAAATCCAGAGGATCGAGAAGAGACTTGTCTATAGCCAGGGACCTTTCATCAAAGCGACTCTGGGGCTGTCCAGCCCGTCTGACTCCCCCTTCCCCAATCTTTAGAATGCAGGTCCATCCACGCACAGTGAGGAGGGTGACACTAATGACCCAGAAGCACCCTACAAACAGCCTGGGCCCTCCAGGCCCCTGTGTCAAAGAAGATGCAAGTCAAGGTCGCTGGAGAGAAAAGGGCGCGACTCACGAGAGGTTCTATCTGCCATTGCCCTGGATCCAGATAGACAGCAAGACATTGCTGTAGTGCTGGAGAGGAGATGAAATGTCAATGATACAGACTGGGCACTGGAGTCACTCGCCCACTGGAGACAGAGAACCCAAATGAATGGATGAACGCACAATTTTCAACGTATTAAATTTTTGCCTGCTATTTGTGCCTGCCTTCTTCCATTCGATCTGTGGTGAAGTGGCACCGAGGCTGTTGCATAAAACTAGCACAAAAAGGCTGGATGTTCACACACAGACTCTCCTTGATCACCTCATATAAAGTAGGCAGCTCATTTTCTGGCACTACCCCACACTGACCCAGCACATCAGTAATGCCAGCATCACCCAGAAAATTCAGAGCTCCCCCACAATTGTCAAGCCCACTATCAGCCCCATCATTGAGACTCACTGTCAGCAGCATGGCAGCACAATTGTTAGCACTGCTGCCTCACAGCGCCAGGGACCCGGGGCTTCCTGGGAATTCTTCCTGGATTATTGATTAAATTTGGATTCATTGATCACTGCACCGTTTCTGTGTCTCTTTTCTCAGTCGGGTCAGTGTGTCACATACTGGGGTTGTGGAGGACAGAAAGTGGCAGAGCCACAATTGCATCATGTCGGTCAAAAATACTGTTCCCACCAGAATCAGAACGTAAACACGATGCCACAAATATCTCTGTCAATGTCATTCCCCACCAGATAAGCTGCCATCGGCGTGTACAGTCAGTAAGTACATGCACTGTGCACACTCTTCACTGGCTCCATTCCAGAACATCACACGTTATTGGGACAAATTTTGCAAAGAAAATCTCTTCCTACAACCCTCATATATTCAATCCCAACTCCATTTTAAACTGTGTGGGATGAAGCAGTGCGAATAGGAAAGGCAGATAATGTCCTATTGTGCAGCAAGGCTTCCTCACTGGCACAAATAGTACCTGGGATAATGGATCCAGCGAGCCAGAAGCGGGAGAACAAACATGAGGTCTGATTCGACATGGACTCATCCCACTAATCACACAGATTACAGATCACAGGCTGATGGACCTGTCTGGAAAAAGTGTTGGTTGGAACAGTATCTGGACAGTGCTCATGATTAGAAACTGGCTTCATACTGAGGATACACTCCATCGTGTTGGGTGGTTGAATTGCTCGCAAGGGGATGGACTCAGAGCAGATCGAGCTGCTCAATCCTTCACATCCACCAGAAGCTGCGAGTCATCAGTAACAGCAGCAGAATTGAATTCAAACACAAGACGTGTGATCCTGAACAGATTCCTCGCTCTATTACTCCATCAAATCCCTGACGTGTGCAGAAGTCAGTGCAGCATCACTTATATCAGGAAAGGAGGGCTGAATGACATTTTCCATCGGCTGTAATTAATGCAAATATGCAATGTTTGAAATTTTAATGGATACTGCCGAATATAAAGAATCCAATCAGTTAAAAGAGAAAGTAAAATAAAATGAAAAGCCCATCTCTGATTAACCAGAAAAATAGTGTTGAACTTAAAGAACAACAAATATTTCCTTTAAACTCAGAGGCAGGTTCGAACGTCAACATCATATAAATAACATAAGTGAATGACAAGGAAAAAGTACATTGAGGACGAGGAAAACCTCAAGATTTAAAAAGTAGACTGGAAGAGATTCCACAGATATATAAATAAGAAAAGTGTTGACAAATTGAGCATTGATCTTATGTAATATATATCTGGGGACTTGTCAATGGAAAGGACGGTTTGATTTTGCAACTGCCTTTACTGTAGAGGATGCAACTCGTCAACAAAGAATACCCACAAAACAGGGAATGGAAAGGAGGGTTGAAATCTGAATAAATGCAACCACCAGAGAAACAGTATTCAACAATTAGTTCAGCCGACTGCCCACAAAATCATCTCGTACCCAAACATCTTCAATTAAGTTCCAAATAAGATCATTGATCCAGTGCTTCTGATTTTAATACCAAAAGAAACTTCTTTGTTTAAACGGTGAGGGAGACACATCATCAGAAATTAAAAGCCAACAATCCATTAATCTGCCATAGGGAAGTATTTGAAACCACCACTTAATTATAAGATTTCATTTTTACTTTATTACTACTAGAAGATTTTCATCGTAACTTCATTGCAGTGTTGATGTGAACCTACTTGTGACACGAGGAATAAATACATTTGAAACTTAAACTTAGCGATATTTGATCAGAGCACTTAGAAAACTTCAAGGCAATCTGGCGGAGTGAACATGCTTTTGTGAAAAGGGTTTCACGTTGACCCAATTTATTAGAGATATTTTAAAGAATCACATATGGATACAGAGGGAAGCTGCAGATGTATCTCGATTTCCAGATGGTTTTTTAAAAGGTATCACACCTACATTTATTGCAGCAAATAAAAGTGCATGGTGTACCGGGTAACGTTGTGATTGGTTAATGAATGACCAGCTTACTGGAAACAGAGATGGAAAATGTATATAGATTGTAAAATCTAGTTAGCAGGATACGACCAGTGACGTACTGCGGGGATCAGTCCTGGCCCTCCAATTTTTACAATTGAGACAAACAGCTTGAATTAATGGAGAGAGAAGCTAAATTTTCTGAGGACAGAAATTTTGGTGAAAATTAAATAGTGAAGAGGACACGACAAGGCTACAAAATAACGGAGATTCACTCAGTGAGTCGGGAAACAATGTTTAAAAATGACTCGTAACTTATTTAAGAGAGACAGGAAGAGTTGATTTCTCTGAAGAACACTGTTGCTCAGAAGAGAATGGAAGGAGAATCTTTGAATATTTTTTAATGCGGACCTGTATAGCTTCTCGCTAAACCATGGCTGAAAGGTTGTTGGATCGGAGCTAATATCACCTTCCGGGTTAGCTCAATGAATGGCACAGTGGGATCGATGGGCCGTACACGTGGATATGCTGAGGGTTAAGTAAGATGTTAAACAGTACATAAGCTTAACAATGAAAATTCTGAATTTCTACATCTCATTGAAATATTGTTCAGATGGCAGTTTGCTGACATATCTTTAAATGTCAATATGTTGTAATGAATAAGAGAGCATCTTGGGAATGGTGATCATAATTCTATCTCCTTCACAATTGCATTGGAACGAGATCGGATCAGGCAGGCTAGGAAGGTGTTTGTCTGGAGTAAGGGGAAATATGAAGACATCAGGAAGTGAATTGGACAAATAAACTGGAAGGAGGCGTTCTTCGGGAAAAGTACAGAAGGAAGGTGGCGGATATTCAAGGAATGTTTGTCTGGAGCTCTGCACGACAACGTTCTGATGAGACAAGGAGGTTTTGGTAGGTCGCGGGAACCGTGGTGCACGAAGGCTGTGGTGAACCTAGTCAGGAGGAAAAGGAAGGTGTACAAAAGGTTCAGGGAGCTAGGAGATGGTAAGGATCTTGAGGAGTATAAGGATTGTAGAAAGGAGCTTAAAAGGGAAATTAGGAGAGCCAGAAGGGGTCATGAGAAGGCCTTGGCGGGTAAGGTTAAGGAGAATCCCAAGGCCTTCTATAAATGTGTGAAAAGTAAAAGGATGAGAAGAGAAGGGATAGGACCTATAAAAGGTGAAGGGGGAAAGGTCTGTGTGGAACCAGAAGAAATGGCAGAGGTGCTTAATGAGTACTTTGCCTCAGTATTCACGGTGGAAACGGATCTGGGAGATTTTGCCACAGATTTGCAGCAGATGGAAAAGATTGAGTATGTGGATATTAAGGAAGAGGATGTGTTAGAACTTTTGAATTCTATCAAGATAGTTAAGTCGCCGGGACCAGGTGGGATGTACCCCAGGTTACTGTGGGAGGTGAGGGAGGTGATTGCAGAGCTCCTGGCGATGATCTTTGCGTCGTCAATGGAGATGGGAGAGGTTCCGGAATATTGGAGGATTGCGAATGTGGTTCCTATTTTCAAGAAAGGGAACAGAGATAGCCCGGGAAATTACCGACCGGTGAGTCTGACCTCAGTGGTTGGTAAGCTGATGGAGAGGCTTCTGAGGGACAAGATTTACGAGCATTTGGAGAGGTTTGACATGATCAGAAATAGTCAGCATGGTTTTGTCAAGGGCAGGTTGTGCCTTACGAGCCTAGTTGAGATCTTCGAAAATGTGCCTGAACACATTGACGATGAAAGTGCAGTGGACGTGGTGTACATGGACTTCAGCAAGGCATTTCATAAGGTCCCCCATGCAAGACTTCTTGAGAAGGTGAGAGGGTATGGGATCCAAGGGCCTTTGGCCTTGTCGATCAAGAACTGGCTTGCCTGCAGAAGGCAGAGAGTGGTTGTGGATGGGTCTTTTTCTGCATGGAGGTCAGTCACCAGTGGAGTGCCCCAGGGATCTGTTCTAGGACCCTTGCTGTTTGTCATTTTCATAAATGACCTAGATGAGGAAGTGGAGGGATGGGTTAGTAAGTTCGCCGATGACACGAAGGTCAGTGGTGTTGTGGATGGTCTGGAAGGATGTCAGAAGTTGCAGCAGGACATAAATAGGATGCAGGGCTGGGTGGAGAAGTGGCAGATGGACTTCAACGCGGATAAATGTGTCGTCGTCCATTTTGGCGGGACCAATGGGATGAACGAGTACACTATCAAGGGCAGGAGTCTTAGCAGTGTTGCGGAGCAGAAGGATCTTGGGGTCCGGGTCCACAGGACTCTTAAATCGGCCTCACAGGTGGAGGATGTGGTCAAGAAGGCGTATGGTGTACTGGCCTTCATTAATCGAGGGATTGAGTTTAGGAATCGGGAGGTAATGCTGCAACTTTATAAGACCCTTGTCAGGCCTCACTTGGAGTACTGTGCGCAGTTCTGGTCGCCTCACTATAGGAAGGACGTAGAAGCTATTGAAAGGGTACAGAGGAGATTTACAAGGATGTTGCCTGGATTGGGAGGCATGCCTTATGAAGATAGGTTGAGGGAGCTGGGACTCTTCTCCCTGGAGAGACGAAGGTTGAGAGGCGACCTGATAGAGGTTTATAAAATGTTGAGAGGAATAGATAGGGTGAATTCTCAGAGGCTATTTCCTCGGGTTGAAATGGTCGCTACGAGAGGACACAGATTTAAGGTGCGGGGAGGCAAGTACAGAAGTGATGTTAGGGGTAAGTTTTTCACTCAGAGGGTGGTGAGTGAATGGAATCGGCTGCCGTCAGTGGTGGTGGAGGCGAACTCGCTGGGGTCTTTTAAAAGACTTCTGGATGAGTATATGGGATTTAGTGGGATTGGGGGTTATAGATAGGTCTATGGATTGGTAGGTATTGATGTGATCGGCGCAACTCGTGGGCCAAAGGGCCTGTTTGTGCTGTAGTGTTCTATGTTCTATGTTCTAAGTTCTAACATTAAAGGTGGAAAAATGACAGTGATTTGAACTGGGGTTTTAATCAGAACAAATGCATTTACAATTTGGGCTCCAGTGAGTCGAGCATTATCCATAAGATAAAGCCATACTAGATGTTGATTGGCGAGACGGGTAGCCTAAGGAATGGAATTGTACAAAGAAGGCATAAATTAAGGCCACCGTGTTGTGTAAAGCCAGGAGAACCTTTTCCAATTGGTCAAGAATTGACAAGTTTGGATACAAGCTGAGTTTAGATTGCTGCAGAAAAATCTTCTCAGTAGAAAATTGTCGCAAAAAGTATGTCTTTATTACTGGCTGCCTACACTTAACGAGAGGAACAGCATCCAGGAGGCCGAATAGACAATGCAGATGTCTTTAGTCGGCAACCATGAGCAGTGACCCCACTGGTGCTAGTTGCAACGGAAGAGGCGGTGATGGTAATGAACGTTATGGAACTCTCCCAGTGGCAGCAAATAATATGAAGCTGTGGATGGAAGGAGATGCAACCCTCACAAAATTGAAAGTGCTGAGGGTGAAATAAAAATTCCACCCGTACTGGAGCGGGGGAGAGTAGCTGACCGTGCAAGATGGTCTACACCTCAGTGGCTGCAGAGTTCACGCCCGAGCGAACACCACCGTCCCATCCTGGTTAAACTTCACCATTTCCAGCCTGAAATGACAAAAATGAAAATGTTTGCAAATAGTTAGATCTGAAGGCCAGGAATGGATACAGAGACAGCCGCGTCATGGGTCAGTGTCGGCAATGCCAACAAAGACAGAAGCTATCACCAGCAGCTCCTCTGCACCCGTGAGAATGTCCAAAAAGGCCGTGGACTCAGCCATCCATCACAGCTTCAATGTTCTGCTCAAAACAGATAGATGTAACAGGGTGAATCCATGAAGCACAAGAAACTTTCTGCCTCTTTCCCAACACCTGGGATCCCAGAGGTGCTGGTTTCCATCAATGACCATCCTTCTTTTGCCATGAATGCGCTGATTTTATGAATCCGAATGAAATACGACACAATAGATTGGCACCATGTGACCCATCATCGCATGGCCTGGTGTGAAAAGAAGCCCAAATGAAAAACCCTGCTTTAATGAAGCATTCGTAGCTTCCTTCAACGGCAAACTATCCAGATTCATCTTGGCTCACAGGACGATCCCCCAGGCAAATACCAGAATAACGCCAGCTGGACAATCGACTCCACATGAGGTTCAGCCTGATCTTCCCGAACCTGTGTGTAGGGTGGAAAAACTTCAAGAAGCCCAGTTCCGAGCTCACAGCAACACCAACACATGAAGGCAGGAGACAGAATGTTATTAAATGATCAGTGTAATAGCCCTTGTAGTTACAAAGTAATTCAAATTCCCTATCTCCAGCCTTTGGAACAGCTGAGTCTGAAATGGGCGCTTTCCGCATCAGTTCCCTTGCAGTTTGATGAAGGAACTGAACCTGTGCTTCAACTCTCCAGGCGAAAGTGGTGGCTCCGGACCACTGCACTCTGCCTACTTCAGAAACAGAACTGCAGGATCCTGTTCCAGTGTTGAAATGTCGCAAGAGGCTCAGAGAGCCTCAGATCACAGGGGGAGGAATGCAATGACAATATCGATTGAGGCAGTTAATGTTGTCTACATGGGGGGTTTTGCAATGGCATACAGTGCGGAGTGTCCGTTTTACCGGCACCCAGGGTGTGTACATTCTACTGGGAAGTATCGATCTTACCATTGATAAGTATTGGAAATGAATCTAGATTTGATCAAGGGAGTTATGTTGAGTTATGAACATTTGAGTTAGTGGGAAAAAAATGCATCCTAGTTGGGTGGAAACTTGAGGTTTTTAATAGGAGTGGGACGCTTTCTTTACTCTTTCAAGGGGATTTGGGCAACTGTGGTTGAGACAGCATTTAATGCCAATTCCAAAGTTTAATGGAGAGTAATTCAAAGGTCATTTTTCAAGTGTCAACTATGTTATTAGAGGTCGGGGGTCGCATGCAGGCCACAACAGATAATGACAACAAATTTTATCTCCTGAAGGAAACAGTAAACCAAATTGTTTTTTAATGAAATTACACAATGATTTGAAGTATTCATCAAGCATTTAATTCCAGATTTTCATCTCTCCCCCCTGAGGCCCTCTGAGCCTTCAGATTTTCATTGAATTATTTGGCCTGGGTGGGACCTGAAACAGGGGCCCCCAGAACATTGTCCAAAGTCTCTGTGTTAATAATCCAGTGACAATACCACAAGGCCCCCTGTATGCTTACTGAAAACTCTGGTTTCAGGTTTCACTATATTATCATGTTGCTTTCGTACATTGGCAGGTGGAAAACTTATGACATTAGTACCAGGTTGGAGGCCAAGAGAT
>NC_137355.1:150000-355000 GCF_965287045.1 Carcharhinus amblyrhynchos
CTCCCCGGACACCCGCCAATGTTCTGTGTTAGCGTGAGTGGGCGAACACGATCACTACGGACTCAGGGTCAGGTTCAACAGCGGGACAGCTTTATTTTTTACGTTGACGGAGGTGCAGTCAGGACACACAATCCAAACTGTCCTGAAAGCGCTCTAAAGACCCACCGCAATGGGTACAGTTATACCTGAACTTGACACACTGTACAATTCAAATGCTAATGTTTTGTTTCCAGTATTCGACTCTGACCATCCTGTTTCAATGTCTTCAAGTATTGTAACGATGTTTTAAGTGTGTGTTAATCGTTTCTGTCTGATGGGTTTATTAATGGTCTAGAATCTCCGGGGTTTGAACAATGGGTGTTTATTCTCAGGGAGTTTATGGGGCCAGGGATCCTTCCTTAGTGATGCTAATCTTCAGGTGTCTCCACAGAGGGTTGCTCGATTAGATCAGAGGTGCTGATTTGGTGGGATGGGGGTGTGCTTTTTAATTTAGTTCCTGTCGGTGCCATCCTGTCCCGTTCCCTTTGTGTGATAGCCCTTATTTACATTCTAAAAGCATGTCCTTGCCTGCGAGTCTGTGTCTGTTCCCCTGTGACCTTTAGTGGGGAGGCTCTGAGTGCAGCTTCAGTCTGCTTCCATATTGTGTACCCAGTTTCATAAAATTTATTGTCCGATAGCATCTGACTCAGTGGAAAAAACAACACACCAAAACCTCCCCCTGTTATTCCTTTGTTTCAATCCCCATTGCACTTCCTCCGCTGCTTCACCCAGTCATCAAGATTGCTCTCCCACCCACCCTCCCGCTGCCCATTGTATACCGCGCTCTTCAAATTCCCAGTGTCTCCCAGTCAAATCACCCTCACCTCCATGGACTGCTGCAGCCTCATGCAGGAAACCTGGTTCCACTTCTCATGACCCCTCCAGGTTCTCCTCAGCCCTTTTTAAACTCATTCCGAGCAACCTTGTAACCCTCAAGCGACCCAACTGAACCTTGTTTTCTCATCCTTTCATCTGCTTCCCTTTTTCCTCTTGACAAGACATTCAATCTCCTTTGTGAACCATGATTCCCTCACTCGACCATTTCCTCCCTGCCTGACAGGGACATACCTATTAAGGACACGTAGTATTTGTTCCTTGAACAAGCTCAATTTTTCATTTTTGCCCATTCCTGACAGTTTCTGTTCCCATCTTATGCTCCCTAATTCTTGCCTAATCACATCATAATTACCCCTGCCCCAAATATAAACCTTGCCCTGCCGTGTGACCCTATCCCTCTCCATTGCAATAATGAAGGAAACTGAATTGTGGAGTCGGACTTTAGGAACCTTCAAGTGGTTATTGGATAGGCACATGGAACAAATCAGAATGATAGGGAGTGGGATCACTTGATCTTAGTTTTGGAGAAAGCTCGGCACAACATCGAGGGCAGACGGGCCTGTACTGTGCTGTACTGTTCTATGTTCGATCTATTCTATCAATACCAGGTAGAGTGTTATGTTGGAATAAAGTCACCCGTCACTTTTCAACACCAAGGAACACAAATTTGGATGTTTTAGTCTCTCCTGAGGGAATGTAGGAGTCAATCATATACCTGTGAATCTGGAATCACAGGAAGCCCAGATCAGGTAATGATAACAGATTTTAATCCTTAAAATACATTCAAGAAACAAGTACAACAACAGATTGGCTACACTGCTAGTCCCCGCTCCTCCCTGCCCCCGTGTATCAACATGCATTGGGAGTTACTGCAAACAGAAATCAAACCACAACAACATACTCATTCTGAGAATGCAAAATGTGGTGAGTAGCCTTAAATCCAACGGGTAGTAACTCGCTTTATGACTCCCAAAGCCCGTCCACAATCTAAGAGTTGCAAGTCCGCAGTGTGATGAAGTTGTCTCTATTTGTCTGGATGAGTGAAGCTCTACCTATACGCAGGAAAATCAACATCACCCAGGATAAAAGGAGCTTGCTTATTTTCCATCTCTTCCAACAACATGTTCTTTCCCCACGGCTGACAGTGAGCACCATCTCAGCATGGTCTGCAGAACTTCAGCAAATCACCATTGACATCTCCTTTAAGAATCACAGCCCTCACTATCCAGCTGGATAAAAACTGATGGTAAATGAGAACATCACCACCTCCAGGTCTCCTTCCAAAACACTCAGCAGGCACTCTTGGATTTTGTCCACAGATGCAGTTGCTTTGAAATTAGATCCATTTTGAAATCAGAGCAGGCAGGTTATATTCTATCAGTATGAACATTTCCAGTTAAATATTTAAATCTGTCAGAGTCAAACACAGCTCGGCCAAACGTCAGTTGAGTTCATACATCAGAGTTGAATGTTTTCCAGCATTATCGGTTGCTTAATGTTGAATTGTTTCTGGATAGGAAGGCAGTCATTGCAATGATTTGAAGAAGGATTGGCAATTTGACCACGATGCCTTTGATCATTTCATTGTGAATATTCTGTGGTATTTTGCAGACTTTGCTGTCCCTTCACTTGTCTTAATTCCAGAAATCTCAGGATGAATAAACACAGCAAAATACTTTCATAGTCTGTGCCTATAAAGCTTGATGTCTAATATCTGGACTTATTTCTGCTCCTTAAAGTTAACATGATGACAATTGGAATACTCTCTCAGGAAAGATGTGGTCTCTCCAAATGTGTAACAGACTACCTGGTTCTGATGGCAGCCGCAGATCTACTGGTCATTATTTTTGATGTGATATTGAGACAAATTCCAATTGTTTATTGGGAGGATTTCCGATTCCTCTGGGACATGGATGTGTGTAATATCCACGCTGTGCTCCTTTATGCAGCTACTGACTGTTCTGTTTGGTTCACTGTCGCTTTTACCTTTGATCGACTTGTGACAATTTGTTGCCCCATGCTGAAAAGTAAATTTTGCCCCGACAAAATGGCTAAAGTTGTCCTGGGATCAATCACTGTTCTGAGCTGTTGTAAGAACATATTTTGGTATTTTATGTTGTCAAATTGGTATGTGATGGGGAATAACCCATGGTTTTGTTTTGTACCTGTGGATGTCATTGCATCTCCTGTCTGGATTGCTGTTGAATTCAGCCATCATATTCTAAACCCCTGTGTCCCATTTGTTCTGATTCTGTTGTTCAATATTTACACCGTCAGGCACATTTTAGTGACCAGCAGTTCTCGCAGGAGACTCCGAACTGCCATCAATGGAAAAGGTACCAAAGACCCAGAGATGCAGAATCGAAGGAAATCTATTATTTTACTCTTTGCTATCTCAGTGAATTTTATCATATTATGGGCAACGATAATGGTGTACTCTGTATGGAGGCGGATGTATTATTTGGGGTATTATGCTGTTTGGATGGATGATATTGTTCAGGAGTTCGGTTTCATGCTTCAGCTCATGAATTGCTGCACAAATACTTGTATATACGCAGTGACCCAGAGGAAATTCAGAGAGCAATTGAAGAATGTGCTCAAATATCCCTTTATGCACAATGTGCAATTATTTCAATGATGCTGATAACAGGCAAAGAATAATTCATGGAATCCTTGATTTAATTGCACATTTCCCAACATGACAGGGCCACACGTGACAGAGCAGGTTGTACCCTGTTGATGTATTTTTTGATTGTAGAGAATTAAATGTGAATATGGGGAAAGGCAGGAAGACCCTGATGCTATGGTGGTGCTGAACATTTTTTGACAATGTAGGAGAGCCTGTCTAAACAGTGGCAATAAATGCTGCAGGAAACTCGCAGTGGGATTTGAACGGAATTAGGATTTGGTGCAAAGCGAAAGCTTCTCAGTCAGTTCCTCGCAGAGCAAGCAGCAAATTTAGCCTTCAAAGATTGAATACAGTTGGATAGCCCTCTGTTTCCTCCAGCTCCACACCTCCACCATCACCATGGACCACCCAGAAACCAATACCGGGAAGAGGATGAGATGGTGGTAATTATAGAGGGAAATGGATTCATCCATTCGGAGCATGTGTGGAATGGATGATTCAGCATTTATACCAATTGATGAGATTTGAATGCTGCAGAAAATAAGAGCAGGTGATAGATAAACAAGCAATTCGCGAGTGGATGGGATCGAACAAAATCACAGTGGGAGAATGTGTGTGTTATAACTGGCAGAGATGGAGTGAGAAAACCGTTACACTGGTGAGGTGAGTGATAGAGCAGATAAACAATGCGGGTATCAGTATATGTGGAATTAATGGAATATGAAGTCACATTGGAATTTCAGGATCTGTGCAACAGGCACTGGGGGAGTGTTTGTGATTGATGACATGCAAAGAGGATATATGGTGATGGATCTGGTAGAGCAGAGGAGCGGGTGAGATATCACCCTCTATCCAATAGAGGTGAATGTGTACCGTGAACAGAAGGGAAGTTGTTGGGTTGTAAGTTCGCTGCTCCATCATGTAATGGATCAAAGTCAATAATATTTGGGAAGTTTTTTTAAACATAATCATGAACATATACTTTTTGATCCCTGTGTGTTGGTCAGAATCTAGATGTTTAAATGGTGTTTAGATTTTATTTCTTCAGTTTCTTCCATTTTCAAAGTTACCTGTAAGTGCATTGGTTTGTTAAGCTAAGGGGGGATTTACAACTGTATAACAAACACAAGGAATATGAAATAGTTTTATTTTTAATATTAGAAACCCGGGAGTAACACTGAGACAGCAAAAGTAAATTGAGTTGATTGTGTTCCCAGGAGCAGGGAACAGTTTTATCACTCTGCAGAAGGACAAGAAAAGAGCTTGCATATTGCACATCATAAATTAATAAACCAAAATTTCACAAACCATGGGAGCGGTATAAAAGGCAGAATCTGAAGACCTTCTAAAGATTTGATTCCAAAAACTGAAATCTTTATGGGGTAATTTTCAAAGTACTAATTCCTGGAAGGAGGTGCTGTTCTGCTTTAAATATCACTTCTTCTTATTGTAATAAATCTTTAACTCGAATAAATAACCATCAACTTTCATTTCAAAAGTTTTATACCTGAGTTTCTGAAAAAACCCCTCAACAAACAAATTGCATCATCGTTCTGTTCCCAGTATCCATTCGGGATTTGAAGAGCCTGGACTGAGCAACTGGTATCGCATCAAATAACTGCTGGCTCTTTGTGGAATTTAAAACAGGACTTTTTTGATGTCCTTGAGAATGGTAAATTCAAAGGGAGGGAGTGTGGGGAGAAGATTTACTGCAGGTGGGTATACGAATGCAAACTGGTACCGGGGTTAAAAGAACAGAAGAACGTAAGAAATAGGAGCAGGAGTCGGCCATCCAGCCCTTCGAGCCTGACCCACCATTCAATAAGAAGGATTAGCTATGGGAAATGTGCGGGGTTATGGAGATTGAGCGGGGTGGGGTGGGATTGGGGTAGGATTCTCTTCAGGGATTCAATGTGGAATCCAACAGCCGAATTGCCTACTTCTGCTCTGTGGGAAATTTCTGTTTCCATTCTGCAATGAAATGGGTGGGGTTTAAAGTGGGAACCTCAAAAAGTTCTGAGAGAGCTTTCAAAGTTCGACAAAAGGTGAATAAACCTCAGACAACAGAACTGTCACAAAATTTGCAGTTTGACGTATGCGCAAGGATGGAAAAACGACACGATTAAAGGGATTGGAGATCACTTCTATTTGATTTGATTTGATTTGATTTGATTTATTATTGTCAGATCCATTAACATAGAACATAGAAAATAGAACACCACAGCACAAACAAGCCCTTCAGCCCACAAGTTGTGCCGATCACATCAATACCTACCAAGCCATAGAAATATCTGTAACTCCCAATCCCATTAGATCCCATATACTCATCCAGAAGTCTTTTAAAAGACCCCAGCGAGTTCACCTCCACCACCACCGACAGCAGCCGATTCCACTCACTCACCACCCTCTGAGTGAAAAACTTACCACATACATCTCCTCTGTACTTGCTTCCCAGCATCTTAAACCTGTGTCCTCTCGTAGTGACCATTTCAGCCCTGGGAAATAGCCTCTGAGAATCCACCCTACCTATTCCTCTCAACATTTTATAAACCTCTATCAGGTCGCCTCTCAACCTTCGTCTCTCCAGGGAGAAGAGACCTGGTTCCCTCAACCTATCTTCATAAGGCATGCCTCCCAATCCAGGCAACATCCTTGTAAATCTCCTCTGCACCCTCTCAATAGCTTCCACATCCTTCCTGGAGTGAGGCGACCAGAACTGCACACAGTACTCCAAGTGGGGTCTGACAAGGGCCTTATATATTTGCAGCATTACCTCCCGACTCCTGAACTCAATCCTAAACTTAATGAAGGCCAGTACACCATACACCTGCTTAACCACATCCTCCACCTGCGAGGCCGATTTAAGATTCCTATGGACCTGGACCCCAAGGTCCTTCTGCTCTTCAACACAGCTAAGACTCCGACCCTTGATATTGTACTCCTGTATCCCATTAGTCCTGCCAAAATGGACCACTGCACATTTATCCACGTTTATCCACATTTCTTGTGCGCGACACAGACAAAGCATACCGTTCATAGAAAAGGAAATGAGAGACTGCAGAATTTTGTGTTACAGTCACAGTGAGGGTGTAGAGAAAGATCAATTTAATACAAGGTAAGGCCATTCAAAAGTCTGACAGCAGCACGGAAGAAGATGTTCTTGAGTCATTTGGTACCTGGCTTCAGATTTTTGTATCTTTTTCCTGAAGGAAGAAGTTGGATCAGAGAATGTCCGAGGTGTGTGGGGTCTGTAATTAATGAAATAAACCTGTTGGATTTTAACCTGGTGTTGTGAGGCTAATTATTGATCAAATTCTAACAGGACTGGACAGGGTAGATGCAGGGGGGACGGGGGGGTGGTGGGGTGGGGTAGGGTTCTCCCCCATGGTGCTGGAGTCCAGAACAAGGGTCACAGTCTGAGGACACGGGGTTGACCATTTAGGGCGGAGGTGAGGAGACATTTCTTCACCCAAAGAGTGATGAGCCTGTGGAATTCATTCCCACCGGAAGTAGTTGATGCCAAAACATTGAATGCATCCAAGAGGCAGCTGGATATCACACTCGGGGCGAATGGGATCAAAGGTTATGGGGAAAAAGCAAGATTAGGCGATTGAGTTGGATGATCAGCCATGATTGTGATGAATGGCGGAGCAGGTTCGAAGGGACAAGTGGCCTCCTTCTGCTCCGATCTTTTATGTTTCTAGATATAATTTCCAGGTTATATTTTAACAAACATTTGAATTAATGTGTTGTGGAAATACAATTTCACCAATAATTTCTGGCAGTGTTTATTATTTATCTCTACTCTCTGTGCCTGAAGTTGTGTGGTAGCCTTCCTGCTGGATAACACTTCGACACAATCACTCGGCTGCTCACAGGAGGCATTGCTGCTTACTGTACATCCATTTACTTTCCATTTTGATTCCTTAATTTTGCGACCCTCGTCTGTTTAAAAGATTCAACTTGGATGATGATGATGATGAAGCGTTCGTGTTAGTTCTGTCCTCTGTGTTCTGGCCTTATTGAAGATTGGAATGTAGTCCTGGCAATAACATACCTGACACAGGCTCAAAATCAGACAGGCACACACTTTCTAAAGTAGAAAAATGCAATGGGTGGCAGCTTAACACTTCAGCAATGCCTTCATTTCACATCATCAGCAATTGGCAGCAGAGACATTGTTTCCATTTGATTCATCTCCAGTGATCCACAGACAAAGAGAAATTATCAAAAGATGGAACGGTGCATGATTCTACACATTAACCCAGTCTGACTAGATAATGATAAGGAATAAGAACTTGGGAAGACTCTCCAACAACACCCGAGGATCGCTGGGTGTCAATGTGGAGAAAAATGCTGGCTTGCTTATTGCACATGAAGGCAGATTTGTCGCACGGATCAACAGGATGGAAATGTATCGTTATTTCACACTGATCCTGCGAAACCAAGTGATGACCAAGAACAGGAACATAAATTACTTCCCACCTCGTCCCCTTCTCTGAAAAAAGCAGAACACAGGGAATGTTTTGGGAAATGGAAAGCTGAGCTGGTTCTCCCCACATCAATCCTGAAACTCTTGGTTATGGTACAAAGCTTGAACTCATTCCCTTGAACAATGTCAGCAGGATTGGGTAATGATCAGCTACAGGATACTGACCCCACATATTAACATGAACCCCACACCACCGAGTTCCGTCCTACTGGTCCTAATTGGACCATTGCTCTGATTAACACTATTATCTGTAGCATTGTTTGCCTTTGCATGTGCAAAGATTATTTAAGATTAGAACAATTCCCATAACCTCCATGGCAGCACCCGGAGGAAAGCCACACACAAACACAGGGAGAATGTAGAAACTCCATACATAGAGTCCCTGAGGCTGGAATTGGACCAGGGTCCCTGGCGCTGTCAGACAGCAGTGCTAATCACTGTGTTACCAAGTCACCCTTTGTGTTTCTACTCGCTCATTCCACATTATAATTTATATTCAATGATTGATTTGATTAGATATTATTCATTCTTTGAAGAGGATAATTGGTTCCAGGGACAATCATTGCAAATTGCCACTGGATATAAAAAAAACTTTCACACTCAAATTTTAAAACCTCTCAGCCTGGTGCATTATTTACTTTTTGACTTTCTTGCTTCACAGTTAACCTAGTGACCGTTATCATCTTGTCTCGGGAATAATGTGGTCTCTCCAAATGTGTAACTCGCTCCCTGATGGCCATGGCAACATCAGATCGATTGGTTGTCATCTTCAACCTTACCTTGAGATGGATTCCTATTCTTTGTTGGGAAGAGTGTCTTTATGTGGAGTCCATCGCTTTGTGCAATATACGCACCATCCTGCTTTATACAGCTACTGGCTGTTCACTCTGGTTCACCGTCACTTTCACTTTTGATCATTTTTGGTCATTTGCTATCAAAAGTTCAAATATAAACACTGCATTGAGAAAATGGCTACTATGGTTCTCGGAACTGTGACTGTCCTGAGTTGATTGAAAAATATTTTTTGTTATTTTATGCTAACAGGCTGGTATGCACTGGTGAACCAACCCTGGTTATGCTCTATATCAGAGGATGCTCGATTATCAACTGCCTGGGGACCAATCAAGTCCTTTCATCACATTTTAAACCCGGTGTTCCCATTTGTTCTTATTCCGCTGATTAATGTTTTCACAATCAGAAACATTCTGGTGAAAAGTACAGCCTGCCGGAGACTCTGAGCTCAAATTGTGGGAAGGCTCCCAGAGACTCAGAGATAGAGGGGAGAAGGAAATCCATCATTCAACTGCTTGTAATTTTGGGGAATTTTATACTCTTATGGTTACTGTTAATGGTAAATTCTACATGGGTCAGAATGCACTGGACGGATTTTACCTATGTATTTATGCATAACTGTGTGTGAGAAATGACCTTCATGCTCCAGCTCCTGAATTGCTGCACAAAAGCTTGAATTTATGCTGTGACCCAGACTAAGTTCAGAGCACAATTGAAAGAGATGATGGGATATCCCTTTAAAATATTTGTAAATTCATTAAATATTGAGAAAAAAATGATAACTTGAAAACAGTTTTATTTTTCTCGAACAATAATTTCTCCTGTGTGTCAATGGTACAGACATACTGGGGACATTTTGCTATATCTTGGGCTCTGCAAGGCATCTCCAGTTTTTGTCGTGCTCCTGGAACAAAATCCTAAATTAGAACATAGAACAGTACAGCACAGTACAGGCCCTTCGGACCGTGATGTGCCGAGCTTTGTCCGAAACGAAGATCAAGCTATCCCACTCCCTCTCATTCTGGAGTTCTCCATGTGCCTATCCAATAACCGCTACAAAGTTCCTGAAGTGTCCGACTCCACTATCACAGCAGGCAGTGTATTCCACACCCCAACCACTCTCTCTGAGTAAAGAATCTATCTCAGACATCCCTCCTATATCTCCCACCATGAACATTATAGTTATGCCCCCGAGTAACAGCTACATCCACCCGAGGAAATCGTCTCTGCACGTCCACTGTATTAATCCCTCTCATCCTATATTAAGTTGCTCTGATCCTCCTCCTCTCTAAAGAGAAAAGCACCAGCTCCCGCAATCTTTACTCGTAAGACCAACCCTCCAAACCAGGCAGCATCCTGGTAAATCTCCTCTGCACTCTCTCCAATGCTTCCACATCCTTCTTATTGTGAGGTGACCAGAACTGCACACAATATTCCAAATGTGGTCTCACCAAGGGAGTTGCAGCATAGCCCCACGGCTCTTAAACTCTAACCTCCTGTTAATAAACACTAACACACTATAGGCCTCCTTCACAGCTCTATCCATTGGAGTGGCAACCTTCAGAGATCTATGAATATGAACCCCAAGATCTCACTGTTCCTCCACATTCCTCAGAACCCTGCTGTTGACCCCGTAATCCACATTCAAATTTGTCCTACCGAAATGAATCACCTCGCAGTTATCAGGATTAAACTTCATCTGCCATTTTTCAGCCCAGCTTTGCATCCTGACAATGTCTCCTTGCAGCCAACAAGAGCTCCCGAACTCACCCACTGCTCCAACAATCTTGGTGTCATCAGCAAATTTACTGACCCATCCTTCAGCCCCGTCCTCCAAGTCATTGATAAAATCCACAAATAGCAGAGGACCCAGAACTGACCCCTGTGGTACACCGCTGGTAACTGGTCTCCAGTCTGAAAATTTTCCATCCAACACCACCCTCTGTCTTCTATGAGATGCAGTGAGAAGTCTCACAACACCAGGTTAAAGTCCAATAGGTTTATTTGTAGGAAACACCACGAGCTTTCGGAACTGGCTGTTCCTTCAATGGGAGTTCTGGAACATTAACCTGGTGTCGTGAGACTTCTTACTGTGTTTACCCCAATCCAACACCAGCATCTCCACTTCTATGAGATAGCCAGTTACTTATCCAATTGGTCAAATTTCCCTCTTTCCCACACCTCCTTTCTTTCTTCCTGAGCCGACCTTGGGAACTTTATCAAACACCTTACTAAAATCCATGTATACGACGTCAACTGCTCTACCTTCATCCACACACTCAGTTACCTCAAAGAATTCAGACAAATTTGTGGGGCAAAACTTACTCTTCACCAATCCGTGTTAACTATCCCAGATTAAGCTATATCTTTCCAAATGGTCATAAATCCTATCCCTCAGGACCCTTTCCATTAATTTACCAACACCAAAGTAAGACTGACTGGCCTATAATTACCAGGGTCATTCCTATTTCCTTTCTTGAACAGAGGAACAACATTCACCATTCTCCAGTCCTTTGACACTATCACCATGGACAGTGAGGACCCAAAGATCAAAGCCAAAGGCTCTTCAATCTCATTCCTTGCCTCCCAAACAATCCTAGGACATATCCCATCTGGCCCAGGGGACTTACCGACCCTCAGGTTTTTCAAACTTGCTAATGCATCCTCCCTCAGAACATCCACCTCCTGCAGCCTATCAGCCTGTATCACACTCTCATCCTCAAAAACATGGCCACTCTCCTTGGTGAACATTGAAGAAAAGTATTCATTCATCGTCTCTCCTATCTCTTCTGACTCCATGGACGAGTTCCCACTACTATCCTTGACCAGCCCTAACCTCACCCTGGTCATTCTTTTATTTCTCACATAAGAGTAAAAAGCCTTGGGGGTTTTCCTTGATCCGACCCACCAATGAACCGCCCAACTTATATACAGGTAAAAATAAAACACTGAACCAGCAACCACAGCAAACTACAAACCTTCCCAGGCCTCTCCACGGCCTACTTCCAGTTTCCCGTTTCCTACTGCACTGGAACAAAAAACTCCGAGAAAAAGTAAAATAAAAATCAAACTCTTACACTCAGCTCTCCCTGTACGAATCGCTCCCTCTCTGCTTGCTTTGGTGGAACAATGAGGTCGATACCTCGAAGGTGAGTAACTTTTATAGAAAAAAAATCCTTCCCATTAGGAAGCCAGATTGACCCATTTGTCAAACGACCCAACTGAACCTTGTTTTCTCATCCTTACATACTCTTCCTTTTCCCTCTTGACAAGACATTCAGCCTTCTTTGTGAACTATGGTTGCCTCACTCGGCCATTTCCTCCCTGCCTGACAGGGACATACCTATCACGGACACACAGTATTTGTTCTTTGAAAAAGTTTCACTTTTTGTTTGTTCCCAGACCGGACAGTTTCTGTTCCCATCTTATGCTCCCTAATTCTTCCTGAATCGCATCATAATTACCCCCGCCCCAATTATAAACCTGAAGAGATTGATGAAGAGAGTGAACCTGTGCCTCAATTCTCGAAACGAAGGTGGTGGCTCCGGACCACTGCACTCTGCCTACTTCAGAAGCAGAACTGCAGGAACCTGTTCCAGTGTTGAAATGTCGCAAGATCACAGGGGGAGAGATGCAATGACAATATCGATTGAGGCAGTTAATGTTGTCCAAATGGGGAGCTATGCAGGGGTATATAGTGTGGAGTGTTCCTTTTACTGGCACTGAGGGGGTATATTTTCAACTGGGCAGTATCCACCTTACCATTACTAAGTATTGTAAATGAATCTTGATTTGATCAAGGGACACCGGTCTTTTTGAGTTCGTGAAATTTGAGGTAAAGGACAAAAAATGCATTCTACTGGAGTGGAAACTGGGGTGGAAAATCGACAATGATTTAAGGTAATCATTAAGCATTTAATTCCAGATTTTCATTGAAGTATTGTGCTTGAATGGAACCTGAAACAGGGCCCCCAAAACATTGTCCAAAGTCTCTGTATCAATAGTCCAGTGACATTGCCCCTGGGCCCCCATATGCACCTTTTCTTATTGAAAACACTGGTTTCGGGTTTTGTGATACAATGACCCTGGTTTAGAAGCTATCGTGTGTTGGCAGGAATAAAGCTTATGACATTAGCAGCAGGTTGGAGGCCAGGAGATGCAAATAATTGTCTTTGTTCACAAGTGGTGGTGGCAGAAGTTACATTTTTGAAGCCATTCTGTTAGCTTGGCTGGAGTGTTTTTGCGATCGGGTGCTATATTCAAGTGTTATTTTTTGGTTTTGAAATGAAACACGTTCCCTATAGTGAATGAAAATAATTTAATTTCACGCATTGACTCATGGAAGGTGGGATATGAGTTGCAGTTCTGTGCAGGAATTGGTCCATTCATATCAGCATATAAAACACACATTCAGCAGGGGAAATGGTCTTTCCCCACTGCATCCTCTTTCTGAGGTTTAAATCTTGGTTCAGACATCTGAAAGAAACAAATCCTGGCATTTGCAAATGTTGGGAGGCTTGCAGAATATTTATGATCCATCTGTTTGAGGATGTCCATTTCATGCTCAAACTCTGATCTCACTGTCCCCGGGTGGGGATCAGGTTTGCCAAATCACTGATGTGGTGTCGAAGGTGTCGAGGTTGATGACCACTCAGTGGTCGTGTGCAGGTTGGGCTGTTCTGCACAATGCACAGAGGGATGCTGCACATTTCACTTTGAGATATCTCAGCCCTGGGATCATGTGTTGCCTTATCAAGATGAGAACCTGATATTCACTTGGGTAACGAGGAACTTCAGTTGCTCGAGCCCAGGGACTGGGGCTTGGCCAATGATCAGGAGAGTGGAAAATATTAATTGTCTTTGCATGGTTTTGAGGGTCCCCTTTTGGGGTCGATCACAATTGGGACGTTTCAACTTCCACTGCTGTGAGTTCTTAGTCTGTACAGCGATAGTTGGGCGGTTGGCTCCTGAACTTGGGCCAACCTTTCTGCGCTGGAATGACAGATGTCCTTCTGTGTGGAATCTCGCCTGCCTCCATAACGAATATATCTGCAGAGCAGCAGACTTTTCGGTTCAGCATAAGATCCAATATGGTGTTGGCCACCGTGCTGGTGAACGGGATAAAGGATCCTCCCTTTATTGTAACACGACTGTCATGTGAGGAATGGTCAGGTAATGCTGTAACTCCAGCTCGCTGATCAATTCTGTGGGACATCACCACACATTTTTGGAGCATTGTAGAATTTGTTTTGTTCCAATGTTCCAGTTGGTCACAATTTTGAAGTGTACATAGAGTTATTTCTGCTTCTATCTGCTTTCTGGTTTGACAGGCCGCTGCCTGGAGTCCATTTTCTTCGGATCTTCAATAGTAACTGCCCGAGTTCATTCCCACAGGGAAATATTCCAATTCCTAGCAGCTTGTGGGCAGTTAATTTGTCATCTCTCACATCACTCCTTCCTGATATGGGATAAAGTACTTATTTTCCAAATCTGGAATCTTGAATTATTGACTTTCATGGTTCCTTTTAATCTTCTGCTGATGTCAAGTTGCCGAAAGGAGATTCCTGATGAAAAGACATTGCGTGCTGGAAAGGGAATGTTTACACCATTAGCACCAGGTTAAAGAATATAATATATACAAACAGCTGCCATGCTGTAGGTCTGTCTGGGACAGACTTCCCATCTGCTAAAACATTGTGCTGGCTTGACTGGAATGTTTCTCGAATCCAATGAGCTCGACATTCCACGTGTTTGCCTTTCTCTTCAACAGTTAACAAAAGTCCAGAAACAAGCTTGTGATTATCTGGAGCCGTCTTGTCACCCAGACATTGTCAGTTAAAAAAGGGGGAAAAGCATCAGGCTGACCACAAATTTAACAACAAACATATTAGCCTTTGACAGGTCTGAGTAATGATAAAACCATTTCAGACTCACAACGATGACACACAGCAACACATTTACACCCAAGAATCATTGATATGTTATGGACAGCAGCCCCAAAACTTTCCCAATTTTGGCATTCAGCAAGACTCCTGCATCCATTAAATCCGAGAAAATTATCTACTTTATGAGGAATAAAAAGTATTTGAAAAAAGGGGTTAACTGAGCTTGTTTGTTTAGTCACTGTAATTATGTTAATCTCCGTAGATACTCATGATGTCACAAGAGACTTTCTATCTCCTGTTAAGAAGGGGTTCCTATTCACGTGTTAGCTGATAGTGTTCGCAGAAGCTTCACCTCCAGCTCATAAAGTTTAGCAGCGCCAGTGACAAGGAGAGGATCGGTCAGAATCTCAGATCAATAGACTGGAGTGTCACAACAATGCATCAGCATCGAATGACAATGGATTGGAATGTTACAGCAATTGATGATAATCTGGGATTAACACAATTGAATGATACGGCAATGGTTCAGAGTCTGAGAACAACCTGGTGGAACATTACAGCAATGGACAGAGCTTTGTCCTATTGGATCAGCAGTCTTCATTCCGATAGCTTGTGGATAACGTCAGCTCATCGGATCACATTTGTAATTTACATTTTCCAGTACTTTTACTATCCCATCCTGGCCATTATTGGCGTCCCAGGTAAATCTCAATAACCAGTTAATAATTAGATAAGAATGTTTAACTATATTTCTCCTCTCGTCCCTTTGTTTGCTGTTGCTGTTTCTGTTGAGTCTCAGTGTTCAGATATTAACATCCCCATGTCCATTCGCATTTAGAATGTTCTTAATAATTCAATTTCTCCACTTTGCTCCAGGTGGAATCTATCATAAACTTCATATGCACCATCTCACAGTCTGACCTGTATTCATGCATCCAGAGAACATTTGTGTTTGGCTGATGTATGAATAACTTTTTTCCTCAGGTGGGTGAAACTGGCTGGGAGGTCCCTTGGTTTTCCCAACATAACGAAATTCCTGATGCTGTGTGTGTCTCTGTTGGTCCCCAAAAGAAATTTCAGCAATGCCAAAAACCTTATCAGTGTCTCCTGCAATTAATCTTCAACTTTTCTAACAGTCTCTTTAGTTACTTAATTCTGAAACAGGCAGCCAGTCCCAGCATTTGTGCCACTCCGACTGAGAATGAGAGATATCTTCTCAGAGGTATTTCTTTATTATTATTCATTCCTGGGACATGGGCGTCGCTGGCTGGTCAGCATGTATTGCCCATCTCTTGTTGCTCTTGGAGGGCAGTTCAAATTTAACCCCACATTGCTGTGGCTTTGCAGTCGCATGTCGGTCAGTGCAAGTAAGGATGGCAGATTTCCTTTCCTAAAGAACATGAGTGAACCAGATGGGATTTTCTGAAAATCGACAACGGTTTCACGTTCGTCAGTATATTCTTAATTCCAGATTTTTTATTGAATTCAAATTCCACCAACTGCCGTGAAGGGATTGGAACCACGGTCCCCAGGACACGAGCTGCGTTTCTGGATTTCTGGGATCTAGCGATAATACCACTGGGCCATTGCATTGAATGTCCCTCAATACAAAGCACAACACTCAAAAAATCTTCACTAGTTGATTGTGAGCCCACCATGTAGAAATATCATATGTATTGTGAGTGCAGGAGAGTCTCTATGTGCATGGTGGAGCTGACCACCAGTGTGATGACCTGGTGCTGTAGATGTTTGAAGCGATGAGAAATAGCCTCCAGTACACGCTGAGCATGTGTCCAAGTTCAAGGTTTTCTGCTGCAGGCTTCATATCAATACCTTCACAGGAAATAAATATTCTCACCAGGTATTTAGTGAACACCTGAGGAAGGAAAATTCTTCTTTGCTCGACACATTCCTCCTGAACGGATTGAGTATTTTCTTCATTTCCACGTGACGTGGGTGCCGTTGGCGATGCCACCATTAGTTCCCCATCACTGGTTGCCATTGGTGACAATGGGGTTTAGGTCCACACACAGTTAGGTTAGGGAGAGAAGACCAGGAATTTGACCCAGTGACAGTGAACGAAAGGCGAGTCATGTCAAAGTCAGGATGGTGCATGTTTGGGAAAAGAGGTCATTCATGATCTCCCTTCTGTTGATTCCCTCACCATGTTCCACACGTCTAGTCTAGCAATTTGGTCAGTTGGAACATGGCCAGCTGAAACTGTGGTGACACTACAGATCCATTCTTGATGATGACATTGAAGCCACCCACCCACAGTGCTTTGTGCGTTCTTGCCACCCTCTCCCCGCACCGTCCCCCCTCTCCCACTCCCGTGCTTACTCAAGGGTTGTTCATCATGGAGGAACACTGACTCACCAGCCGTACGTGAACGGTTGCAGTTATCGATGTCCATGTTTGACCTGATGCCATGAGACTTCATGCAGATTCGATACTGAGGCCTGCCAGGACAACCCCCTCTCGAATGGAGACCATTGTGCCATTCCCTCTGCGAGTTTTGTGCTGCCTCTGAGGCAGGACATATCCAGGAATAGTGATGCTGGCGTCTCTGACATTATCTGAAATGTGGGAATCTGTGTGAATAACAATGATTGGCTGTTGCTTGACTCGCCTTCCGAGCAACTCTCCAAATTTCCATACATCGACCCAAATGGTGGGAAGGAGAACTTTGCAGCGTCGCCAAGGCTGGGTTTACTGTTGTTGTTTCGAGTGCCTCGGTCAATGTCGGGTGGAATGTTAGATTTCAATCATTTGTACCTTCTTTGCAGCGCTGAATACAATTAAGTGGCATTTTGGGCAATATGTGAATATAGACAGACAGAGAAACAGACACGGAGAAAGGCTGAGGCATGGACAGACCAGAGACAGAGAGGGACAGGCAGATAGACAGACATGCTGACAGATGCTCAGGTGGTTCGATGAAGAGACAGAGATGCAGGTTGCAGCATCGAGCAGGCTGAAGATGGACCTTTGAAAATGGCTGAAGACGGTCATGAGAGCAAGGAGCTGAATGAAAATGCTGAGACACGTTTTGTCTAACAATGACCAAATCTTGCATGACAGGCCATTGAGTAGCAGTTACTATCAGACTTGCCTTGCCCATTTCATTCCTGTACAATGTTAACCTGTGGGAATGTGGTGGGTTCATTTCACCACTGCTTCTGGGATTGTGCTCTGCTCTGAAGAACTTTCTGCAACATCGCAGGGGTTTTGATGAGGTCCCCCATGCAAGACTTCTTGAGAAAGTGAGAGGGCATGGGATCCAAGGGGCTGTTGCCTTGTGGATCCGGAACTGGCTTGCCTGCAGGAGGCAGAGAGTGGTTGTGGATGGGTCTTTTTCTGCATGGGGGTCGGTCACCAGTGGAGTGCCCCAGGGATCTGTTCTCGGACCCTTCCTGTTTGTCATTTTCATAAATGACCTGGATGAGGAAATGGAGGGATGGGTTGGGAAGTTCGGTGATGACACGAAGGTTGGTGGTGTTGTGGATAGTCTGGAGGGATGTCAGAAGTTGCAGCAAGACACAGATCGGAATCAGGTCTGGGCGGAGAAGTGGCAGATGGACGCGGATAAATGTGTCGTGGTCCATTTTGGCAGGTCCAATGGGATGAAGGAGTACAATATCAAGGGTAGGACTCTTAGCAGTGTAGAGGATCAGAAGGACCTTGTGGTCCAGGTCCACAGGACTCTTAAATCGGCCTCGCATGTGGAGGATGTGGTCAAGAAGGCGTATGTTGTGCGAGCCTCCATTCATCGATGGATTGACGTTAGGAGTCGGGAGGTAATGCTGCAACTTTATAAGACCCTTGTCAGGCCCCACTTGGAGTACTGTGCGCAGTTCTGGTCGCCTCACTACAAGAAGGGTTTGGAAGCTATTGAGAGGGTGCAGAGGGGATTTAGAAGGATGTTGCCTGGATTAGGTGGCATGCCTTATGAAGATAGGTTGAGGGAGCTAGGTCTTTTCTCCCTGGAGAGACAATGGTTGAGAGGCGACCTGATAGAGGTTTAAAAGTTGTTGAGAGGTGTAGATAGGTTGGATTCGCGGAGGCTATTTCCCAGGGCTGAAATGGTCACTACGAGAGGACACAGGTTTAAGGTGCTGGGGAGCAGGTACAGAGGAGATGTTAGGGGTAAGTTTTTCACTCAGAGGGTGCTGAGTGAATGGAATCGGCTGCCATTGGTGGTGGTAGAGGCAAAGCCGCTGGGTTCTTTTAAGAGACTTCTGGATGAGTACATGGGATTTAATGGGATTGAGGGTTATAGGTTGGCCTGGTAGGTAGGGATATGATCGGCACAACTTGTGGGATACAACCGATGGCAGCCGATTCCACTCACTCACCACCCTCTGAGTGAAGTCACCACCCTCTGAGTGAAGGTTCACTCGGCTGATACTGGAGATGAGGGTGTTAGTTTATGAGGAGAGACTGGGGCTGTACTCATTGGAGTTCAGAAGGCTGAGGGGGAATCTTATCGAGACTTCCAAGATAATGAGGGGCTAGATAGGGTCGAGGTAGAGACATTCTTTCTGCTTAGAAAGGAAACCAGTACTCGAGCCTCAAAATAAGCCGGGGGGTTGGGGGGCGGTGGGGGCAGCAGTTTAGACCAGAGTTGAGGAGGAATTTCTTCTCTCAGAGGCTGGTGAATCTCTGGAATTCTCTGCCCATTGAATCCGTGGAGGCTACCTCGTTGAATATGTTTAAGTCACAGTTGGTTAGATTTCTGATCAATGAGGGAATTAAGGTTTATGGGGAGAAAGCGGGAAAGTGGAACTGAACCACTTTCAGATCAGCCATGATCTTATTGAATGGCGGGGCAGGCTCGAGGGGCTGGATGGCCCACTCCTGCTCCTATTTCTTATGCTCGGCTGTTCTTATACAACATGTCACTTACTGTCCTGTCTGGAGTCAATGCATATCTCTTTAACCTACACTGAAATCTATCTCCACTCACATTGTCTGCACCTTGAAGACTTGAATAGCAGATTAGTTGTAAAGACTCACATTCTAATCAGTATTCTGTAAACTGTGTGTGTCTTTATATGCCCTGTTTCTGATCAAAACTTTCCACACTCCTGACGAAGGAACAGCATTCCGAAGGTTTGTGGGTTTACTCTCAAATAAACTTGTTGGGCTTTAACCTGATGTTGTGAGACATTTTACTGTGTTTATCCCAGTCCAACACCGGCATCTCCACATCATTTCATCCATGTATGCGGTTACTTAGAAATTCGGCCCATTTTGAATTAAAACCCGGCAATTTCTATAATATTAACATGAACATTTCCAGTTAAATATTTAAATCTGTCAGAGTCAAACACAGCTCGGCCAAATGTCAGTTGAGTTCATTCATCAGAGTTGAATGTTTCCCGGCATTATCGGTTGCTTAATGTTGAATTGTTTCTGGATAGGAAGGCAGTCATTGCAATGATATGAAGAAGGATTGGCAATTTGACCACAATGCCTTTGATCATTTCATTGTGAATATTTTGTGGTATTTTGCAGGCTTTGCTGTCCCTTCACTTGCGTTAATTCCAGAAATCTCAGGATGAATTAACACAGCAAAATGCTTCCATAGTCTGTGCCTATAAAGCTTGATGTCTAATATCTGGATTTATTTCTGCTCCTTAAAGTTAACGTGATGACAATTGGAATACTCTCTCAGGAAAGATGTGGTCTCTCCAAATGTGTAACACACTACCTGGTTTCGATGGCAGCCACAGATCTACTGGTCATTATTTTTGATGTGATATTGAGACAAATTCCAATTGTTTATTGGGAGGATTTCCGATTCCTCTGGGACATGGATGTGTGTAATATCCACGCTGTGCTCCTTTATGCAGCTACTGACTGTTCTGTTTGGTTCACTGTCGCTTTCACCTTTGATCGACTTGTGACAATTTGTTGCCCCATGCTGAAAAGTAAATTTTGCACCGACAAAATGGCTAAAGTTGTCCTGGGATCAATCACTGTTCTGAGCTGTGGTAAGAACATTTTTTGGTATTTTATGTTGCCAAATTCATATGGGTTGAGGAACAACCCATGGTTTTGTTTTGTACGTTTCAGTGTCATTGATTCTCCTGTCTGGATTGCCGTTGAACTCAGCCATCATATTCTAAACCCCTGTGTCCCATTTGTTCTCATTCTGTTGTTCAATATTTGCACCGTCAGGCACATTTTAGTGAGCAGCAGATCTCGCAGGAGACTCCGAACTCCTGTCAATGGAAAAGATACCAAAGACCCAGAGATTCAGAATCGAAGGAAATCTATTATTTTGCTCTTTGCTATCTCAATGAATTTTGTCATATTATGGGCAACGATAATGGTATACTCTGTATGTAGGCGGATGTTTTATTTAGGTTATCATGCTGTTTGGATGGATGATTCTGTTCAGGAGTTCGGCTTCACACTTCAGCTCACGAGTTGCTGCACAAATACTTGCATATACGCTGTGACCCAGAGGAAGTTCAGAGAGCAGTTGAAGAATATACTCAAATATCCCTTTGTGCTCACTGTGCAATTACTTCAATGAAGCTCATAAAAGGCAAAGAATAATTCATGGAATCCTTGATTTAATTGCACATTTTCCAACATGACAGGGCCAATGGTGATAGAGCAGTTTGTGCCCTGTTGATGTGTTTACAGATTGTAGGGAATTAAATTCAAATATGGGGCATTGGGGGAAAAACCTGTTGCTATGATGGTGTTGAATTATTTTTGACAATGTCGGAGGAGTCTGTCTGAGCGGTGGCAATAAACGCTGCAGGAAACCAAATTAGGATTTGGTGCAACGCTGAAACTTCTCAGTCAGCTCCTCGCAGAGCACGCAGCCAATTTAACATTCAAAGATTGAATACAGATGGATAGCCCCCTGTCTCCTCCAGCTCTACACCTCCACCCAGCAGCATGGACCTCCCAGAAAGGAGTACCGGGAAGAGGGTGTGATGGTGGTAATTATCGAGGGAAATGGATTAATCCATTGGGAGCATGTGTGGAATGGATGATTCAGCATTTATACCAATTGATGAGATTTGAATGCTTTGCAATATAAGAGCAGGTGATAGATAAACAAGCAATTCGCGAGTGGATGGGATAGAACAAGAACACAGTGGGAGAATGTGTGTGTTATAACTGGCAGAGATGGAATGAGAAAACCGTTACACTGGTGAGGTGAGTGATGGAGCAGATAAACAATGCGGGTATCAGTATATGTGGAATTAATGGAGGATTTAGTCACATTGGAATTTTGGGATCTGCAACAGGCACTGGGGGAGTGTTTGTGATTGATGACATGCAGAGAGGATATGTGGTGATGGATCTGGTAGAGCAGAGGAGCGAGTGAGATATCACCCTCTATCCAATAGAGGTGAATGTATCCCGTGAACAGAAGGGAAGTTGTTGGGTTGTAAGTTTGCTGTTCCATCATGTAACGGATCAAAGTCAATAATATTTGGGAAGATATAATATTTATTACAAAATCGTGAAAATCTACTTTTTGATCCCTGTGAATCTAGATTTTCAAATTGGGTTTTTAGATTTTATTTCTTCAGTTGTCTTTCATTTTCAAAGTTACCAGTAAGTGCATTGGTTTGTTAAAAGATTTAAATTGCAATGGGGGATTTACAACTGTATAACAAACACATCTATTACTTACGGGGCGAAAAACTGCAGCAGGCGGCAGTGCAGAGGGACCTCGGGGTCCTTGTGCATGAGTCGCAAAAACCCAGCTTGCAGGTGCAGCAGGTGGTCAGGAAGGCGAATGGGATGCTGGCCTTCATAGCGAGGGGGATTGAATATAAAAGTAGGGAGGTCTTGCTGCAGCTGTATAGGGCATTGGTGAGGCCGCAGCTGGAGTACTGTGTGCAGTTTTGGGCGCCGCACCTGCGCAAAGATATTTTGGCCTTGGAGGGAGTGCAGAGGAGGTTTGCTAGGCTGATACCGGAGTTGAGGGGGTTGAGCTATGAGGAGAGGCTGAATAAACTAGGCTTGTACTCGTTAGAGTTTAGAAGATTGAGGGGAGATCTCATTGAGACGTATAAGATGATGAATGGGATGGATAGGATAGAGGTGGAGAGGGTCTTCCTGCTCAAAAAAGACAGTAGGACTAGAGGGCACAGCCTCAAGATAAAGGGGGGGCAGTTTAGAACGGAGTTGAGGAGGAACTTCTTCACTCAAAGGGTGGTGAACCTCTGGAATTCTCTGCCCGTTGAAGTGGTGGAGGCTGCCTCGCTAAATATTTTTAAGACGCGGGTTGATGGGTTTTTGATAAGAGAGGGGATTAAGGGTTATGGGGAGAGGGCGGGAAGGTGGAACTGAGCCGCGACAGATCAGCCATGATCTTATTGAATAGCGGGGCAGGCTCGAAGGGCTAGATGGCCTACTCCTGCTCCTATTTCTATGTTCTTATGTTCTTATGTACAAGGAATATGAAATAGTTTTATTTTTAATATTAGAAACCTGGGAGTAACACTGAGACAGCAAAAGTAAATTGAGTTGATTGTGTTCCCAGGAGCAGGGAACAGTTTTATCACTCTGCAGAAGGACAGGAAAAGAGTTTGCATATTGCACATCATAAATTAATAAACCAAAATTTCACAATCCATGGGAGCGGTATAGAAGGCAGAATCTGAAGACCTTCTAAAGATTTGATTATATAAACTGAAATCTTTAAGGGATAATTTTCAAAGTACTAATTCCTGTAAGGAGGTGCTGTTCTGCTTTACAAAGAACAAAGAACAAAGAACAACCCAGCACGGGAAACAGGCCCTTCGGCCCAACGAGCCCGCACCGCCGCATCACCCTACACCTATTCTACCCTGCATGTCTACGAGTGGGACCCTATTCAGTCAGATTCAGGGAAGAAATAGTGTCAATTTGGTAAAAACCGATTAGCCTAAGAGCACATCTTTGGGGTGTGGGAGGAAACCGGAGCGCCCGGAGAAAACCCACGCATCCACAGGGAGAATGCGCAAACTCCCACAGACACAGGCCCAAATCCATGTGTCTGCACAGCCAGCAGTGCTAGTCACCGAGCTGTTGCGGCGCCCGTCTATCGGTCCAGGATCAAGCACACACACTGACATGAAGTACTAGGCCACTCCCGGACTTCCAAGAGCAGCCCACGCACAACCCGCCGTGTGCATGCCCCTCGCTTGACACGAGGTGGACCTCCACCTGTGGAATAAAGACAAAAATATTAATCATACAGCCTGCCCTTCCGGTGTCTCCCGAGGTTTAACCCTATTTAATAGCCCCTACCATATCCCTCCATTCTTGTTTCACTCATGTGCCTATCTAACTGCATCTTAAACGAGTCCAACGTTCCTGCCTCCACCACCCTACTCGGTAGCGCGTTCCAGACCCCCACAACTCTCTGCGTCAAGAACCTTCTTCTCACCTCCAAATTATACCTCTCCCCCCTCACCCTTAAATGATGACCTCTCGTGTTCGTACCCAGTCTAGGGAGCAGTCTCTCACTATTAACTCTATCTATTCCCTTCAGTATCTTATATACTGCTATCATGTCCCCTCTCAATCTCCGTCTTTCCAAGGAGAATAGTCCCAGTTTCTTCAACCTCTCCTCGTAACCCAGTCCCCCCATGCCAGGCAACATCCTGGTAAACCTCCTCTGCACCCTTTCCAGAGACTCCACGTCCTTCCGGTAGTAAGGTGACCAGAACTGGACGCAGTACTCCAAATGCGGTCTAACCAACGTTCTGTACAACTGAAGCATTAGACGGCAGCTTTTATACTCTAAGCCCCTTCCTATAAAGGCTAACATCCCATAAGCCTTCCTAACAACCTTCTCCACTTGTGACGCAACCTTCATGGATTTGTGAACCTGCACTCCCAGGTCCCTCTGTATGTCTATACTCCTAAACGGACTACCTTTTATCACATAGCTCCTCTCTGCATTATTCCTTCCAAAATGCATCACCTCGCATTTGTCAGGATTAAATGCCATCTGCCACCTATCTGCCCACTGCACCAACCTATCTATATCCTGTTGTATCACCTGACAATCCAGTTCCGTACCTGCCAACCCTGCCATCTTGGTGTCATCAGTAAACTTGCTGATCACACCACCTACGCCCTCTTCCAAGTCATTTATGTAGACTACAAAGAGGAGAGGTCCCAGTACCGAGCCCTGCGGTACACCACTGGTCACTGGCCTCCAGTCCGACAAGGTCCCCTCCACAACTACCCTCTGTCTCCTATTTCCCAGCCAGTTCTCAATCCACCTAGCTACCTGGCCTCGTATCCCATGCGCCTTAACCTTTTCTACCAGCCTACCATGAGGGACTTTGTCAAACGCCTTACTGAAATCCATATAGATGACATCAACGGCTCTCCCATCGTCAACCGTTTTTGTCACCTCCTCAAAGAATTCCACCAGATTCGTAAGGCAAGACCTCCCTCTAACAAAGCCATGTTGCGTATCCCTAATCAGATCGCAACGCTCCAAATGCTCATACATCCTACCCCTAAGTATTTTTTCCATTAACTTCCCTACCTTTCCCTTCCCTTCCCTTCCTTAATAGGTATGTCCCTGTCAGGCAGGGAGGAAATGGTTGAGTGAGAGAACCATGGTTCACAAAGGAGATTGAATGTCTTGTCAAGAGGAAAAAGGAAGCAGATGAAAAGATGAGAAAACAAGGTTCAGTTGGGTCGCTTGAGGGTTACAAGGTAGCTAGGAATGAGTTTAAAAAGGGCTGAGGAGAACCTGGAGGGGTCATGAGAAGTGGAACCAGGTTTCCTGCATGAGGCTGCAGCAGTCCATGGAGGTGAGGGTGATTTGACTGGGAGACACTGGGAATTTGAAGAGCGCGGTATACAATGGGCAGCGGGAGGGTGGGTGGGAGAGCAATCTTGATGACTGGGTGAAGCAGCGGAGGAAGTGCAATGGGGATTGAAACAAAGGAATAACAGGGGGAGGTTTTGGTGTGTTGTTTTTTCCACTGAGTCAGAACATTGGAGGGTGTCCACGGAGACGAGTAGAGGGAGTTGGGGGAGCGATAAATTGAACGTTTGAGAAACAGGATTTGGGAGTTGGTGGATGAACTGGAATAGCCAAGGCTGGGGATATAAAATATCTGATGGTGGGAGGATTGAGGCGTGAGTGCTTCATTCCTCATTGACCAGGATTAGTCTGGAAAATGTGGGAGAATCACTTGGGGCAGGGAGCCACAGGGAGCTGAATCATGGAGAAGAGGAAGGACTGGGAAGCTGAGTCCGAGTTCATGGTGTGGGATGTTGAAAATCAAAGACTTTCCCACAAATCAGAGAAAAAATATTCATCTCAGAAGGTGATATTTGATTGGAATATAAACTGATGCCTGATTCAGAAAGTTCAGGAATACAGGGACCTGGATTGTACACATACAGCTCCTTGAGTGTGGAGCAGAACTGGAACAGTCAGTTTTGAAGATGTTGCTTTGTTCTTGGCTGAAGTGGGATTTTCTTTCAACACGGTAAGAGCATATTTTCCAAAGCTGAGCCTCCGGCAGGACAATGTTTGATTATTATTTTTTCATTCCAGAAATGCAGTCAACGTAAAGGAAAAAATTGCCAATCCCAATTGGCCATCGGAACTGACCGGCTTTCTCAGCATTCCCAGGGAAATTAGGCATCTCCCACATTGCTGTTGGTTTGGAGTCACATGACAGCAAGTCCAGGTAACGGGGACACTTTTCCTTCTATGAAGGGTATTATGGATGCTGATGTATTTTTCAGACAATAAACAATTCTTCCGTGGGTGACATCATTAATGGAGAGAGACAGAGAGAGAGAGAGAGCAGTCAAGAGGTTTCGAAGAGGCGGGAGGGGATAGAGGGAGAGCAAGAGAGAGTGTGACTTACCAGGGACTCCAATAACAGCGAGGAGGGGATAGTAACCAGCCTGAATAACCTGCAGTGCCCAAAGGATCCGGAGTTTCAATGACATCCATCTATAATAGGTAGAAAGGTTGTATATTGCCGCTGATAAGCCCTTCTCCATTATTGTGACCTTGTGATCCGATGTACTCAGATTCTGACCTGTTGTTCCAGCTCTCTCCGTTATTGTTCTTATATTCTCACCCATAGATGTAGCGTTCCAATCTACTGAACTGAGATTGTTTCCCATTGTTTCACCATTCCAGATCATTGGTCTCAGATACAGTCCCATCTCTGGAGCACTTCAATCTATTCCTCATATGCTGAGGAAGCTGCTTTCTCTCTCTTTCACACTGCAGCCCGCTGCAGCTGGATTTCACACTACTGCTGAGGCGATTGGGTGACTCATTGACAGGAATCTCCCTTTAAAAAAGGGAAAATCCCTCGACTGCACCGGGAGGAATCTATGGGGGAATGACATTCATTCCACTCACTGAACAAACAGAATCACTGAAGCCCTTTCAATCGGACAGGATTTCTATTCTATTAACATCCATGACCTTTCTACTTGCAAAGTGCAGCAATGCAATGGAGCTGCCAAATCCCAATAACATCTGGTTAAATGATATCACTACAACCAGTGTGATGCTCTCTCGGGGAAATGTCAAGGGGCTTTAACCAAGGTTAGAGATGAGATTGGCTTCAGAGAAATTGGATAATCCCTGACACCAGAACCAAATAGTGAATGGGAAATGATATCTGGGAATATTGATCAGATGAATAAATTGATTGTTGATGATAGTGTCGCTGACGGCATGTGTCAGTAATTTCAAAGACAGCCGTGTGAAGGGATCAGTTGGGCCGATGTTAAATGTGATTCGCCGAATCAAGCTGTCACAGATCGCGGATTAAGCAGATGGGATTTTCAAACAAGAATTTGAAAAATATCACTCTTCAGCAGCAACACAATATAAGAGAGAATTTTGGTGTCACTGAGCGTGTGCCGCGAGTTATTCATTGGGCTCCTTGTCAGTGGTGTATGAGGCATTGCACCTCTTCCGGGCTCCCTTCACCCTTTCGAGAAACTCCTCCTGCATTAGGCTTGACTTTTCTGTGAGCTCCCCACCCTGGCTCCAGGGTGTGTGAGTGTGTGTGTGTGTCTGTGTGTGTGTGTGTGTGTGTGTGTGTGTGAGTGTGTGTGTGTGTCTGTGTGTGTGTGTGTGTGTCTGTGTGTGTCTGTATCTGTGTGTGTGTGTGTGTGTGTGTCTGAGTGTGTGTGTGTGTGTGTGTGTGTGTGTGAGTGTGTGTGTGTGTGTGTGAGTGTGTGTGTGTGTGTGTATGTGAGTGTGTGTCTGTGTCTGTGTGTGTGTGTGTGTGTCTGTGTGTGTGTGTGTGTGTGAGTGTGTGTGTGTGTCTGTATCTGTGTGTGTGTCTGTGTGTGTGTGTGTGTCTGTGTGTGTGTGTGCCTGTGTCTGTGTGTGTCTGTGTGTGTGAGTGTGTGTGTGTGTGTGTGTGTCTGTGTGTGTGTGTGTGTGTCTGTGTGTGTGTGTCTGTGTGTGTGTGTGTGTGTGTGTCTGTGTCTGTGTGTGTGTGTGTGTGTGTGTGTGTGTCTGTGTGTGTGTGTGTGTGTGTGTGTTGTTACAAAACGGGCCATTTAAGATGATGGTTTGCAAGGACACGCTGGGATAATTGGACGAGAGCTGAAACAGACAGGCTGCAGCCTCGAAAGGAATTTGACAGAGAGAAACAGGCTGTAGCTTCAAGAGCTGGAATACACAGGATATTGGCCATCTCCAGGACACAGGACACATTTTGGTCAATTGGGTTGTTTAGCAGACACAGGGATGCCTCATCCCCTTATCTGGAGGGAGGTGTGTGACCTCCGTGCCTCCAGCACCTACAGGCATGGCCGTCGGGTTCACACCCAGAGATCGGTCTGGCAGCACCTGTCAGTCAGAGTGATCGAGCCCAGATCAATTGATTGGTAATCGTCAAAAGGATGTGAAAACCGACGCGGTATAAAGGGTGTGGCGTAACGGAAGATTCTCTTTCTCTCTTTTCCCCAACAAACAACGACCAGCATGAGGAGAGGCTCCCCACACAAGTAGGAAGGAAGACCAGAGCCAGAGTATCCGACCAGACCAAAGGACCAGACTACGCAGAGGACTACAGAGACCAGCACACAGACAAAGGCCAATATTTGCCTGGGTACTTGCCAGTCACACATAAGTTAAGTCAAAGTCAGAGTTTGATATTCTATAAGATAACTGACTGTTGATTGGGTGGGTGATTAATAATTGCTCTGGGCTCCTCCATCATTTAGGATGGGGATATTTGTGGAGCCTCCTCCTCGAGTGAGTTGTTGAATTGTCCACCACCATTCACCACTGGATGAGGAAGGACAGTCGAGCTTCGATCTAATCCGTTGGCTGTGGGCATTTTTCAGACCCAGTACGAGAGGGCCGACCAAGATGCCCAGTGTGCTGTCTTGGCCAAAGATCAAGTCGACCGGGTGGGAGCACAATTGGAAGCTGTGTGCACCGATCTGCAGGAGGGAATCAAAATATGACATCAAGCCAGTAAGGAACAGAGATAGGAAACCACTAAGATACCAGGGAAACATTTCCAGGCCGGAATCCCGATGATCAGTTGAAAATGAGTTTCTATTTCCATTCGGGACAGTCGAGGAAGGGGAGATACAGAATGCAGATTGGGGAGAGTTAAACGAGAATGTTAAACTTTATGTTACACCAACGGAAGATTGGGGCCCACCACCATCTTTCCCACTGGACGTCACACCCACCACACCCTCAGATTCCCCTCCAGGAGCGATGAACCCAGTGAGGACTGAACGTCGGGTCGGAGAGGCTCAGGGCCCAGCTGTTACATACACGTTTACAGTGGCACAATCGACTGAAATTGCAAATAAAATCCCAACTCTGAGCCATCGGCTGACCCACACAGTTTCTTTGTGGAGGTTAGGCAGCAAAAAGATGATGCACGGGCTCGATGAAAGGGAAGGAGTAAAGCTAATAGTCATGTGCTTAAGCAATTCTGTCAGAACAACGCAAGAAAGCTCCTGTGGAGAACACACTCAATGAAGCAAGGGTTCTCCAATGGTTAGCTCGAGTCTCGCATCTGGAAACAGGAAGTTCAAGGACCCCCAATGTCAAGGTCAGTTAGGGAAGCTTCCCATTTCTTATTGGATGTTGCTGTTCCGTTTCTCCCACAATGCACCTGTGAAGCACTTCAGCCAATGAACCGCCTGTTTATCACTGGAAGTGATCTTTCGCTTCCCACTTCTTAGAAGATGTTGCTGGTCTGACTTCTCTCAGAACGCACCAGTGACAACCCACAATCACCTCTCCCAAACCCTGTAACTCATGTGTTCAAATGGTCAGTGGGAAGACATATGGCTAGTATTGGAATCGTTTCGGTTGGAGGGTCATTAGATTGGTTCCACTGGTCAGCGCAACATCGAGGGCCGAAGGGCCTGGACTGCGCTGGAATGTTCTATGTTCGATGTTCTATTTACTTATTAAATTCCAACAGGACGAGACAGGGTAAATGCAGTGAGGACATTCCCACTGGTGGGGGAGTCCAGAGCCAGGGGTCACAGTCTGAGGACACGGGGTTAACCATTTAGGGCGGAGGTGAGGAGACATTTCTTCACCCAAAGAGTGATGAGCCTGTGGAATTCATTCCCACCGGAAGTAGTTGATGCCAAAACATTGAATGCATCCAAGAGGCAGCTGGATATCGCACTCGGGGCGAATAGAACATAGAACATAGAACATAGAACATTACAGCGCAGAACAGGCCCTTCGGCCCACGATGTTGCGCCGACCAGTTACAAAAACAATGACCCACTAGCCTATACCAATCCCTTTTCGTCCATAAACCTATCCAGAGATCTCTTAAACGCCCCCAAACTAGACGCATTTACAACTGCAGCAGGCAGGGCATTCCAATCCCTCACCACCCGCTGGGTAAAGAACCTACCCCTGACATCCGTCCTGTAGCTACCCCCCCTTAATTTAAGGCCATGCCCCCTCGTGCTAGCTTTCTCCATCCGAGGAAAAAGGCTATCACTATCCACCCTATCTAAACCTCTAATCATCTTATATGTTTCAATAAGATCCCCTCTTAGCCGCCTTCTTTCCAACGAAAACAACCCTAAATCCCTCAGTCTCTCCTCATAGGACCTCCCCACCATACCAGGCAACATCCTAGTAAACCTCCTCTGCACCCTCTCCAACGCCTCCACATCCTTCTTGTAATGCGGGGACCAGAACTGCACACAGTACTCCAAGTGCAGCCGCACTAGAGTAGTGTACAGTTGCAACATTACACTGCGACTCCTAAATTCAATCCCCCTACCAATAAACGCCAAGACACCGTACGCCTTCTTAACAACCTTATCTACTTGATTCCCAACTTTCAGGGATCTATGTACACACACACCTAGATCCCTCTGTTCATCCACACTATTCAAAGTCCTCCCGTTAGCCCTATACTCGACACATCTGTTGCTCCTACCAAAGTGAATTACCTCACACTTCTCCGCATTAAATTCCATCCGCCACCTCTCGGCCCAGCTCTGCAACCTATCTAAGTCTCCCTGCAGACTATGACACCCTTCCTCACAATCTACCACACCTCCAATTTTGGTGTCATCAGCAAATTTACTAATCCACCCAACTATACCCTCATCCAGATCATTAATAAAAATTACAAACAACAGTGGCCCCAAAACAGATCCCTGAGGCACACCACTCGTAACTGTACTCCATGATGAATATTTACCATCCACCACCACCCTCTGTCTCCTATCTGATAGCCAATTCCTGATCCAACTTCCTAGATTACCCACAATCCCATACATCTGCATTTTCTGCAGAAGCCTACCATGGTGAACCTTATCGAACGCCTTACTAAAATCCATGTATACCACGTCAACTGCCTTGCCCCCATCCACCTCTTTGGTCACCTTCTCAAAAAACTCAATAAGGTTAGTAAGGCACGACCTACCCGCTACAAAACCATGCTGACTATTTCTAATCAATTCATTACACTCCAAATAACTATAAATCCTATCACTAATAATTTTTTCTAAAACCTTGCCCACAACAGAAGTAAGACTCACCGGTCTATAATTCCCGGCAAAGTCTCTGTTCCCCTTCTTAAACAATGGAACAACATTCGCTATCCTCCAATCCTCCGGGACTACACCAGAGACCAATGACGACCTGAAGATCTGAGCCAGAGGCTCTGCAATCACCTCTCTAGCCTCCCAGAGAATCCTAGGGTAGATCCCATCCGGACCAGGGGACTTATTTATTTTCAGCCCCTCAAGAATTTCCAGCACATCCCCTTTATCAACCGTAATACTGTCTATTTTACACCCCTGCAACCCAATGTCCTCCTCAGCTATATTCATGTCCCCCTGCGTGAACACCGAAGAGAAATATTGGTTCAATACTTCTCCAATCTCCTCCGGTTCCACACACAACTTCCCCCTGCTGTCTGTAACTGGCCCTAATCTTGCCCTGACCAACCTTCTGTTCTTGACATACCTATAGAACGCCTTAGGATTCTCCTTAATCCTATCAGCCAAAGTCTTCTCATGTCCTCTTTTAGCCCTTCTCAACTCACTCTTCAACTCCCTCCTAGCCAATCTAAAGCTTTCTAGTGCACTATCTGAGCCCTCCAATCTCATCCGAACATAAGCCTCCTTTTTCTTTTTAACCATCGACTCAACTCTTTTAGTGCACCACGGTTCCCTAGATCTACCAAATCCACCATGCCTGACAGGGACATACCTATCAAGGACTCGCAGTAGCTGCTCCTTGAAAAAACTCCACATTTCAGACGTTCCCAGTCCCTGTAATCCCCTAATCCAATCCATGCTTCCTAATTCACTCCTGATAGCCTCATAATCGCCCTTACCCCAGCTAAAATTGCTGACCCGAGGTTCATGCCTATCTCTTCCCATCACTAAGGTGAACGTAACCGAATTGTGGTCACTATCACCAAAATGCACACCAACTTCCAAGTCTAGCACCTGGTCTGGCTCATTTCCCAGCACCAAATCCAATAAATAAATAAATAAATAAATAAAAATAAATGGGATCAAAGGTTATGGGGAAAAAGCAAGATTAGGCGATTGAGTTGGATGATCAGCCATGATTGTGATGAATGGTGGAGCAGGTTCGAAGGGACAAGTGGCCTCCTTCTGCTCCTATCTTTTATGTTTCTAGATATAATTTCCAGGTTATATTTTAACAAGCATTTGAATTGATAATGTATTGTGGAAATACAATTTCACCAATAATTCCTGGCAGTGTTTATTATTTAACTCTACTCTCTGTGCCTGAAGTTGTGTGGTAGCCTTCCTGCTGGATAACACTTCTACACAGTCACTCGGCTGCTCACAGGAGGCATTGCTGCTTACTGTACATCCATTTACTTTCCATTTCTTAATTTTGTGACCCTCATCTGTTTAAAATATTCAACTTGGATGATGATGATGATGAAACATTCGTGGTAGTTCTGTCCTCTGTGTTCTGGCCTTATTTCAGATTGGAATGTCGTCCTGGCAAAAACATACCTGACACAGGCTCGAAATCAGACAGGCACACACTTTCTAAAGTAGAAAAATGCAATGGGTGGCAGCTTAACACTTCAGCAATGCCTTCACTTCACATCATCAGCAATTGGCAGCAGAGACATTGTTTCCATTTGATTCATCTCCAGTGATCCACAGACAAAGAGAAATTATCAAAAGATGGAACGGTGCATGATTCTACACATTAACCCAGTCTGACTAGATAATGATGAGGAATAATCTGGAATGATCTGGAGGAGGGAACCGAGTGTATGGTGTCGAAATTTGCTGATGACACCAAGATTGGTGGAATGGCAAATTGCGCGGAGGGTGTGGAGAGTCTGCAGAAGGATCTAGATAGGCTGGGCGAATGGGCCAGGAACTGGCAAATGGAATTTAATGTTGGCAAGTGCGAGGTGGTCCACTTTGGTAGGAATAATGGTAGGAAGGATTATTACTTACGTGGCGAAAAACTGCAGCAGGCGACGGTGCAGAGGGACCTCGGGGTCCTTGTGCATGAGTCGCAAAAACCGAGCCTGCAGGTGCAGCAGGTGGTCAGGAAGGCGAATGGGATGCTGACCTTCATAGCGAGGGGGATTGAATATAAAAGTAGGGAGGTCTTGCAGCAGCTGTATAGGGCATTGGTGAGGCCGCAGCTGGAGTATCGTGTGCAGTTTTGGTCGCCGCACTTACGCAAGGATATTTTGGCCTTGGAGGGAGTGCAGAGGAGGTTTACTAGGCTGATACCGGAGTTGAGCTATGAGGAGAGGCTGAATAAACGAGGCTTGTACTCGTTAGAGTTTAGAAGATTTAGGGGAGATCTCATTGAGACGTATAAGATGATGAATGGGATAGAACATAGAACATAGAACATAGAACATTACAGCGCAGAACAGGCCCTTCGGCCCACGATGTTGCGCCGACCAGTTACAAAAACAATGACCCACTAGCCTATACCAATCCCTTTTCGTCCATAAACCTATCCAGAGATCTCGTAAACGCCCCCAAACTAGACGCATTTACAACTGCAGCAGGCAGGGCATTCCAATCCCTCACCACCCGCTGGGTAAAGAACCTACCCCTGACATCCGTCCTGTAGCTACCCCCCCTTAATTTAAAGCCATGCCCCCTCGTGCTAGCTTTCTCCATCCGAGGAAAAAGGCTATCACTATCCACCCTATCTAAACCTCTAATCATCTTATATGTTTCAATAAGATCCCCTCTTAGCCGCCTTCTTTCCAACGAAAACAACCCTAGATCCCTCAGTCTCTCCTCATAGGACCTCCCCACCATACCAGGCAACATCCTAGTAAACCTCCTCTGCACCCTCTCCAACGCCTCCACATCCTTCTTGTAATGCGGGGACCAGAACTGCACACAGTACTCCAAGTGCGGCCGCACTAGAGTAGTGTACAGTTGCAACATTACACTGCGACTCCTAAATTCAATCCCCCTACCAATAAACGCCAAGACACCGTACGCCTTCTTGACAACCTTATCTACTTGATTCCCAACTTTCAGGGATCTATGTACACACACACCTAGATCCCTCTGTTCATCCACACTATTCAAAGTCCTCCCGTTAGCCCTATACTCGACACATCTGTTGCTCCTACCAAAGTGAATTACCTCACACTTCTCCGCATTAAATTCCATCCGCCACCTCTCGGCCCAGCTCTGCAACCTATCTAAGTCTCCCTGCAGACTATGACACCCTTCCTCACAATCTACCACACCTCCAACTTTGGTGTCATCAGCAAATTTACTAATCCACCCAACTATACCCTCATCCAGATCATTAATAAAAATTACAAACAACAGTGGCCCCAAAACAGATCCCTGAGGCACACCACTCGTAACTGCACTCCATGATGAATATTTACCATCCACCACCACCCTCTGTCTCCTATCTGATAGCCAATTCCTGATCCAACTTCCTAGATTACCCACAATCCCATACATCTGCATTTTCTGCAGAAGCCTACCATGGTGAACCTTATCGAACGCCTTACTAAAATCCATGTATACCACGTCAACTGCCTTACCCCCATCCACCTCTTTGGTCACCTTCTCAAAAAACTCAATAAGGTTAGTAAGGCACGACCTACCTGCTACAAAACCATGCTGACTATTTCTAATCAATTCATTACACTCCAAATAACTATAAATCCTATCCCTAATAATTTTTTCTAAAACCTTGCCCACAACAGAAGTAAGACTCACCGGTCTATAATTCCCGGCAAAGTCTCTGTTCCCCTTCTTAAACAATGGGACAACATTCGCTACCCTCCAATCCTCCGGGACAACACCAGAGACCAATGACGACCTGAAGATCTGAGCCAGAGGCTCTGCAATCACCTCTCTAGCCTCCCAGAGAATCCTAGGGTAGATCCCATCCGGACCAGGGGACTTATCTATTTTCAGCCCCTCAAGAATTTCCAGCACATCCTCTTTATCAACCGTAATACTGTCTATTTTACACCCCTGCAACCCAATGTCCTCCTCAGCTATATTCATGTCCCCCTGCGTGAACACCGAAGAGAAATATTGGTTCAATACTTCTCCAATCTCCTCCGGTTCCACACACAACTTCCCCCTGCTGTCTGTAACTGGCCCTAATCTTGCCCTGACCAACCTTCTGTTCTTGACATACTTATAGAACGCCTTAGGATTCTCCTTAATCCTATCAGCCAAAGTCTTCTCATGTCCTCTTTTAGCCCTTCTCAACTCACTCTTCAACTCCCTCCTAGCCAATCTAAAGCTTTCTAGTGCACTATCTGAGCCCTCCAATCTCATCCGAACATAAGCCTCCTTTTTCTTTTTAACCATCGACTCAACTCTTTTAGTGCACCACGGTTCCCTAGATCTACCAAATCCACCATGCCTGACAGGGACATACCTATCAAGGACTCGCAGTAGCTGCTCCTTGAAAAAACTCCACATTTCAGACGTTCCCAGTCCCTGTAATCCCCTAATCCAATCCATGCTTCCTAATTCACTCCTGATAGCCTCATAATCGCCCTTACCCCAGCTAAAATTGCTGACCCGAGGTTCATGCCTATCTCTTCCCATCACTAAGGTGAACGTAACCGAATTGTGGTCACTATCACCAAAATGCACACCAACTTCCAAGTCTAGCACCTGGTCTGGCTCATTTCCCAGCACCAAATCCAATATAGCCTCACCTCTAGTTGGCCTGTCTACATACTGAGACAAAAAACCTTCCTGCACGCTTTGTACAAACACTGACCCCTCTAGCGAGCTAGAACTATAGCAACTCCAATCAATATTCGTAAAGTTAAAGTCCCCCATAACAATTACCCTATTACTTTCACTCCTAACCAGGATTGTCTCCGCAATCCTTTCCTCAACCTCTCTAGAACTTTTAGGAGGTCTATAAAAGACTCCCAACAGGGTGACCTCTCCTCTCCTATTTCTAATCTCCGCCCATACTACCTCAACTGACAAGTCCTCATCAAACTTTCTCTCCGACACTGTGATACAGTCCTTGACTAGCAATGCTACCCCACCCCCCCTTCTACCTTCTTCTCTACTCCGACTAAAGCATTTGTACCCCGGAACCTGCAACATCCATTCCTGACCCTGCTCTATCCATGTCTCAGAAATGGCCACAACATCAAAGTCCCAGGTACTGATCCACGCTGCAAGTTCATCCACTTTATTGCGAATACTCCTCACATTAAAGTACACGCATTTCAAACCCTGCTCCGCCCCACCCCCACTATGCCGTGCCCTGCATTCCCCAACTATGCCCCCCTCACTTTCACCCCCTTTCCTCACTATCCCTCCCCCCCTCCGAATCAGTTTAAACCTTCCTGCATCGCTTTTGCAAATTTACCCCCCAGGATATTGATTCCCCTCTGGTTCAGGTGTAGACCATCCCTTTTATAGAGGTCCCACCTTCCCCAGAATGAGCCCCAATTGCTCAAGTACCTGAACCCCTCCCTTCTGCACCATCCCCTCAGCCACGAGTTCAAACTTTCCCTCTCCCTATTCCTCTCTAAACTATCCCGTGGCACAGGCAAGAGTCCAGATATAACTACTCTTTCTGACTTCGCCTTGAGTTTCCACCCCAACTCCATAAATCTTTGCTTAATATCCCCTTCCCTTAATCTCCCTATGTCATGTGTCCCCACATGAACTATAACTTGGGGTTGATCTCCCTCTCCCCTAAGAGTCCTGAATACTCTGTCCGATACATCCTGGACCCCAGCCCCTGGTAGGCAACACACCAGCCCAGAGTCCCTACCCTTACCTCCAACTCTCCTATCCGTCCCCATAACTGTGGAGTCCCCAATCACGAGGCCCAATCTCTTACCCCTAACCACCTGAGGCTTGCCAATAGGCTCACCCCCAGAGACCTGCTCCCTTTGGCTATCCCCAGTTGATTTCTCCTCAACTGTAGCCTCCAGGACCGAGAACCTATTTTGGAGGGGAACAGCCCCAGGGGATTGTCCCCCCAACTGCTTTTTGCCCCTCTTCCTGGCAGTGACCCAAGACTTATTCCTAGGAGTGACTATCTCCTTATAACTCCTTTCTATGTCCGCCTCCACTTCCCGAATTATACGGAGCTCCTCTAATTCCCCTTCCAGCTCCTTTACACGCTCCTCCAGAAACTGCAATCTAACACACTTCCCACAAGTAAAATCACCTGAAACACTGTGGGAGTCCCTCACTACATACATCCCACAGGAGATGCAGCTTACAGCCTGAACTGCCATCCCTGAATCAATTACCAGCAGAAAAGTAAAAATATAAAAAAAAAACTTCCCTCACACTTATAATTAGGTTAGAGGAGGTGGAAGGGTGGGATTCCCTACCAGTGTAGAGAATCGGGAATCCTCTCTGCACTAATTTATAGTGTTAGGGGATGGATAGGATAGAGGTGGAGAGGCTCTTCCCGCTCAGAGAGGTCAGTAGGACTAGGGGTCACAGCCTCAAGATAAAGGGGGGCGGTTTAGAACGGAGTTGAGGAGGAACTTCTTCACTCAAAGGGTGGTGAATCTCTGGAATTCTCTGCCCGTTGAAGTGGTGGAGGCTGCCTCGCTAAATATTTTTAAGACGCGGGTTGATGGGTTTTTGATAAGCGAGGGGATTAAGGATTATGGGGAGAGGGCGGGAATGTGGAACTGAGACACGACAGATCAGACATGAACTTATTGAATGGCGGGGCAGGCACGAAGGGCTAGATGGCCTACTCCTGCTCCTATTTCTTATGTTCTTATGTTCTAATAAGAGCTTGGGAAGACTCTCCAACAACACCCGAGGATCGCTGGGTGTTAATGTGGAGAAAAAATGCTGGGTTGCTTATTGCACATGAAGGCAGATTTGTCACAGGATGGAAATGTATCGTTATTTCACACCGATCCTGCGAAACCAAGTGATGACCAAGAACAGGAACACAAAATACCTCCCACCCCCTCCCCGTTCCCCGAAAAAAGCAGAACACTGGGAATGTTTTGGAAAATGGAAAGCTGAGCTGACTCCCTCCACATCAATCCTGAATCTCTTGGTTATGGTACAAAGCTTGAACTCATTCCTTTGAACAATGTCAGCAGGATTGGGTAATGATCAGCTACAGGATACTGACCCCGCAAATTAACAATAACCCCACACCACCGAGCTCCGTCCCACTGGTCCTAATTGGACCATTGCTCTCATTTACACTATTATCTGTAGCATTATTTACCTTTGCATGTGCAAGGATTATTGAATATCGGAACAATTCCCATAACCTCCCTACACTGCTGAAAGAGACTATACATCCATCGAGCCTGCAAGCAATTTCCTAAAGAGTATCCTGGTTCACCACCCTGCCCCATACCTGGAACCCCACACATTTGTCATGGCTCCTGAATCGAGCCTACAATTACTTGGTCACCAAGGGGGAACACAGCATGGCCAATCCAGCTAACCTACACATCTTTAGAATGTGGGAGGAAATGGCAGCACCCAGAGAAAAGACACACACAAACACAGGGAGAATGTAGAAACTCCATACAGACAGTACCTGAGGCTGGAATTGGACCAGGGTCCCTGGCGCTGTAAGACAGCAGTGCGAATCACTGTGCTACCATGTCACCCTTTGTGTTTCTACTCGCTCATCTTTTTGTGGAGTCCATCGCTTTGTGCAATATACACACCATCCTGCTTTATGCAGCTACTGGCTGTTCACTCTGGTTCACCGTCACTTTCACTTTTGATTGTTTTTGGTCATTTGTTATCAAAAGTTCAAAAATAAATACTGTATTGAGAAAATGGCTACTATGGTTCTCGGAACTGTGACTGTCCTGAGTTGTTTGAAAAATATTTTTTGTTATTTTATGCTAACAGGCTGGTATGCACTGGTGAACCAACCCTGGTTGTGCTCTATATCAGAGGATGCTCGATTATCAACTGCCCTCGGATCAATCGAGTTCCTTCATCACATTTTAACCCTGGTGGTCCGAATTGTTCTTATTCTGCTGATCAATGTTTTCACAATCAGAATCTTTCTGGTGAAAAGTACAGCCTGCCGGAGACTCTGATCTCAAAATTGTGGGAAGGCTACCAGCGACCCAGAGATAGAGGGGAGAAGGAAATCCATCATTCAATTGCTTGTAATTTTGGGGAATTTTATATACTTATGGTTCCTTTTATTGGTAAATTCTTCATGGGTCAGAATGCATTGGACAGATTTTACCTATGTATTTATGCATCACTGTGTGCGAGAAATGACCTTCATGCTCCAGCTCCTGAATTGCTGCACAAAAGCTTGAATTTATGCTGTGACCCAGACTAAGTTCAGAGCACAATTGAAGGAGATGATGGGATACCACTTTAAAATATTTATTAATTCATTAAATATTGAGAAAAAAATGATAAAATGGAAGCAGTTTTATTTTTCTCGAATGACAATTTCTCCTGGGTGTCAACAGAACAGACTTTCTACTGGGCAGTATCTACCTTACCATTGTTAAGTATTGTAAATGAATCCAGGTTTGAGCAAGGGACTCTGGTCTTTTTGAGCTATGGACATTTGAGTTAATGGACAAAAAATTCATTCTACTGGGGTGGAAACTTGAAGTTTTTAAAAGGAGTCAGGATTCTTTCTTTACTCTTTCAAGGGCAACTGTAGTTGAGACAGCATTTAATGCCAATTCCAAACTTGAAACAAAAATAATTCAAAAGCTATTTTTCAAGTGTCAACTTTATTATTAGTGATCTGGGATCACATGTAGGTCACAACAGATCTTATAACCTGAAGAAGAACATAAAAACTGACTTTTTATTTACAAAACTTGACAATGATTTAAGGTAATCGTTAAATGCTTAATTGCAGATTTTCATTGAAGTATTGTGCTTGAGTGGAACCTGAAACAGGGCCCTCAGAACATTGTCCAAAGTCTCTGTATTAATAGTCCAGTGACATTGCCCCTGGGCCCCCATATACACCTTTTCTTATTGAAAACACTGGTTTCGGGTTTTACGATACAATGACCCTGGTTTAGAAGCTATCGTGTGTTGGCAGGAATAAAGCTTATGACATTAGCAGCAGGTTGGAGGCCAGGAGATGCAAATAATTGTCTTTGTTCACAAGTGGTGGTGGCAGAAGTTACATTTACAAAGCCATTCTGTTAGCTTGGCTGGAGTGTTTTTGCGATCGGGTGCGATACTCAAGCGGTTTTTTTTGGTTTTGAAATGAAACACGTTCCCTGTAGTGAATGAAAATAATTTAATTTCACATATTGACTCATGGAAGGTGGGATATGAGTTGCAGTTCTGTGCAGGAATTGGTCCATTCATATCAGCATATAAAACACACATTCAGCAGGGGAAATGGTCTTTCCCCACTGCATCCTCTTTCTGAGGTTTAAATCCTGGTTCAGACATCTGAAAGAACCAAATACTGGCATTTGCAAATGTTGGGAGGCTTGCAGAGTATTTATGATCCATCTGTTTGAGGATGTCCATTTCATGCACAAACTCTGATCTCACTGTCCCCGGGTGGGGATCAGGTTTGCCAAATCACTGATGTGGTGTCGAAGGGGTCTAGGTTGATGAGCACTCAGTGGTCGTGTGCAGGTTAGGCTGTTCTGCACAATGCACAGAGGGATGCTGCACATTTCACTTTGAGATATCTCAGCCCTGGGATCATGCGTTGCCTTGTCAAGATGAGAAGCTGCTATTCACTTGGGTAACGAGGAACTTCAGTTGCTCGAGCCCAGGAACTGGGGCTTGGCCAATGATCAGGAGAATGGAAAATATTAATTGTCTTTGCATGGTTTTGAGGGTCCCTTTCAGGGTCGATCACAATTGGAAGGTTTCAACTTCCACTGCTGTGAGTTCTTAGTCTGTACAGCGATAGTTGGGCAGTTGGCTCCTGAACTTGGGCCAACCTTTCTGCGCTGGAATGACAGATGTCCTTCTGTGTGGAATCTCGCCTGCCTCCATCACGAATATATCTGCAGAGCAGCAGACTTTTCGGTTCAGCATAAGATCCAATATGGTGTTGGCCACGGGCTGGTGAACGGGATAAAGGATCCTCCCTTTATTGTAGCACGACTGTCATGTGAGGAATGGTCAGGTAATGCTGTAACTCCAGCTCGCTGATCAATTCTGTGGGACATCACCACACATTTTTGGAGCATTGTAGAATTTGTTTTGTTCCAATGTTCCAGTTGGTCACAATTTTGAAGTGTACATAGAGTTATTTCTGCTTCTATCTGCTTTCTGGTTTGACAGGCCGCTGCCTGGAGTCCATTTTCTTCGGATCTTCAATAGTAACTGCCCGAATTCATTCCCACAGGGAAATATTTCAATTCCTAGCAGCTTGTGGGCAGTTAATTTGTCATCTCTCACATCACTCCTTCCTGATATGGGATAAAGTACTTATTTTCCAAATCTGGAATCTTGAATTCTTTACTTTCATGGTTCCTTTTAACCTTCTGCTGATGTCAAGTTGCCGAAAGGAGATTCCTGATGAAAAGACATTGCGTGCTGGAAAGGGAATGTTTACACCATTAGCACCAGGTTAAAGAATATAATATATACAAACAGCTGCCATGGTGTAGGTCTGTCTGGGACAGACTTCCCATCTGCTAAAACATTGTGCTGGCTTGACTGGAATGTTTCTCGAATCCAATGAGCTCAACATTCCACGTGTTTGCCTTTCTCTTCAACAGTTAACAAAAGTCCAGAAACAAGCTTGTGATTATCTGGAGCCATCTTGTCACCCAGACATTGTCAGTTAAAAAAGGGGGAAAAGCATCAGGCTGACCACATGTTTAACAACAAACACGTGAGCCTTTGACAGGTCTGAGTAATGATAAAACCGTTTAAGACTCATAGCGATGACACATAAGAACATAAGAAATAGGAGCAGGAGTAGGCCATCTAGCCCCTCGAGCCTGCCCCGCCATTCAATAAGATCATGGCTGATCTGAAGTGGATCAGTTCCACTTTCCCGCTTTCTCGCCATAACCTTAATCCCCTCTCTTATCAAAAACCCATCAACCCGCGTCTTAAAAATATTTGGCGAGGCAGCCTCCACCACTTCAACGGGCAGAGAATTCCAGAGATTCACCACCCTTTGAGTGAAGAAGTTCAAAGAACAAAGAACAACACAGCACGGGAAACAGGCCCTTCGGCCCAACGAGCCCGCGCCGCCGTCCCACTGTCTCAGTGTCCTATTCATGATTTTAGTCTAGGCCTAATGTGCGAGGATCAGGGAGGTCCAATTGAGGGACAATTTAGTACCCAATCCATCAGCCTAAAAGCACATCTTTGGGATGTGGGAGGAAACCGGAGCACCCGGAGGAAACCCACGCAACCACGGGGAGAACACGCAAACTCCCACAGACACAGGCCCAAATCCATGTGTCCGCACAGCAACAGAGATAGTCTCTGAGCTGTCATGTTGCCCTCGAGATGGTCCAGTTTAAGCACACCGACGACATAAAGCAATAGACAACTCCCGAAGCAACGTCCAAGAGCAGCCCACTACAACCTGCCGCATGCATGCCCCTTGCTGGACTTAAATGCCTGTGGAGACAAAAAAAATTCATTATTAAACAGGCAAAGACTGTAACATCCCTGTAACATTCCTCCTCAACTCCGTTCTAAACTGCCCCCACTTTATCTTGAGGCTGTGCCCTCTAGTCCTACTGTCCTTTCTCAGCGGGAAGAGTCTCTCCACCTCTATCCTATCCATCCCATTCATCATCTTATTTGTCTCAATGAGATCGCTCCTCATTCTTCTAAACTCTAACGAGTCCAAGCCTAGTTTATTCAGCCTCTCCTCATAGCTCAACCCCCTCAACTCCGGTATCAGCCTTGTCAACCTCCTCTGCACTCCCTCCAAGGCCAAAATATCCTTGCGCAAGTGCGGCGACCAAAACTGCACACAGTACTCCAGCTGCGGCCTCACCAGTGCCCTGAACAGTTGCCGCAAGACCTCCCTACTTTTATATTCAATCCCCCTCACTATGAAGGCCAGCATCCCATTCGCCTTCCTGACCACCTGCTGCACCTGCAGGCTGGGTTTTTGCGACTCATGCACAAAGACCCCGAGGTCCCTCTGCACCGTCGCCTGCTGCAACACTTTTACACCCAAGAATCATTGATGTGTTATGGGCAGCAGCCCCAAAACATCCGCAATTTTTGCATTCAGCAAGCCTCCCGCATACATTAAATCTGAGAAAATTATCTACTTTATGAGGAATAAAAAGTATTTGAAAAAAGGGGTTAACTGAGCTTGTTTGTTTAGTCACTGTAATTATGTTAATCTCCGTAGATACTCATGATGTCACAAGAGACTTTCTATCTCCTGTTAAGAAGGGGTTCCTATTCACGTGTTAGCTGATGGTGTTCGCAGAAGCTTGACCTCCAGCTCATAAAGTTTAGCAGCGCCAGTGACAAGGAGAGGATCGGTCAGAATCTCAGATCAATAGACTGGAGTGTCACAACGATGCATCAGCATCGAATGACAATGGATTGGAATGTTACAGCAATTGATGATAATCTGGGATTAACACAATTGAATGATACGGCAATGGTTCAGAGTCTGAGAACAACCTGGTGGAATATTACAGCAATGGACAAAGCTTTGTCCTATTGGATTGACAGGCTGCATGAAAATAGCTGGTGGATAACGTCAGCTCATCGGATCACATTTGTAATTCACATTTTCCAGTACTTTTACTATCCCATCCTGGCCATTATTGGAGTCCCAGGTAAATCTCAATAACCAGTTAATAATTAGATAAGAATGTTTAACTATATTTCTCCTCTCGTCCCTTTGTTTGCTGTTGCTGTTTCTGTTGAGTCTCAGTGTTCAGATATTAACATCCCCATGTCCATTCGCATTTAGAATGTTCTTAATAATTCAATTTCTCCACTTTGCTCCAGGTGGAATCTATCATAAACTTCATATGCACCATCTCACAGTCTGACCTGTATTCATGCATCCAGAGAACATTTGTGTTTCGCTGATGTATGAATAACTTTTTTCCTCAGGTGGGTGAAACTGGCTGGGAGGTCCCTTGGTTTTCCCAACATAACGAAATTCCTGATGCAGTGTGTGCTGAGCCATTCGTCCCACTGACCTGCACTTGAACCTTGTCCCTCCACACCCGTCTCATCCATGAACCCGTCCAAGTCTTTCTTAAATGTTAAAAGTGACCCCACATTGACCACTTTATCCGGCAGCTCATTCCACACTCCCACCACTCTCTGTGTGAAGAAGCCCCCCCTAATATTCCCTTTAAACTTTTCTGCTTTCACCCTTAACCCGTGCCCTCTGGTTTTTCTCTCCCCTAGCCTCAGTGGAAAAAGCCTGCTTGTATTCACTCTATCGATACCCATCAAAATCTGATACACCTCTATCAAATCTCCCCTCATTCTTCTACACTCCAGGGAATAAAGTCCTAACCTGTTCAATCTCTCTCTGTAACTATCCAGGTGACTATCCAGGTAAGTCTTAAACGATGCCAGCGTGTCTGCCTCCACCACCCTACAGTACATTCCAGGCCCCCACCACCCTCTGTGTAAAAAACGTCCCTCTGTTATCTGAGTTAAACCTCGCCCCTCTCACCTTGAACCTGTGACCCCTCGTAATCGTCACCTCCGACCTGGGAAAAAGCTTCCCACTGTTCACCCTATCTATACCCTTCATAATTTTGTACACCTCTATTAGGTCTCCCCTCATTCTCTGTCTTACCAGGGAGAACAACCCCAGTTTGCCCAATCTCTCCTCATAGCTCAGGCCCATCATACCAGGCAACATCCTGGTGAACCTCCCCTGCATTCTCTCTAAAGCCTCCATGTCCTTCTGGTAGTGCGGCGACCAGAACTAGACACAGTACTTCAAATGTGGCCTAACCAACGTTCCACGCAGCTCCAACATCAGACTCCACCTTTTATACTCTATACCCCGTCCTATAAAGGCAAGCAGATCACATGCCTTCTTCACCACCTTCTCCACCTGTGCTGCCACCTTCAAAGATTTGTGGGCTTGCACACCTCGGTCCCTCTGTGTCCCTTGATGGTTCTGCCATTTATCTTAACACAATGATACAGAAACAGAGGGAGAGACACAGAGAAAAGGTACAGAGGAAAAGTCAGATTAGCACAAATGTAGGTAAAGTTTTACACATCACCAATAACTGATATTTGGGACCAGGAAGAAGGGAAAACAAGGGGGATGGGGAACAATGAGGGGGAGAGAAACAGAAACAGACAATGTGAGTGAGAAGGATGGAGAAAGATTGTTCTCAGTTAACAGTTGAGTTGAACAGTCAGGGGCTAAGGTCTGTGGGATGGATGTATCGAATATTAACAAAGACACCTCTCCCGAGTGGATGATATCTGGGAAGGGATGGGATTAGCAGGAGGTTGGATGGAAGATAAGGACTGGAATGAACAAAGAGATAAGCTTGGTCTCCATTCCAGTTCCACAACAAGTACTGTCTGTGTCGTTGGCCAAAAAGTAAAGAATACATTTGATGTTTAAATTGGCCTGGGAGCAATTAGAATTCATTTTAATGAGGTTATGTTTGTGGGATTCGATTTCACTCTCTCAGCCTCTCCAGTGATCTCCCTGAATTCGATAACCAGGAGAATGGAGTGAGAAAAAGAGGGTGAGTGAGGGGAGGTATGGGGGAAGAGAGAAATAAGCAGAGCAGGGGATAGAGCAAAGTGAGGCAGGATTTGGTGCCTTCACTGCCTTGTCACCGCTCAGCTCATAGTCCCGATCCTGTCAGAGCCTGGTGAAAAGTATAGCAGCCAATCCCAATCCGACTGAAGTGTATAGACAGAGGTAAGGTATTTCCTATGATAGAGACACGTAGGACAAGGGGCCATGGGCTTCAAGTGATGGAGGAAGAGGTACAACACAGATATTAGAGGGATGTTTTTCACACAGAGGGTAGTGGGGGTATGGAATGCTCTGCCAAATAAGGTGGTGGAGGCAAACACGCTAGAGTCCTTTAAGAGTAACTTAGACAGGCACATGACTGAGTTGGAGATGGGTGGATATAGGAGAACCTTTCAAATAAGGGTCATTAGCATTGGGGCGTCCCTGGTAATGTAAATGGGTATAGTATGATAATAATGTTTTTTCTCTTTCATTCACAGGTTTTAAGTCGGTCCACCTCGTGTCCAACGAGGGACATACACGCGATGGGTCGTACTGGGGCTGCTCTTGGTTGTTCGAGATTGGCCTAGTGCTTCATGTCGTTAGTGTGTGCCTAAACTGGACCAGATACTGGGCAAGACGACAGCTCAGTGACTATCACTGATTGCTGTGCAGACACATGGATTTGGGCCGGTGTCTGTGGGAGTTTGCACATTCTCCCTGTGCTTGCGTGGGTTTTCTCCGGGTGCTCCGGTTTCCTCCCACACCCCAAAGATGTGCTGTTAGACTGATTGGCAGGAATAAATTGTCCCTAAATCAGTTTCCCTCAATCTGGATGGCCATAAATCGTTAGACAGGGGTCATGGGTAGAGAGGTGGACTGGTGGTGTTGAGATGGCGGCGCGGGCTCGTTGGGCCGAAGGGCCTGTTTCCCGGGCTGATTTTGTTCTTTGCTCTTTGACTCCAGAGGCAGTTAGAAATATTGAGAAAACAAGTAATATGAGCAGTAGAATATATATGCATCAGCTCCAGCAGTCCAAAGGAGAGGGGTCAAGTGAGCAGAGCGATCGGGAGACCGTGCGAGGGATCAGGGGAGCAGAGAGATACAGAGACAGAATGAGGTGCCAGGTGAGCAGAGAGATACGGAGACAAAGATAGGGAGCAGGGCAGGGGGAATAAGAGACAAGGAGAGGACCAGGGAAGTAGAGGCATATGGAGACCAGGAGTGCGACCAGGGGAACAGACACATATGCAGACAAGGAGAGGGATGACAAAGGAAGATATACGAGAAAAGTCGTGAGATCATGGGTGCAGAAATAAGGAGACAAGGAGAGGGATCGGGGTGGGGATTGCAGAGCAGAGAGATATAGAGACAAGGACAAGACTAGAGTAGCAGAGGGATATGGAGCCAAGGGAACAGTCGAGGCAACAGTGAGACACAGCCAAGGAGCAGAGGGGAGTATGGTAGGATGAGAGAAGAATTGGCGAATGTGGACTGGGGGAGTGCGTTGGAAGGTAGGTCTGCTGAGGAGCAGTGGAGGATCTTTAAGGAGATCTTTCTTGGTGCTCAGCAGAAATTTATTCCGATGGTCAAAAAGGACAGTAGGAGGAGAGGTAATAAGCCGTTGATAACGAAGGAGGTGAAGGAAAGTGTTAAATTAAAAGCGGAGGAATTTAGAGTAGCTAAGAGTAGTGGGCGAGAAGAGGATTGGGAGAGGTTTAAATGTCAACGAAGATTGACAAAGAAGTTGATAAAGAAGGGTAGGAGAAACTATGAAGCTGGGCTAGCACTTAATATAAAAAAGGATAGCAAAAGTTTTTATAAATATATAAAAAGGAAGAGGCTGGCTAGGGTGAACGTTGGTCCCTCAGAGGATGAGAAGGGGGACTTAGTGGTAGGGGATGGGGAAATGGCTGAGGTCTTGAATAACTTTTTTGTTTCTGTCTTCACGGAGGAGGACATGAATGATTTGCCAAGTGTTAGCAATGGAGAGGTGGTAGGACTGGAGGGTCTCAATGACATTACTGTTATTAGAGAGGCGGTGCTCGACAGACTGGAGGGGCTGATTGTGGACAAGTCCCCAGGACCGGATGGAATGCATCCGAGGGTTCTGAAAGAAATGGCGGAGGTGATAGTGGATGCCTTGGTGGTTATTTTCCAGACGTCGCTGGATTCCAGGGAAGTGCCGGAAGATTGGAAAACGGCTAATGTTACGCCGTTGTTTAACAAGGGTGCCAGGCAAAAGGCGGGGAATTATAGGCCAATTAATTTAACGTCTGTTGTAGGTAAAATGTTAGAATCCGTCATCAAGGAGGAAATAGCGAGGCATCTTGAGGGGAACTGCTTGATAGAGCAGACGCAGCACGGTTTCGTTAAAGGGAAGTCGTGTCTGACAAATTTACTGGAGTTCTATGAGGATGTGTCTAGGGCGGTGGATAGAGGAGAGCCGATGGATGTGGTCTTTCTTGATTTTCAGAAGGCGTTTGACAAGGTACCTCACAAGAGGTTATTGCAGAAGGTAAGGGGGCATGGAGTTGGGGGTAGGGTGTTAGCGTGGATAGAGGACTGGTTGTCAAATAGGAGGCAGAGAGTGGGGGTCAATGGGTGCTATTCGGATTGGCGGATGGTGACTAGTGGAGTGCCCCAGGGGTCGGTGCTGGGGCCTCAGCTATTTACCTTTTATATAGATGATCTGGAGGAGGGAACCGAGTGCAGGGTGTTGAAATTTGCTGATGATACCAAAATTGGTGGAAAGGCAAATTGTGCCGAGGGTGGGGAGAGTCTACAGAAGGATCTAGATAGGCTGGGCGAATGGGCCAGGAAATGGCAGATGGAATTTAATGTTGGCAAGTGCGAGGTGGTCCACTTTGGTAGGAATAATGGTAGGAAGGATTATTACGTACGTGGAGAAAAACTGCAGCAGGCGACGGTGCAGAGGGACCTCGGGGTCCTTGTGCATGAGTCGCAAAAACCCAGCCTGCAGGTGCAGCAGGTGGTCAGGAAGGCAAATGGGATGCTGGCCTTCATAGCGAGGGGGATTGAATATAAAAGTAGGGAGGTCTTGCTGCGGCTGTATAGGGCATTGGTGAGGCTGCAGCTGGAGTACTGTGTCCAGTTTTGGGCGCCGTACTTACGCAAGGATATTTTGGCCTTGGAGGGAGTGCAGAGGAGGTTTACTAGGCTGATACCGGAGTTGAGGGGGTTGAGCTATGAGGAGAGGCTGAATAAATTAGGCCTGTACTCGTTAGAGTTTAGAAGAATGAGGGGAGATCTCATTGAGACGTATAAGATGATGAATGGGATGGATAGGATAGAGGTGGAGAGACTCTTCCCGCTCAGAAAGGATAGTAGGACTAGGGGGCACAGCCTCAAGATAAAGGGGGGGCGGTTTAGAACGGAGTTGAGGAGGAACTTCTTCACTCAAAGGGTGGTGAATCTTTGGAATTCTCTGCCCGTTGAAGTGGTGGAGGCTACCTCGCTAAATATTTTTAAGACGCGGGTTGATGGGTTTTTGACAAGAGAGGGGATTAAGGGTTATGGGGAGAGGGCGGGAATGTGGAACAGAGCCAAAGCAGATCAGCCATGATCTTATTGAATGGCGGGGCAGGCTCGAAGGGCTAGATGGCCTACTCCTGCTCCTATTTCTTATGTTCTTATGTTCTTATGAGATGGGCATGGGAATAAGAGAGATGTGGAACCAAATAGAGAAAACAGTAGAGAAGAGAGTTAATGACAGAACAGGAGGAAAGAGGCACAGAGACATACCGAGGGACCAGCTAAAAGCAGAAATACGTAAACATGGAAAGTAACTATGGCAGCATAGACATACAGTGACAAGGAGGGGGACAAGGATCTAGAGAGCAAACAGATACAGAGACTAAGATTCAGAGCAGGGGAACTGAGAGATACAGCGATGAGGATTGTGACCAGGGGAACAGAGATACGTGTAGACCTGGACAGGGGTGAGTGGAGTGGAGAGATATGGAAACAATTCACAGAATGAGGATCTGAGGACTGTGAAGCCATGGGTCAGAGCTGGGTAGCTGGTAACTGGGAACCCAAAGAGCTGGATCAGATGGAGACAGTTTTATAACCAAGGCAACGACCTGGAGAAAGGCACTGGGAGGAGATGTATTGAAGAAGAATATTGTCATTGCACACAACATAAGGATAATTACTTTACCCTGACTTGGTGCTGCCTGCTGGGAAGCATACGCCTTTCTGAAGCAAATGCCATCATGCCTTAACTTGTTCAGTAAATTATGGTGAAATATCCAAACAGGTTTTCTTTTGAAATCCGAAAACTCCATGTCAACATTTCCAGAAATATCCAACCTGCTTGTTCCATCCTCACATGAATGACCCAGAGGTGATTCAATCTGAAAACTGAAACAGCCTTTGCCTGTTTTAATGACACTCCCTTCCATTTTCCTGCTTAATGTTGTATTCTTACTGCTTTGCTCAAACCGATGTGTTAGTAATAATTTATCAAAATTCACTGGACTCTGGGGAAGTGTCGGCTGATTGGAAAATAACTAATGTTACACCGCTGTTTAAAAAAGGAAGTAGACAAAAGGTGGGTAACTACAGGCCAGTTAGCTTAATGTCCGTAGTTGGGAAAATGCTGGAATCCATCATTAAAGAAGAAATAGCAGGACACCCGGAAAAGATTGGTTCGATCAAGTAGACGCAGAATGGATTCATGAAGGAAAGTCGTGTTTGAAGAATTTACTGGATTTTTATGAAGATGTAATGAGTGCGGTTGACAGAGGGGAACCAGTGGATGTGGTGTTTTTAGATTTCCAGAAGGCTTTCAATAAGGTGCCTCACAAAATGTTGCTGCAGAAGATTAAGGTTCACGGAGTTGGGGGGAAAGTGTTAGCCTGGATTGAGGATTGGCTATCTCATAGGAAGCAGAGAGTTGGAATAAATGGGTGTTCTCCTGGTTGGCAGTTGGTGACTAGTGGCATGCCGCAGGGTTCGGTGCTGGGGCCTGAACTGTTTACCATATACATAGACGATCTGGAGGAGGGGACCGAGTGTAGGGTAACAAAGTTTGCTGATCACACAAAGACGAGTGGAAAAGCGAATTGTGTGGAGGATGTGGAAAGTCTGCAGAGGGATCTGGATAGGCTGAGTGAGTGGGCAAGGATTTGGCAGATGGCAAGTGTGAAGTTATCCACTTTGGAAGGAATAACAGTAAAATAGACTATTATTTTAATGGTGAAAAATTACAACATGCTACGGTGCAGAGGGACCTGGGGGTCCTTGTGCATGTATCGCAAAAACCCAGTCTGTAGGTGCTGAAGAAGGCGAATGGGATGTTGGCCTTTATAGTGAGGGGGATAGAATATAAAAGTAGGGAGGTCTTGCTGTAATTGTACAAGGTGAGGCTGCAAATACAGTACTGTGTGCAATTTTGGTCCCTGTATTTGCGAAAGGTTATATTGGGTTTGGAGGGAGTACAGACAAGGTTCACCAGTTTGAAACCGGAGATGAGGGGGTTAGCTTATGAGCAGAGATTGAGTAGATTGAACCTGTATTTGTTGGAGTTTAGAAGGCTGAGGGGTGATCTTATAGAGACATATTAGATAATGAAGGGGCTCGATAGGGTAGAGGCAGAGAGGTTCTTTCCACGTAGAAAGGAAACAAGAACTAGAGGACACTGCCTCAAAATAAGGGGGAGTCGGTTTGGAACAGAGTTGAGGAGGGACTTCTTCTCTCAGAGGGTAATGAATCTCTGGAATTCTCTGCCCATTGAAGCAGTGGAGGCCACTTCGTTAGATATGTTTAAGTCACATTTCTGATCAATAAGGGAATTAAGGGTTACGGGGAGCAGGTGGGTAAGTGGAAGTGAACCACTATCAGATCAGTCATGATCTTATTGAATGGCGGGGCAGGCTCGAGGGGCTGGATGGCCCACTCCTGCTCCTATTTCTTATGTTCTTATATTAGATGTTGAATTAACATGTGTATAATTTCAGGCTATCTGTCACTCCCCTGTCTCTAACACAACTAAAAATAAAATACTGCTGAAGCTGGAATCTGAAACAAAAAACAGAACATTCTGGAAAATCTAAGCAATTCTGAGAGTGTCTGTGAAGGGAAAATGGAGTCAGAAGTCTGACAACAGGTTTAAGTCCAACCAATTTTCTTTCCAATTTATTTAAGGGAGAGTGGATGCAACGCTGTGAGTCTCCGTGACCCTTCATCAGCGCTCGGAGAATTCCCACCATCCTTTGTTTTTCTCAGGGAAAGTTTTGTTGATTTTGTCAATTCCAAGTCTGCAGAGCATTCCCCAAACTGCACACACACACACACACACACACAGACACACACTCACACACACACACACACACACACACACACACAGACACACAGACACACACACACTCACACACACACAGACACACACACACACACACACACACACAGACACACACTCACACACACACACACACACACACACACACACACACACACACACACACAGACACACACTCACAGACACACAGACACACACACAGACACACACACACAGACAAACACACACACACAGAAACACACACAGACACACACACTCACAGACACACAGGCACACACACACAGGCACACACACACACACACAGACACAGACACAGACACACACACAGACACACACACACACACACACACACACAGAACATAGAACACCACAGCACAAAGAGGCCCTTCAGCCCACAAGCTGTGCCGATCATATCATCCCTTCCAGGCCATAGATCTATCTGTAACTCCCAATCCCATTAAATCCCAGAGACTCATCCAGAAGTCTTTTAAAAGACCCCAGCGAGTTCGCCTCCACCACCACCGACGGCAGCCGATTCCACTCACTCACCGCCCTCTGAGTGAAAAACTTACCCCCGACATCTCCTCTGTACCTGCTCCCCAGCACCTTAAACCTGTGTCCTCTCGTAGTGACCATTTCAGCCCTGGGAAATAGCCTCTGAGAATCCACCCTGTCTATTCCTCCCAACATTTTATAAACCTCTATCAGGTCGCCACTCATCCTTCGTCTCTCCAGGGAGAAGAGACTGAGCTCCCTCAACCTATCTTCATAAGGCATGCCTCCCAATCCAGGCAACATCCTTGTAAATCTCCTCTGCACCCTCTCAATAGCTTCCACATCCTTCCTGTAGTGAGGCGACCAGAACTGTGCACAGTACTCAGTGCTGTGACGGCGACACAGTCTGTTTTGTCCCTTATTCAGTGAACAAAGATTTGTGAATAGACCTCTTGTTAATGCAGCAATATTTATTTGCAAACAATTAATAATTACCCCCCCAATCAATAGATACATGACAGCGCAGAGTCGCTGAGCAGAGACTGATAGCCAAGTTCTGCACACATGAGGATGGCCTCAACCGGGTTCTTGGGTTCATGTCACATTATCTGTAATACCCATGATTTGCCTGAACTTGCAACATCTCACATCCTGTCCTGTCTGGAGACAATACACATCTCTTTAACCTATGCTTCATGCTATCTCCACTCACATTGTCTGCACCTTTAAGACTTGAACAGCAGATTAGCTGTAAAGACTCAGATTCTAATCAGTAATCTGTAAACTGTGTGTGCCTTTATATGCCCTGTTTCTGATCAAAGCTTTCCACACTCCTGATGAAGGAACAGCGTTCCGAAAGCTTGTGGGTTTACTATCAAATAAACTTGTTGGACTTTAACCTGGTGTTGTGAAACTTTTTACTGTGTTTATCCCAGTCCAACACCGGCATCTCCACATCATTTCATCCATGTATGCAGTTACTTAGAAATGAGGCCCATTTTGAAATCAGACCAGGCAATTTCTATAATGAGCATTTCCAGTTCAATATTTAAATACGCCAGTGTCAAACGCAGCTCGGCCAAACGTCAGTTGAGTTCATGCATCAAAATGAAATGTTTTCCAGAATTATCAGTCACTGAATGTTGAATTGTTTCTGGATAGGAAGGGAGTCATTGCAATTTTACAAACAAGGATTTGCAATTTGACCACGGCACCTTTGATCATTTCATTGTGAATATTTTGTGGTATTTTGCAGGCTTTGCTGTCCCTTCACTTGTGTTAATTCCAGAAATCTCAGAATGAATTAACACAGCAAAATGCTTCCATAGTCTGTGCCTATAAAGCTTGATGTCTAATATCTGGATTTATTTCTGCTCCTTAAAGTTAACGTGTTGACAGTTGGAATACTCTCTCAGGAAAGATGTGGTCTCTCCAAATGTGTAACACACTACCTGGTTTCGATGGCAGCCGCTGATCTACTGGTCGTTATTTTTGATGTGATATTGAGACAAATTCCAATTGTTTATTGGGAGGATTTCCGATTCCTATGCGACATGGATGTGTGTAATATCCACGCTGTGCTCCTTTATGCAGCTACTGACTGTTCTGTTTGGTTCACTGTCACTTTCACCTTTGATCGACTTGTGACAATTTGTTGCCCCATGCTGAAAAGTAAATTTTGCACCGACAAAATGGCGAAAGTTGTCCTGGGATCAATCACTGTTCTGAGCTGTTGTAAGAACATTTTTTGGTATTTTATGCTGTCAAATTCGTATACGTTGGTGAACGACCCATGGTTTTGCAGTGTTTCTCTCTTTGTCATGCAATCTCCTGTCTGGATTGCCGTTGAACTCAGCCATCATATTCTAAACCCCTGTGTCCCATTTGTTCTGATTCTGTTGTTCAATATTTACACTGTCAGGCACATTTTAGTGAGCAGCAGGTCTCGCAGGAGACTCCGAGCTCCCAACAATGGAAAAGGTACCAAAGACCCAGAGATGCAGAATCGAAGGAAATCGATTATTTTACTCTTTGCTATCTCAGTGAATTTTATCATATTATGGGCAACGATAATGGTATACTCTGTATGGAGGCGGATGTATTATTTGGGGTATTGTGCTGTTTGGATGAGTGATTCTGTTCAGGATTTCGGCTTCATCCTACAGCTCATAAGTTGCTGCACAAATACTTATATATACGCTGTGACCCAGAGGAAGTTCAGAGAGCAGTTGAAGAATGTGCTCAAATGTCCCTTTGCGCTCGTTGTGCAATTATTTCAATGATGCTCATAACAGGCAAAGAATAATTCAGAGAATCCTTGATTTAATTGCACATTTCCCAATGTGACAGGGCCAAGTGTGACAGTGAAAGTTGTGCCCTGTTGATGTGTTTATTGATTGTAGGGAATTAAACCCGAATATGGGGAAAGGAAGGAAGACCCTGTTGCTATGGTGGTAGTGAACATGTTTTGACAATGTAGGAGAAGCCTGTCTAAACGGTGGTAATAAACGCTGCAGGAAGCTCGCAGTGGGATTTGAATAGAATTAGGATTTGGTGCAACACTGAAACTTCTCAGTCAGTTATTCACAAAAGAAGCAGCAAATTTAACCTTTGAAGATTGAATACAGATGGATAGCCCTCAGTCTCCTCCACCTCCACCAGCACCATGGACCTCCCAGAAACCAATACCAGGAACAGGATGCAATGGTGGTAATTATAGAGGGAAATGGATTCATCCATTAGGAGCATGTGTGGAATGGATGATTCAGCATTTATACCAATTGATGAGATTTGAATGCTGCAGAAAATAAGAGCAGGTGATAGATAAACAAGCAATTCGTGAGTGGATGGGATCGAACAAAATCACAGTGGGAGAATGTGTGTGTTATAACTGGCAGAGATGGAGTGAGAAAACCGTTACACTGGTGAGGTGAGTGATAGAGCAGATAAACAATGCGGGTATCAGTATATGTGGAATTAATGGAGTATGAAGTCACATTGGAATTTCGGGATCTGTGCAACAGGCATTGGGGGAGTGTTTGTGATTGATGACATGCAGAGAGGATATGTGGTGATGGATCTGGTAGAGCAGAAGAGCGAGTCAGATATCACCCTCTATCCAATAGAGGTGAATGTATACCGTGAACAGAAGGGAAGTTGTTGGGTTGTAAGTTCGCTGCTCCGTCATGTAATGGATCAAAGTCAATAATATTTGGGAAGATATAATATTTATTACGAAATCGTGAACATGTACTATTTGATCCCTGTGTGTTGGTCAGAATCTCGATTTTTATTTCTTCAGTTTCTTCCATTTTCAAAGTTACCTGTAAGTTCATTGGTTTGTTAAGCTAAGGGGGGATTTACAACTGTATAACAAACACAAGGAATATGAAATAGTTTTATTTTTAATATTAGAAACCCGGGAGTTACACAGAGACAGCAAAAGTAAATTGAGTTGATTGTGTTCCCAGGAGCAGGGAACAGTTTTATCACTCTGCAGAAGGACAGGAAAAGAGCTTGCATATTGCACATCATAAATTAATAAACCAAAATTTCACAAACCATGGGAGTGGTATAGAAGGAAGTATCTGAAGACCTTCTAATGATTTGATTCCATAAACTGAAATCTTTAAGGGGTAATTTTCAAAGTACTAATTCCTGTAAGGAGGTGCTGTTCTGCTTTAAATATCACTTCTTCTTTATTGTAATAAATCTTTAACTCAAATAAATAACCATCAACTTTTATTTCAGAAGTTTTATATCTGAGTTTCTGAAAAAAACCCTCAACAAACACAAATTGCATCATCGTTCTGTTCCCAGTATCCATTCGGGATTTGAAGAGCCTAGACTGAGCAACTGGTATCACATCAAATAACTGCCGGCTCTTTGTGGAATTTAAAACAGGAATTTTTTGATGGTCTTGGAAATGGTAAATTCAAAGGGAGGGAGTGTGGGGAGAAGATTTACCGCAGGTGGGGATAGGCACGCACAGTGGCACCGTAGTTAAAAGGATTAGCTATGGGAAATGTGTGGGGTTATGGAGATTGAGCGGGGTGGGGTGGGATTGGGGTAGGATTCTCTTCAGGGATTCAATGTGGAATCCAGCAGCCGAATTGCCTACTTCTGCTCTGTGGGAAATTTCTGTTTCCATTCTGCAATGAAATGGGTGGGGTTTAAAGTGGGAACCTCAAAAAGTTCTGAGACAGCATTCAAAGTTCTACAAAAAGTGAATAAACCTCAGACAACAGAACTGTCACAAAATTTGCAGTTTGACGTATGTGCAAGGATGGAAAAACGGCACGATTAAAGGGATTGGAGATCACTTCTATTTGATTTGATTTGATTTGATTTATTATTGTCACACCTATTAACATACAGTGAAAAGTATTGTTTCTTGTGCACTATACAGACAAAGCATACCGTTCAAAGAAACGGAAACGAGAGCGTGCAGAATGTTGTGTTTCAGTCATAGCTAGAGTGTCGAGAAAGATCAATAATGAAAACATGAACCATTTGATCCAATTTGCTACTTTCAAAATGCAATCCAATTATCCTCACTTCCCTCTGCTCTTTGACTCTAACCAGACAATAACACCCTCTCCTAAATTAATAATCCAATTCACGCTTTAAGATAATTTGTGTATTTTTCCCCATTGACAATTCAGGCAGCATGTCCCAACTCACAACTCATTGCAACAAATAAATTATTTTGATAGTTCTGCAGAATCTATGCGTACCGGTTTGCTAACCTCACACTTCCGAAAATCTCCAAGGGTCATGGGTGGAGGGGGGACTCATCATGTTAAAATGGCTGAGCGGGCTCGTTGGGCCGAAGGGCCTGCTTCCCGTGCTGTGTTGTTCTTTGTTCTTGGTCACCACTGGGAGAAGATCTGGGGAGCTCTCCCTGGTGTCCTGCCACCATTGATTGCCCATTGCCCATCATAAACAACCCTGTCTTCCACACCTGAATTACTTTGCTCATTGTGGCATCGTGCTGTGAGCAAATAAGTTGCCAAATTTCCGATATTACAGCTCTTGAAAGCTCGTGTTTCCAAATGAACTTGTTGGATTTTAACCTGGTGTTGTGGGGCTACTTTTAGACAAGGCGGGATTGACCGGAGGGTTAGATAGGGTGGACAGTGAGGGCATTTTTCCTCGGATGGTGATGGCTAACACGAGGGGACATAGCTTCAAATTGAGGGGTGATGAATATGGGACAAATGTCAGAGGTAGGTTCTTTACTCAGAGGGTAGTATGGGCGTGGAATGCCCTGCCTGCAGCAGTTGTGGACTCGCCAACTTTAAGGGCATTCAAATGGTCAGTGGATAGGCATCTGAATAAGATTGGAATAGTTGAGGTTCGAGGGTCATTAGATTGGTTCCACTGGTCGGCGCAACATCGAGGGCCGAAGGGCCTGGACTGCGCTGGAATGTTCTATGTTCGATGTTCTATTTACTTATTAAATTCTAACAGGACGAGACAGGGTAAATGCAGGGAGGATATTCCCACTGGTGGGGGAGTCCAGAGCCAGAGGTCACAGTCTGAGGACACGGGGTAGACAATTTAGGGCGGAGGTGAGGAGACATTTCTTCACCCAATGAGTGATGAGCCTGTGGAATTCATTCCCACCGGAAGTAGTTGATGCCAAAACATTGAATGCATCCAAGAGGCAGCTGGATATCGCACTCGGGGCGAATGGGATCAAAGGTTATGGGGAAAAAGCAAGATTAGGCGATTGAGTTGGACGATCAGCCATGATTGTGATGAATGGCGGAGCAGGTTCGAAGGGACAAGTGGCCTCCTTCTGCTCCTATCTTTTATGTTTCTAGATATAATTTCCAGGTTATATTTTAACAAGCATTTGAATTGATAATGTATTGTGGAAATACAATTTCACCAATAATTCCTGGCAGTGTTTATTATTTAACTCTACTCTCTGTGCCTGAAGTTGTGTGGTAGCCTTCCTGCTGGATAACACTTCTACACCGTCACTCGGCTGCTCACAGGAGGCATTGCTGCTTACTGTACATCCATTTACTTTCCAATTCTTAATTTTGTGACCCTCGTCTGTTTAAAATATTCAACTTGGATGATGATGATGATGAAGCGTTCGTGTTAGTTCTGTCCTCTGTGTTCTGGCCTTATTTAAGATTGAAATGTAGTCCTGGCAATAACATACCTGACACAGGCTCGAAATCAGACAGGCACACACTTTCGAAAGTAGAAAAATGCAATGGGTGGCAGCTTAACACTTCAGCAATGCCTTCATTTCACATCATCAGCAATTGGCAGCAGAGACATTGTTTCCATTTGATTCATCTCCAGTGATCCACAGACAAAGAGAAATTATCAAAAGATGGAACAGTGCATGATTCTACACATTAACCCAGTCTGACTAGATAATGATGAGGAATAAGAACTTGGGAAGACTCTCCAACAACACCCGAGGATCGCTGGGTGTTAATGTGGAGAAAAAAAGCTGGGTTGCTGATTGCACATGAAGGCAGATTTGTTGCACGGATCAACAGGATGGAAATGTATCGTTATTTCACACTGATCCTGCGAAACCAAGTGATGACCAAGAACAGGAACATAAATTGCTTCCCACCCCCTCCCCTCCCTCCAAAAAAAGCAGAACACTGGGAATGTTTTGGGAAATGGAAAGCTGAGCTGATTCCCCCCACATTAATCCTGAAACTCTTGGTAATGGTACAAAGCTTGAAATCATTCCCTTGAACAATGTCAGCAGGATTGGGTAATGATCAGCTACAGGATACTGACCCCACATATTAACAGGAACCCCACACCACCGAGCTCCGTCCCACTGGTCCTAATTGGACCATTGCTCTCATTTACACTATTATCTTTAGCATTATTTACCTTTGCATGTGCAAGGATTACTTAAGTTTGAATCAATTCCCAGAACCTCCCTACACTGTTGAAAGAGACTATACATCCATCGAGCCTGCAAGCAATTTCCTAAAGAGTATCCTGGTTCACCACCCTGCCCCATACCTGAAACCCCCACACATTTGTCATGGGTCCTGAATCGAGCCTACAATTATTTGGTCAGCGAGGGACAACACAGCATGGCCAATCCAGCTAAACTACACATCTTTAGAATGTGGGAGGAAACGGCAGCACCCGGAGAAAAGCCACACACAAACACAGGGAGAATGTAGAAACTCCATACAGACAGTACCTGAGGCTGGAATTGGACCAGGGTCCCTGGCGCTGTCAGATAGCAGTGCGAATCACTGTGCTACCATGTCACCCTTTGTGTTTCTACTCGCTCATTCCAAATTATAATTTATATTCAATGATTGATTTGATTAGCTATTATTCATTCATTGTAGGGGATAATTGGTTCCAGGTACAATCATTACAAATTGCCACTGGATATAAAAAAAACTTTCACACTCAAATTGTAAAACCTCTCAGCCTGGTGCATTATTTACTTTTTGATTTTCCTTCTTCACAGTTAACCGAGTGACCATTATCATCTTGTCGTGGGAAAAATGTGGTCTGTCCAAATGTGTAACTCGCTCCCTGATGGCCATGGTAGCATCAGATCGATTGGTTGTCATTTTCGACCTAACCTTGAGACAGATTCCTATTCTTTGTTGGGAAGTGCCTTTTTGTGGAGTCCATCGCTTTGTGCAATATACACACCATCCTGCTTTATGCAGCTACTGGCTGTTCACTCTGGTTCACCGTCACTTTCACTTTTGATCGTTTTGTGGTTATTTGTTATCAAAAGTTCAAATATAAACACTGCATTGAGAAAATGGCTACTATGGTCTCGGAACTGTGACTGTACTGAGTTGTTTGAAAAATATTTTTTGTTACTTTATGCTAACAGGCTGGTATGCCCTGGTGAACCAACCCTGGTTATGCTCTATATCAGAGGATGCTCGATAATCAACTGCCTGGGGACCAATTGAGTTCCTTCATCACATTTTAAACCCGGTGGTCCCATTTGTTCTTATTCTGCTGATCAATGTTTTCACAATCAGAAACATTCTGGTGAAAAGTACAGCCTGCCGGAGACTCTGAGCTCAAAATTGTGGGAAGGCTACCAGAGACCCAGAGATAGAGGGGAGAAGGAAATCCATCATTCAACTGCTTGTAATTTTGGGGAATTTTATACTCTTATGGTTACTTTTAATGGTAAATTCTACATGGGTCAGAATGCACTGGATGGGTTTTACCTTTGGATTTATGCATAACTGTGTGTGAGAAATGACCTTCCTGCTCCAGCTCCTGAATTGCTGCACAAAAACTGCATTTATGCTATGATCCGACAAAGTACAGAGCACAATTGAAGGAGATGATGAAATATCTCTTTAAAATATTTGTAAATTCATTAAATATTGAGAAAAAAATTACAACTTGAAAGCAGTTTTATTTTTCTCAAACAATTTCTTCTGTGTGTCAATGGTACAGACATACTGGGGGCATTTTGCTATATCTTGGGCTCTGCAAGGAATCTCCAGTTTTTGTCGTGCTCCTGGAACAAAATCCTAAATTTGAACATAGAACAGTACGGCACAGTACAAGCCCTTTGGACCTCGATGTTGTGCCGAGCTTTGTCCGAAACCAACATCAAGCTATCCCACTCCCTATCATTCTGGAGTTCTCCATGTGCCTATCCAATAACCGCTTCAAAGTTCCTGAAGTGTCCGAGTCCACTATCACAGCAGGCAGTGTATTCCACACCCCAACCACTCTCTCTGAATAAAGAATGTAGCTCAGACATCCCTCCTATATCTCCCACCATGATCATTATAGTTATGCCCCCTCGGAACAGCTACATCCATCAGAGGAAATAGTCTCTGCATGTCCACTCTATTAATCCCTCCCATCCAACATTAAGTTGCTCTGATCCTCTTCCTCTCCAAAGAGAAAAGCCCCAACTCCTGCAACCTTTCCTCATAAGACCGACCCTCCAAACCAGGCAGCATCCTGGTAAATCTCCTCTGCACTCTCTCCAATGCTTCCACATCCTTGTTATTGTGAGGTGATAAGAACTGCACACAATGTTCCAAATGTGGTCTCACCAAGGGAGTTGCAGCATACCCCCACGGCTCTTAAACTCTAACCCCCTGTTAATAAACGCTAACACACTATAGGCCTTCTTCACAGCTCTATCCATTGGAGTGACAACCTTCAGAGATCTGTGAATATGAACCCCAAGATCTCACTGTTCCTCCACATTCCTGAGAACCCTGCTGTTGACCCTGTAATCCACATTCAAATTTGTCCTACCAAAACGAATTATCTCGCACTTATCAGGATTAAACTTCATCTGCCATTTCTCGGCCCAGCTCTGCATCCTAACAATGTCTCCTTGCAGCTGACAAGAGCCCTCCACCTCATCCACTACTCCACCAATCTTGTCATCAGCAAATTTACTGACCCATCCTTCAGCCCCATCCTCCAAGTCATTGATAAAAATCACAAATAGCAGAGGACCCAGAACTGATCCCTGTGGTACACCGCTGGTAACTGGCCTCCAGTCTGAAATTTTTCCATCCAACACCACCCTCTGTCTTCTATGAGATTCAGTGAGAACTCTCACAACACCAGGTTAAAGTCCAATAGGTTTATTTGTAGGAAACATCACTAGCGTTCGGAACTAGCTGTTCCTTCAATGGGAGTTCTGGAACATTAACCTGGTGTTGTGAGACTTTTTACTGTGTTTACCCCAATCCAACACCAGCATCTCCACTTCTATGAGATAGCCAGTTACTTATCCAATTGGTCAAATTTCCCTCTTTCCCACACCTCCTTTCTTTCTTCCTGAGCCGACCTTGGGAACTTTATCAAGACCTTACTAAAATCCATGTATACGACATCAACTGCTCTTCCTTCATCCACACACTCAGTTACCTCCTCCTCAAAGAATTCTGTCAAATTTGTGAGGCAAGACATACTCTTCGCTAATCCGCGTTGACCATCCCAGATTAAGCTATATCTTTCATGCACAAACTCTGATCTCACTGTCCCCGAGTGGGGATCAGGTTTGCCAAATCACTGATGTGGTGTCGAAGGGGTCGAGGTTGATGAGCACTCAGTGGTCGTGTGCAGGTTAGGCTGTTCTGCACAATGCACAGAGGGATGCTGCACATTTCACTTTGAGATATCTCAGCCCTGGGATCATGCGTTGCCTTGTCAAAATGAGAACCTGCTATTCACTTGGGTAACGAGGAACTTCAGTTGCTCGAGCCCAGGGACTGGGGCTTGGCCAATGATCAGGAGAATGGAAAATATTAATTGTCTTTGCATGGTTTTGAGGGTCCTCTTTCGGGGTCGATCACAATTGGGAGGTTTCCACTTCCACTGCTGTGAGTTCTTAGTCTGTACAGCGATAGTTGGGCAGTTGGCTCCTGAACTTGGGCCAACCTTTCTGCGCTGGAATGACAGATGTCCTTCTGTGTGGAATCTCGCCTGCCTCCATAACGAATATATCTGCAGAGCAGCAGACTTTTCGGTTCAGCATAAGATCCAATATGGTGTTGGCCACCGTGCTGGTGAACGGGATAAAGGATCCTCCCTTTATTGTAACACGACTGTCATGTGAGGAATGGTCAGGTAATGCTGTAACTCCAGCTCGCTGATCAATTCTGTGGGACATCACCACACATTTTGGAGCATTGTAGAATTTGTTCTGTTCCAATGTTCCACTTGGTCACAATTTTGAAGTGTACATAGAGTTATTTCTGCTTCTATCTGCTTTCTGGTTTGACAGGCCGCTGCCTGGAGTCCATTGTCTTCAGATCTTCAATAATAACTGCCCGAGTTCATTCCCACAGGAAAATATTCCAATTCCTAGCAGCTTGTGGGCAGTTAATTTGTCATCTCTCACATCACTCCTTCCTGATATGGGATAAAGTACTTATTTTCCAAATCTGGAATCTTGAATTCTTGACTTTCATGGTTCCTTTTAATCTTCTGCTGATGTCAAGTTGCCGAAAGGAGATTCTTGATGAAAAGACATTGCGTGCTGGAAAGGGAATGTTTACACCATTAGCACCAGGTTAAAGAATATAATATATACAAACAGCTGCCATGGTGTAGGTCTGTCTGGGACAGACTTCCCATCTGCTAAAACATTGTGCTGGCTTGACTGGAATGTTTCTCGAGTCCAATGAGCTCGACATTCCACGTGTTTGCCTTTCTCTTCAACAGTTAACAAAAGTCCAGAAACAAGCTTGTGATTATCAGGAGCCGTCTTGTCACCCAGACATTGTCAGTTAAAAAAGGGGGAAAAGCATCAGGCTGACCACAAATTTAACAACAAACATATTAGCCTTTGACAGGTCTGAGTAATGATAAAACCATTTCAGACTCACAACGATGACACACAGCAACACATTTACACCCAAGAATCATTGATGTGTTATGGACAGCATCCCCAAAACTTCCACAATTTTTGCATTCAGCAAGCCTCCTGCATCCATTAAATCCGAGAAAATTATCTACTTAATGAGGAATAAAAAAGTATTTGAAAAAAGGGGTTAATTGACCTTGTTTGTTTAGTCACTGTAATGATGTTAATCTCCGTAGATACTCATGATGTCACAAGAGACTTTCTATCTCCTGTTAAGAAGGGGTTCCTATTCACGTGTTAGCTGATAGTGTTCGCAGAAGCTTCACCTCCAGCTCATAAAGTTTAGCAGCGCCAGTGACAAGGAGAGGATCGGTCAGAATCTCAGATCAATAGACTGGAGTGTCACAACAATGCATCAGCATCGAATGACAATGGATTGGAATGTTACAGCAATTGATGATAATCTGGGATTAACACAATTGAATGATATGGCAATGGTTCAGACTCTGAGAACAACCTGGTGGAATATTACAGCAATGGACAGAGATTTGTCCAATTTGATTGACAAGCTTCATGAAAATAGCTGGTGGATAACGTCAGCTCATCGGATCACATTTGTAATTTACATTTTCCAGTACTTTTACTATCCCATCCTGGCCATTATTGGCATCCCAGGTAAATGTCAATAACCAGTTAATAATTAGATAAGAATGTTTAACTCTGTTTCTCCTCTCGTCCCTTTGTTTGCTGTTGCTGTTTCTGTTGAGTCTCAGTGTTCAGATATTAACATCCCCATGTCCATTCGCATTTAGAATGTTCTTAATAATTCAATTTCTCCACTTTGCTCCAGGTGGAATCTATCATAAACTTCATATGCACCATCTCACAGTCTGACCTGTATTCATGCATCCAGAGAACATTTGTGTTTGGCTGATGTATGAATAACTTTTTTCCTCAGGTGGGTGAAACTGGCTGGGAGGTCCCTCGGTTTTCCCAACATAACGAAATTCCTGATGCCGTGTGTGTCTCTGTTGCTCCCCAAAAGAAATTTCAAAAATGCCAAAAACCTTATCAGTATCTCCTGCAATTAATCTTTGACTTTTCTGACAGTCTCTTTCGTTACTTAATTCTGAAACAGGTAGCCAGTCCCAGCATTTATGCCACTCCGACTGAGAATGAGAGATATCTTCTCAGAGGTATTTCTTTATTATTATTCATTCCTGGGACATGGGCGTCGCTGGCTGGTCAGCATGTATTGCCCATCTCTTGTTGCTCTTGGAGGGCAGTTCAAATTTAACCCCACATTGCTGTGGCTTTGCAGTCGCATGTCGGTCAGTGCAAGTAAGGATGGCAGATTTCCTTTCCTAAAGAACATGAGTGAACCAGATGGGATTTTCTGAAAATCGACAACGGTTACACATTCGTCAGTATATTCTTAATTCCAGATTTTTTATTGAATTCAAATTCCACCAACTGCCGTGAAGGGATTGGAACCCCGGTCCCCAGGTCACTCGCTGCGTTTCTGGATTTCTGGGACCTAGCGATAATACCACTGGGCCATTGCATTGAATGTCCGTCAATACAAAGCACAACACTCAAAAAATCTTCACTAGTTGATTGTGAGCCCACCATGTAGAAATATCATATGTATTGTGAGTGCAGGAGAGTCTCTATGTGCATGGTGGAGCTGACCACCAGTGTGATGAACTGGTGCTGTAGATGTTTGAAGCGATGAGAAATAGCCTCCAGTACACGCTGAGCATGTGTCCAAGTTCAAGGTTTTCTGCTGCAGGCTTCATATCAATACCTTCACAGGAAATAAATATTCTAACCAGGTATTTAGTGAACACCTGAGGAAGGAAAATTCTTCTTTGCTCGACACATTCCTCCTGAACGGGTTGAGTATTTTCTTCATTTCCACGTGACGTGGGTGCCGTTGGCGATGCCACCATTAGTTCCCCATCACTGGTTGCCATTGATGACAATGGGGTTTAGGTCCACACACAGTTAGGTTAGAGAGAGAAGACCAGGAATTTGACCCAGTGACAGTGAACGAAAGGCGAGACATGTCAAAGTCAGGATGGTGCATGTTTGGAAAAAGAGGTCATTCATGATCTCCCTTCTGTTGATTCCCTCACCATGTTCCACACGTCTAGTCTAGCAGTTTGGTCAGTTGGAACATGGCCAGCTGAAACTGTGGTGACACTACAGATCCATTCTTGATGATGACATTGAAGCCACCCACCCACAGTGCTTTGTGCGTTCTTGCCACCCCCTCCCCGCACCATCCCCCCTCTCCCACTCCCGTGCTTACTCAAGGGTTGTTCATCATGGAGGAACACTGACACACCAGCCGTAGGTGAACGGTTGCAGTTATCGATGTCCATGTTTGACCTGATGCCATGAGACTTCATGCAGATTCGATATTGAAGCCTGCCAGGACAACCCCCTCTCGAATGGAGACCATTGTGCCATTCCCTCTGCGAGTTTTGTGCTGCCTCTGAGGCAGGACATATCCAGGAATAGTGATGCTGGCGTCTCTGACATTATCTGAAATGTGGGAATCTGTGTGAATAACAATGATTGGCTGTTGCTTGACTCGCCTTCCAAGCAACTCTCCAAATTTCCATACATCGACCCAAATGGTGGGAAGGAGAAGTTTGCAGCGTCGCCAAGGCTGGGTTTACTGTTGTTGTTTCGAGTGCCTCGGTCAATGTCGGGTGGAATGTTAGATTTCAATCATTTGTATCTTCTTTGCAGCGCTGAATACAACTAAGTGGCATTTTGGGCAATATGTGAATATAGACAGACAGAGAAACAGACACGGAGAAAGGCTGAGGCATGGACAGACCAGAGACAGAGAGGGACAGGCAGATAGACAGACATGCTGACAGATGCTCAGGTGGTTCGATGAAGAGACAGAGATGCAGGTTGCAGCATCGAGCAGGCTGAAGATGGACCTTTGAAAATGGCTGAAGACGGTCATGAGAGCAAGGAGCTGAATGAAAATGCTGAGACACGTTTTGTCTAACAATGACCAAATCTTGCATGACAGGCCATTGAGTAGCAGTTACTATCAGACTTGCCTTGCCCATTTCATTCCTGTACAATGTTAACCTGTGGGAATGTGGCGGGTTCATTTCACCACTGCTTCTGGGATTGTGCTCTGCTCTGAAGAACTTTCTGCAACATCGCAGGAGATATTCTTTAAAACATTCTTTAATTGTAACTGTAAAGCATTCCCCAGGGCTCCAAAAAATGTTTTCTAAATGTTGAACTTGGACTTAGAAATTCGGCCCATTTTGAATTAAAACCCGGCAATTTCTATAATATTAACACGATCATTTCCAGTTAAATATTTAAATCTGTCAGAGTCAAACACAGCTCGGCCAAATGTCAGTTGATTTCATTTGTCAGAGTTGAATGTTTCCCGGCATTATCGGTTGCTTAATGTTGAATTGTTTCTGGATCGGAAGGCAGTCATTGCAATGACATGAAGAAGGATTGGCAATTTGACCATGATGCCTTTGATCATTTCATTGTGAATATTTTGTGGTATTTTGCAGACTTTGCTGTCCCTTCACTTGTGTTAATTCCAGAAATCTCAGGATGAATTAACACAGCAAAATGCTTCCATAGTCTGTGCCTATAAAGTTTGATGTCTAATATCTGGATTTATTTTTGCTCCTTAAAGTTAACGTGATGACAATTGGAATACTCTCTCAGGAAAGATGTGGTCTCTCCAAATGTGTAATAAACTACCTGGTTTCGATGGCAGCCACAGATCTACTGGTCGTTATTTTTGATGTGATATTGAGACAAATTCCAATTGTTTATTGGGAGCATTTCCTATTCCTCAGGGACATGGATGTGTGTAATATCCACGCTGTGCTCCTTTATGCAGCTACTGACTGTTCTGTTTGGTTCACTGTCGCTTTCACCTTTGATCGACTTGTGACAATTTGTTGCCCCATGCTGAAAAGTAAATTTTGCACCGACAAAATGGCTAAAGTTGTCCTGGGATCAATCACTGTTCTGAGCTGTTGTAAGAACATTTTTTGGTATTTTATGATGTCAAATTCGTACACGTTGTTGAACGACCCATGGTTTTGTTTTGTACCTTTCGGTGTCATTCATTCTCCTGTCTGGATTGCCGTTGAACTCAGCCATCATATTCTAAACCCCTGTGTCCCATTTGTTCTGATTCTGTTGTTCAATATTTACACCGTCAGGCACATTTTAGTGACCAGTAGATCTCGCAGGAGACTCCGAACTCCTATCAATGGAAAAGGTACCAAAGACACAGAGATGCAGAAGCGAAGGAAATCTATTATTTTACTCTTTGCTATCTCAGTGAATTTTATCATATTATGGGCAACGATAATGGTATACTCTGTATGTAGGCGGATGTATTATTTGGGGTATAATGCTGTTTGGATGGATGATATTGTTCAGGAGTTCGGCTTCATGCTTCAGCTCATGAGTTGCTGCACAAATACTTGTATATACGCTGTGACCCAGAGGAAATTCAGAGAGCAATTGAAGAATGTGCTCAAATATCCCTTTATGCACACTGTGCAATTATTTCAATGATGCTGATAACAGGCAAAGAATAATTCATGGAATCCTCGATTTAATTGCATATTTCCAATGTGACAGGGCCAAATGTGACAGAGCTGGTTGTACCCTGTTGATATATTTTTTGATTGTAGAGAATTAAATCTGAATATGGAGAAAGGCAGGAAGACCCTGACGCTATGGTGGTGCTGAACATTTTTTGACAATGTAGGAGAGCCTGTCTAAACAGTGGCAATAAACGCTGCAGGAAACTCGCAGTGGGATTTGAACGGAATTAGGATTTGGTGCAAAGCGAAAGCTTCTCAGTCAGTTCCTCGCAGAGCAAGCAGCAAATGTAACCTTCAAAGATTGAATACAGTTGGATCGCCCTCTGTGTCCTCCAGCTCCACACCTCCACCAGCACCATGGACCTCCCAGAAACCAATACCGGGAAGAGGATGCGATGGTGGTAATTATAGAGGGAAATGGATCCATCCATTAGGAGCATGTGTGGAACGGATGATTCAGCATTTATACCAATTGATGAGATTTGAATGCTGCAGAAAATAAGAGCAGGTGATAGATAAACAAGCAATTCTCGAGTGGATGGGATAGAACAAAATCACAGTGGGAGAATGTGTGTGTTATAACTGGCAGAGATGGAGTGAGAAAACCGTTACACTGGTGAGGTGAGTGATAGAGCAGATAAACAATGCGGGTATCAGTATATGTGGAATTAATGGAGTATTTAGTCACATTGGAATTTCGGGATCTGTGCAACAGGAACTGGGGGGGGTGTTTCTGATTGATGACATGCAGAGAGGATATGTGGTGATGGATCTGGTAGAGCAGAGGAGCGAGTGAGATATCACCCTCTATCCAATAGAGGTGAATGTATACCGTGAACAGAAGGGAAGTTGTTGGGTTGTAAGTTCGCTGCTCCATCATGTAATGGATCAAAGTCAATAATATTTGGGAAGCTTTTTTAAACAAAATCATGAAAATGTACTTTTTGATCCCTGTGTGTTGGTCAGAATCTAGATGTTTAAATGGTGTTTAGATTTTATTTCTTCAGTTGTCTTCCATTTTCAAAGTTACCTGTAAGTACGTTGGTTTGTTAAGCTAAGGGGGGATTTACAACTGTATAACAAACACCAGGAATATGAAATAGTTTTATCTTTAATATTAGAAGCCCAGGAGTAACACTGAGACAGCAAAAGTAAATTGAGTTGATTGTGTTCCCAGGAGCAGGGAACAGTTTTATCACTCTGCAGAAGGACAGGAAAAGAGCTTGCATATTGCACATCATAAATTAATAAACCAAAATTTCACAAACCATGGGAGCAGTATAGAAGGCAGAATCTGAAGACCTTCTAAAGATTTGATTACATGAACTGAAATCTTTAAGGGGTAATTTTCAAAGTACTAATTCCTGTAAGGAGGTGCTGTTCTGCTTTTATTTTGTTGTAATAAATCTTTAACTCGAATAAATAACCACCAACTTTCATTTCAAAAGTTTTATATCTGAATTTCTGAAAAAAACCCTCAACAAACAAATTGCATCATTGTTCTGTTCCCAGTATCCATTCGGGATTTGAAGAGCCTGGACTGAGCAACTGGTATCGCATCAAATAACTGCCGGCTCTTTGTGGAATTTAAAACAGGAATTTTTTGATGGCCTTGAGAATGGTAAATTCAAAGGGAGGGAGTGTGGGGAGAAGATTTACCGCAGGTGGGTATACGAATGCAAACTGGTACCGGGGTTAAAACAACAGAAGAACATAAGAAATAGGAGCAGGAGTCGGCCATCCAGCCCTTCGAGCCTGACCAGCCATTCAATAAGAAGGATTAGCTATGGGAAATGTGTGGGGTTATGGAGATTGAGCGGGGTGGGGTGGGATTGGGGTAGGATTCTCTTCAGGGATTCAATGTGGAATCCAGCAGCCGAATTGCCTACTTCTGCTCTGTGGGAAATTTCTGTTTCCATTCTGTAATGAAATAGGTGGGGTTTAAAGTGGGAACCTCAACAAGTTCTGAGAGAGCTTTCAAAGTTCGACAAAAGGTGAATAAACCACAGACAACAGAACTGTCACAAAATTTGCAGTTTGACGTATGTGCAAGGATGGAAAAACGGCACGATTAAAGGGATTGGAGATCACTTCTATTTGATTTGATTTGATTTGATTTATGATTGTCTCATCTATTAACATAGAAAGTAGAACACTACAGCACAAACAAGCCCTTCAGCCCACAAGTTGTGCCGATCACATCAATACCTACCAAGCCATAGAAATATCTGTAACTCCCAATCCCATTAGATCCCATATACTCATCCAGAAGTCTTTTAAAAGACCCCAGCGAGTTCACCTCCACCACCACCGACAGCAGCCGATTCCACTCACTCACCACCCTCTGAGTGAAAAACTTACCACAAACATCTCCTCTGTACCTACTCCCCAGCACCTTAAACCTGTGTCCTCTCGTAGTGACCATTTCAGCCCTGGGAAATAGCCTCCGAGAATCCACCCTATCTATTCCTCTCAACATCTTATAAACCTCTATCAGGTCGCCTCTCAACCTTCGTACCTCCAGGGAGAAGAGACCAAGCTCCCTCAACCTATCTTCATAAGGCATGCCTCCCAATCCAGGCAACATCCTTGTAAATCTCCTCTGCACCCTCTCAATGGCTTCCACATCCTTCCTGGAGTGAAGCGACCAGAACTGCACACAGTACTCCAAGTGGGGTCTGACAAGGGCCTTATAAATTTGCAGCATTACCTCCCGACTCCTGAACTCAATCCTAAACTTAATGAAGGCCAGTACACCATACACCTGCTTAACCACATCCTCCACCTGCGAGGCCGATTTAAGATTCCTATGGACCTGGACCCCAAGGTCCTTCTGCTCTTCAACACAGCTAAGACTCCGACCCTTGATATTGTACTCCTGCATCCCATTAGTCCTGCCAAAATGGACCACTGCACATTTATCCACGTTTATCCACATTTCTTGTGCACGACACAGACAAAGCATACCGTTCATAGAAAAGGAAATGAGAGACTGCAGAATTTTGTGTTACAGTCATAGCGAGGGTGTAGAGAAAGATCAATTTAATACAAGGTAAGGCCATTCAAAAGTCTAACAGTAGCACGGAAGAAGATGTTCTTGAGCCATTTGGTACATGGCTTCAGATTTTTGTATCTTTTTCCTGAAGGAAGAAGTTGGATCAGAGACTGGCCGAGGTGTGTGGGGTCTGTAATTCATGAAATAAACCTGTTGGATTTTAAGCTGGTGTTGTGAGGCTAATTATTTATCAAATTCTAACAGGACTGGACAGGGTAGATGCAGGGGGGACGGGGGGGTGGGGTGAGGAAGGGTTCTTCCCCATGGTGCTGGAGTCCAGAACAAGGGTCACAGTCTGAGGACACGGTGTTGACCATTTAGGGCGGAGGTGAGGAGACATTTCTTCACCCAAAGAGTGATGAGCCTGTGGAATTCATTCCCACCGGAAGTAGTTGATGACAAAACATTGAATGCATCCAAGAGGCAGCTGGATATCGCACTTGGGGCGAATGGGATCAAAGGTTGTGGGGAAAAAGCAAGATTAGGCGATTGAGTTGGATGATCAGCCATGATTGTGATGAATGGCGGAGCAGGTTCGAAGGGACAAGTGGCCTCCTTCTGCTCCTATCTTTTATGTTTCTAGATATAATTTCCAGGTTATATTTTAACAAGCATTTGAATTAATGTATTGTGGTAATACAATTTCACCAGTAATTTCTGGCAATGTTTAGTATTTATCTCTACTCTCTGTGCCTGAATTCATAGAACACAGACATCATAGCACAGTACAGGCCCTTCAGCCCTCAATGTTGTGCCGAGCTATGTTCGAAACCAAGATCAAGCTATCCCACTCCCTATCATTCTGGAGTGCTCCATGTGCCTATCCAATAACCGCTTGAAAGTTCCTAAAGTGTCCGACTCCACTATCACAGCAGGCAGTGCATTCCACACCCCAACCACTTTCTGAGTGAAGAATCTACCTCAGACATCCCTCCTATGTCTCCCACCATGGAACTTATAGTTCTGCCCCTGAGTAACAGCTACATCCATCCGAGGAAATAGTCTCTGAACGTCCACTCTATCGATCCCCGTCATCCAGTATTAAGTCGCCTCTCATTCTCCTCCGCTCTAAAGAGAAAAGCCCCAGCTCCCTCAACCTTTCCTCATGAGACCTACCCTCCAAACCAGGCAGCATCCTGGTAAATCTCCTCTGCACTCTCTCCAATGCTTCCACATCCTTCTTATAGTGAGGTGACAAGAACTGTACACAATATTCCAAATGTGGTCTCACCCAAACACTTCTCCACAGTCACCCAGCTGCTCACAGGAGGCATTGCTGCTGACTGTACATCCATTTCATTTCAATTCCAGAATTTTGCCACCCTCATCTGTTTAAAATTGTTTGTTGGAGCAAGCTGGGAGGAGGATCGATTCGTGGCTGGAATGTGAAGGTAAGCGATTGATTTGTTTTAGTTTTTTGCGGGTTTTTCTTTTTACAAGTTAGTTTAACTGAAAAGTGGAAGTGTGCGGCGGGGTGACCTGGGAAGGGTTTTTTTAGCGCGAGGTTTAAAAGGCAGGCCACACTAACCAGCGGGCAGTGTCGGTAACGGGCAGCGGAGTGAGCAGGTAGCAGAGTGAGAGCTGAAGGGCTTTGGCTCAACGGGTGAGAAACGGGCGAGGCAGGGTAGGTTTAATTCTCCGTTTCTTTTCCTGTGGAATTTGAAGAAAAGGGGAATTACGAGTGTGAGACCAGTTTGTTGTTCTCAGTCTCGGATGTGGGAGGTCCTCGAGTCTCCTGGCCTCCCAGATGTCCGTATCTGTGCCGTGTGCATCGAGCTGCAGCTCCTAAGGGACCGCGTTAGGGAACTGGAGCTGCAGCTGGATGAGCTCCGTCTGGTCAGGGAGAATGAGGAGGTGATAGAGAGGAGTTACAGGCAGGTGGTCACACCGGGGCCACGGGAGGCAGGGATGTGGGTCACAGTTAGGAAGGGGAAAGGTCAGGTACAGAGAGCACCCCAGTGAATGTGCCCCTTAACAATAAGTACCCCTGTTTGAGTACTGTTGGGGGGGGGGACAGCCTACCTGGGGGAAGCAGCAGTGACCGTGCCTCCGGCGTGGGGTCTGGCCCTGTAGCTCAGAAGGGTAAGGAAAGGAGGAGGAAGGCAGTAGTGATAGGGGACTCTACAGTGAGGGGGTCGGACAGGCGAGTCTGCGGCGGCAGACGGGAGTCTCGGATGGTGGTTTGCCTTCCTGGTGCCGGGATCCGGGATGTTTCTGGTCGCGTCCCAGAAATGCTGAAGTGGGAGGGAGAGGAGCCAGAGGGAGTGGTGCGTATTGGAACCGCTGATATAGGGAGGAAAAGGGAAGGGGTCATGGAAAGAGAATATAGGGAGTTATGTGAAGAGTTGAGAAGGAGGAACACAAAGGGAGTAATCTCGGGATTGCTGCCTGTGCCACGGGAAAGTGAGAGCAGGAATGGAATGAGGTGGAGGGTGAATGTGTGGCTGAGGGATTGGAGCAGGGGGCAGGGATTCAGGTTCCTGCATCATTGGCACCTCTTTAGGGGCAGGTGTGACCTGTACAAAAAGGACAGGTGGCACTTGAATCCCAGGGGGACCGATATCCTGGCGGGAAGGTTTGCGAAGGCGACTGGGGAAAGTTTAATCTGGAATGGTTGTGGGGAGGGAATCGAAATGAAGTGACTGGGAGAGAGGAGGTTAGCTCACAGATAGAGAGAGATTGTCGACAGTGTGAGAGGGAGGATGGGCAGGTGTTTGAGAAGGGGAGTGCTCAGGCTGAAGGTTTGAGATGTGTCTATTTTAACGCTCGGAGTGTTGTGAACAAAGTGGATGAGCTTAGAGCATGGATCACTACTCGGAAATGTGATGTTGTGGCCATTACAGAGACTTGGATGTCTCAGGGACAGGACTGGATACTTCAAGTGCCGGGTTTCAGATGTTTCAGGAGGGACAGGGAGGGAGGTTAAAGAGGTGGGGGAGTGGCACTGTTGATCAGAGATAGTGTCACAGCTGTAGAGAAGGTGGACACCGTGGAGGGATTGTCTATGGAGTCTCAGTGGGTGGAAGTTTGGAACAGGAAGGGGTCAATAACTTTACTGGGTGTTTTCTATTGGCCGCCCAAAAGTTGAGGAGCAGACAGTGAAACAGATCCTGGAGAGATGTAATAATAACAGAGTTGTCGTGATGGGAGACTTTAATTTCCCAAATATCGATTGGAATATCCCGAGGGTAAGAGGTTTGGATGGGGCGGAGTTTGTTCGGTGTGTTCAGGAGGGTTTCCTGACACAGTATGTGGATAATCCTACAAGAGGAGAGGCTGTACTCGATCTGGTATTGGGTAATGAACCTGGACAGGTGTCATATCTCTCAGTGGGAGAGCATTTTGGGATCTGTTTTGGGGCCACTGCTGTTTGTAATTTTTATAAATGATCTGGATGAGGGTATAGTTGGGTGGATTAGTAAATTTGCTGATGACACCAAAGTCGAAGGTGTGGTAGATAGTGAGGAAGGCTGTCTTAGTCTACAGGGAGACTTAGATAAGTTGCAGAGCTGGGCCGAGAGGTGGAGGATGGAGTTTAATGCGGAAAAGTGTGAGGTAGTTCACTTTGGTAGGAATAACGGATGTGTAGAGTATAGGGCTAACAGTAGGACTCTGAATAGTGTGGATGAACAGAGGGATCTCGGTGTATGTGTACATAGATCCCTGAAAGTTGGGAATCAAGTAGATAGCGTTGTTAAGAAGGCATACGGTGTCTTGGCGTTTATTGGTAGGGGGATTGAATTTAGAAGCCGCAGTGTCATGTTGCAACTGTACACAACTCTGGTGCGGCCGCACTTGGAGTACTGTGTGCAGTTCTGGTCCCCACATTACAGGAAGGATGTGGAGGCTTTGGAGAGGGTGCAGAGGAGGTTTACCAAGATGTTGCCTGGTATGGAGGGGAGGTCCTATGAGGAGAGACTGAGGGATTTGAGGTTGTTTTCGTTAGAAACAAGACGGCTACGAGGGGATCTTATTGAAACATATAAGATGATTAGAGGTTTAGATAGGGTGGACAATGATAGCCTTTTTCCTCGGATGGAGAAAGCTAGCACGAGGGGGCATAGCTTTAAATTAAGGGGTGGTAGTTATAGGACGGATGTCAGGGGTAGGTTCTTTACCCAGAGGGTGGTGAGGGATTGGAATGCCCTGCCTGCTGCAGTTGTAAATGCGCCTAGTTTGGGGGCGTTTAAGAGATCCATGGATAGGTTTATGGACGGTAAGGGTTTGGTTTAGGTTAGAGGGTCATTGTTTTTTAACTGGTCGGCGCAACATCGTGGGCCGAAGGGCCTGTTCTGCGCTGTAATGTCCGATGTTCTATGATAGAGGTTTATAAGATGTTGAGAGGAATAGATAGGGTGGATTCTCAGAGGCTATTTCCCAGGGCTGAAATGGTTGCTACGAGAGGACACAGGTTTAAGGTGCTGGGGAGTAGGTACAGAGGAGACGTTAGGGGTAAGTTTTTCACTCAGAGGGTGGTGAATGAATGGAATCGACTGCCGTCAGTGGTGGTGGAGGCGAACTCGGAGGGGTCTTTTAAAAGACTTCTGGATGAGTATATGGGGTCCAATGGGATTGGGGGTTATAGTTAGTTCTCTGACTTGGTAGGTATCGATGTGATCTGCGCAACTTGTGGGCCGAAGGGCCTATTTGTGCTGTAGTGTTCTATGTTCTATGTTAATAGATGTGACAATAATAAATCAAATCAAATCAAATAGAAGTGATCTCCAATCCCTTTAATCATGCCGTTTTCCCATCCTTGCACATACGTCAAACTGCAAATTTTGTGACAGTTCTGTTGCCTGAGGTTTATTCACCTTTTGTCGAACTTTGAAAGCTCTTTCAGAACTTTTTGAGGTTCCCAGTTTAAACCCCACCCATTTCATTGCAGGATGGAAACAGAAATTTCCCACAGTGCAGAAGTAGGCAATTCGGCTGCTGGATTCCACATTGAATCCCTGAAGAGAATCCTACCCCAATCCCACCCCACCCCGCTCAATCTCCATAACCCCACACATTTCCCATAGCTAATCCTTCTTATTGAATGTTGGGTCAGGCTCGAAGGGCTGGATGGCCGACTCCTGCTCCTATTTCTTATGTTCTTCTGTTCTTTTAACTCCGGTACCAGTTTGCATTTGTATATCCACCTGCAGTAAACCTTCTCCCCACACTCCCTCCCTTTGAATTTACCATTCTCAAGGCCATCAAATAATTCCTGTTTTAAATTCCACAAAGAGCCGGCAGTTATTTGATGCGATACCAGTTGCTCAGTCCAGGCTCTTCAAATCCCGAATGGATACTGGGAACAGAACGATGATGCAATTTGTTTGTTGAGGGTTTGTTATAGAAACTCAGATATAAAACTTTTGAAACGAAAGTTGGTGGTTATTTATTCGAGTTAAAGATTTATTACAATAAAGAAGAAGTGATATTTAAAGCAGAACAGCACCTCCTTCCAGGAATTAGTACTTTGAAAATTACCCCTTAAAGATTTCAGTTTCTGTAATTAAATCTTTAGAAGGTCTGCAGATACTTCCTTCTATACCGCTCCCATGGTTTGTGAAATTATGGTTTATTAATTTATGATGTGCAATATGCAAGCTCTTTCCCTGTCCTTCTGCAGAGTGATAAAACTGTTCCCTGCTCCTGGGAACACAATCAACTCAATTTACTTTTGCTGTCTCAGTGTTACTCCCGGGTTTCTAATATTAAAGATAAAACTATTTCATATACCTTGTGTTTGTTATACAGTTGTAAATCCCCCCTTAGCTTAACAAACCAATGAACTTACAGGTAACTTTGAAAATGGAAGAAACTGAAGAAATAAAAATCGAGATTCTGACCAACACACAGGGATCAAAAAGTGTATGTTCATGATTTTGTTAAAAAAAAACTTCCCAAATATTATTGACTTTGATCCATTACATGATGGAGCAGCGAACTTACAACCCAACAACTTCCCTTCTGTTCACGGTATACATTCACCTCTATTGGATAGAGGGTGATATCTCACTTGCTCCTCTGCTCTACCAGATCCATCACCACATATCCTCTCTGCATGTCATCAATCACAAACACTCCCCCAGTGCCTGTTGCACAGATCCCGAAATTCCAATGTGACTAAATACTCCATTAATTCCACATATACTGATACCCGCATTGTTTATCTGCTCCATCACTCACCTCACCAGTGTAACGGTTTTCTCACTCCATCTCTGCCAGTTATAACACACTCATTCTCCCACTGTGATTTTGTTCAATCCCATCCACTCGCGAATTGCTTGTTTATCTATCACCTGCTCTTATTTTGTGCAGCATTCAAATCTCATCAATTGGTATAAATGCTGAATCATCCATTCCACACATGCTCCTAATGGATGAATCCATTTCCCTCTGTAATTACCACCATCGCATCCTGTTCCCGGTATTGGTTTCTGGGAGGTCCATGGTGCTGGTGGAGGTGTGGAGCTGGAGGAGACAGAGGGCGATCCAACTGTATTCAGTCTTTGAAGGTTACATTTGCTGCTTGCTCTGCGAGGAACTGACTGAGAAGCTTCAGCACTGCACCAAATCCTAATTCCATTCAAATCCCACTGCGAGTTTCCTGCAGCGTTTATTGCCACTGTTTAGACAGGCTCTCCTACATTGTCAAAAAATGTTCAGCACCACCATAGCATCAGGGTCTTCCTGCCTTTCTCCATATTCAGATTTAATTCTCTACAATCAAAAAATATATCAACAGGGTACAACCAGCTCTGTCACATTTGGCCCTGTCACATTGGAAATATGCAATTAAATCGAGGATTCCATGAATTATTCTTTGCCTGTTATCAGCATCATTGAAATAATTGCACAGTGTGCATAAAGGGATATTTGAACACATTCTTCAATTGCACTCTGAATTTCCTCTGGGTCACAGCATATATACAAGTATTTGTGCAGCAACTCATTTGCTGAAGCATGAAGCCGAACTCCTGAACAATATCATCCATCCAAACAGCATTATACCCCAAATAATACATCCGCCTCCATACAGAATATACCATTATTGTTGCCCATAATATGATAAAATTCACTGAGATAGCAAAGAGTAAAATAATAGATTTCCTTCGATTCTGCACTTCTCGGTCTTTGGTACTTTTTCCATTGATGGGAGTTCGGAGTCTCCTGCGAGATCTACTGGTCACTAAAATGTGCCTGATGGTGTAAATATTGAACAACAGAATCAGGACAAATGGGACACAGGGGTTTAGAATCTGATGGCTGAGTTCAACGGCAATCCAGACAGGAGATTGCATGACACCGAAAGGTACAAAACAAAACCATGGGTCATTCACCAACACATACCAATTTGACAACATAAAATACCAAAAACTGTTCTTACAACAGCTCAGAACAGTGATTGATCCCAGGACAACTTTAGCTATTTTGTCGGTGCAAAATTTACTTTTCAGCATGGGGCAACAAATTGTCACAAGTCGATCAAAGGTGAAAGTGACAGTGAACCAAACAGAACAGTCAGTAGCTGCGTAAAGGAGCACAGCGTGGATATTACACACATCCATGTCCGAGAGGAATCGGAAATGCTCCCAATAAACAATTGGAATTTGTCTCAATATCACATCAAAAATAACGACCAGGAGATCAGCAGCTGCCATCGAAACCAGGTAGTGTGTTACACATTTGGAGAGACCACATCTTTCCTGAGAGAGTATTCCAATTGTCATCACGTTAACTTTAAGGAGCAGAAATAAATCCAGATATTAGACATCAAGCTTTATAGGCACAGACTATGGAAGTATTTTGCTGTGTTAATTCATCCTGAGATTTCTGGAATTAACGCAAGCGAAGGGACAGCAAAGTCTGCAAAATACCGCAAAATATTCACAATGAAATGATCAAAGACATTGTGGTCAAATTGCCAATCCTTCTTCAAATCATTGCAATGAATGCCTTCCTATCCAGAAACAATTCAACATTAAGCAACCGATAATGCCGGGAAACATAGAACATAGAACATAGAACATTACAGAGCAGAACAGGCCCTTCGGCCCACGATGTTGCGCCGACCAGTTTCAAAAACAATGACCCACTAGCCTATACCAATCCCTTTTCGTCCATAAACCTATCCATAGATCTCTTAAACGCCCCCAAACTAGGCACATTTACAACTGCAGCAGGCAGGGCATTCCAATCCCTCACCACCCTCTGGGTAAAGAACCTACCCCTGACATCCGTCCTGTAGCTACCCCCCCTTAATTTAACGCCATGCCCCCTCGTGCTAGCTTTCTCCATCAGAGGAAAAAGGCTATCACTATCCACCCTATCTAAGCCTCTAATCATCTTATATGTTTCAATAAGATCCCCTCTTAGCCGCCTTCTTTCCAACGAAAACAACCCTAAATCCCTCAGTCTCTCCTCATAGGACCTCCCCACCATACCAGGCAACATCCTAGTAAACCTCCTCTGCACCGTCTCCAAAGCCTCCACATCCTTCTTGTAATGTGGGGACCAGAACTGCACACAGTACTCCAAGTGCGGCCGCACCAGAGTTTTGAACAGTTGCAACATGACGCTGTGACTCCTAAATTCAATCCCCCTACCAATAAACGCCAAGACACTGTATGCCTTCTTAACAACCTTATCTACTTGATTCCCAACTTTCAGGGATCTATGTACACATACACCTAGATCCCTCTGTTCATCCACACTATTCAAAGTCCTCCCATTAGCCCTATACTCGACACATCTGTTGCTCCGACCAAAGTGAATTACCTCACACTTCTCCGCATTAAATTCCATCTGCCACCTCTCGGCCCAGCTCTGCAACCTATCTAAGTCTCTCTGCAGACTATGACACCCTTCCTCACAATCTACCACACCTCCGACTTTGGTGTCATCAGCAAATTTACTAATCCAACCAACTATACCCTCATCCAGATCATTTATAAAGATTACAAACAACAGTGGCCCCAAAACAGATCCCTGAGGCACACCACTCATAACCGAACTCCATGATGAATATTTACCATCAACCACCACCCTCTGTCTCCTATCTGATAGCCAATTCCTGATCCAACTTCCTAGATTACCCACAATCCCATACATCTGCATTTTCTGCAGAAGCCTACCATGGTGAACCTTATCGAACGCCTTACTAAAATCCATATATACCACGTCAACTGCCTTGCCCCCATCCACCTCTTTGGTCACCTTCTCAAAAAACTCAATAAGGTTAGTAAGGCACGACCTACCTGCTACAAAGCCATGCTGACTATTTCTAATCAATTCATTACACTCCAAATAACTATAAATCCTATCCCTAATAATTTTTTCTAAAACCTTGCCCACAACAGAAGTAAGACTCACCGGCAAAGTCTCTGTTCCCCTTCTTAAAAAATGGGACAACATTCGCTATCCTCCAATCCTCTGGGACTACACCAGAGACCAATGACGACCTGAAGATCAGAGCCAGAGGCTCTGCAATCACCTCTCTAGCCTCCCAGAGAATCCTAGGGTAGATCCCATCCGGACCAGGGGACTTATCAACTGACTCAACTGACATTTGGCCGAGCTGTGTTTGACTCTGACAGATTTAAATATTTAACTGGAAATGTTCATGTTAATATTATAGAAATTGCCTGGTTTTAATTCAAAATGGGCCGAATTTCTAAGTAACGGCATACATGGATGAAATGATGTGGAGATGCCGGTGTTGGACTGGGGTAAACACAGTAAAAAGTCTCACAACATCAGGTTAAAGTCCAACAAGATTATTTGATAGTAAACCCACAAGCTTTCGGAACGCTGTTCCTTTGTCAGGAGTGTGGAAAGTTTTGATCAGAAACAGGGCATATAAAGGCACACACAGTTTGCAGAATACTGATTAGAATGTGAGTCTTTACAGCTACTCTGCTATTCAAGTCTAAAAGGTGCAGACAATGTGAGTGGAGATAGCTTTCAGCGTAGGTTAAAGAGATGTGTATTGACTCCAGACAGGACAGTAAGTGGCATGTTGTATAAGAACAGCCGAGCATAAGAAATAGGAGCAGGAGTGGGCCATCCAGCCCCTCGAGCCTGCCCCGCCATTCAATAAGATCATGGCTGATCTGAAAGTGGTTCAGTTCCACTTTCCCACTTTCTCCCCGTAAACCTTAATTCCCTTATTGATCAGAAATCTCACTAACTGTGACTTAAACATATTCAACGAGGTAGCCTCCACGGATTCAATGGGCAGAGAATTCCAGAATTTCACCAGCCTCTGAGAGAAGAAGTTCCTCCTCAACTCTGTTCTAAACTGCACCCCCGCCTTCTTATTTTGAGGCTGTGCCCTCTCGTACTGGTTTCCTTTCTAAGCGGAAAGAATCTCTCTACCTCGACCCTATCTAGCCCCTTATTATCTTGTCAGTCTCAATAAGATTCCCCCTCAGCCTTCTAAACTCCAGTCAGTACAGGCCAGTCTATTCAGTCTCTCTTCATAAGCCAACACCCTCATCTCCAGTATCAGCCGAGTGAACCTTCACTCAGAGGGTGGTGACTTCACTCAGAGGGTGGTGAGTGAGTGGAATCGGCTGCCATCAGTTGTATCCCACAAGTTGCGCCGATCATATCCCTACCTACCAGGCCAATCTATAACCCTCAATCCTACTAAATCCCATGTACTCATCCAGAAGTTTCTTAAAACACCCCAGCAAATTTGCTTGTACCACCACCAATGGCAGCCAATTCCACTCACTCAATACCCTTTGAGTGAAAAACTTGCCCCTAACATCTCCTCTGTACCTGCTCCCCAGCACCTCACACCTGTGTCCTCTCGTAGCGACCATTTCAGCCTTGGGAAATAGCCTCCCAGAATCCACCCTATCTACACCTCTCAACAACTTTTAAACCTCTATCAGGTCACCTCTCAACCAGACATCAAGCCCCTCTCCTTCATGAATACCGACGCAAAGTATTCACTCAGGATCTCGCAAGGCGTGCCACCTAATCCAGGCAACATCCTTCTAAATCCCCTCTGCACCCTCTCAATAGCTTCCAAACCCTTCTTGTAGTGAGGCGACCAGAACTGCGTACAGTACTCCAAGTGGGGTCTGACAAGGGTCTTATAAATTTGCAGCATTATCTCCCAACTCCTAAACTCAATCCATTGGTTAATGGAGGCTCGCACAACATATGCCTTCTTGACCATAACCTCCACTTGTGAGGCTGATTTAAGAGGCCTATGGGCCTGGACCCCAAGGTCTATCTGATCCTTTACACTGCTAAGACTCCTACCCTTGATATTGCCCTCCTTCATCCCACTGATCCTGCTAAAATGGACAACTACACATTTATCCGCTTTGAAGTCCATCTGCCACTTCTCCGCCCAGTCTTGCATCCTATCTGCGTGCTGTCCTAAGGGGAGGGTGCTAAATTGGGGGAGGGCTAGATACAGCCGGATTAGGCAGGAGCTTAGGGATACAGACTGGGATAGGCTGTTGGAGGGCAAGTCCACGTGAGGCATGTGGGAGTCTTTCAAGGGAAAACTGCAATGGGTGCAGGAAAGGCATGTGCCGGTTAGGAGGAAGGATGGGAAAGGTAGGGTTAGAGAGCTGTGGATTACTCGAGATATAGAAGACCTGGTTAGGAAGAAACAAGAGGCATATGTCAGATCTAAGCAGCTGGGAACAGAGAGGGCGTTGGAGGAGTACAGAGAGAGTAGGAGGGATCTCAAACGGGGAGTTAGGAGGGCAAAAAGGTGGCATGAGATGGCTTTGGCAGGTCGGATTAAGGAGAATCCAAAGGCGTTTTACTCCTATGTTCGGAGCAAAAGGGTGGCTGGGGGTAAAATCGGTCACCTCAGGGACAGACGAGGGGAATTGTGCTTGGAGTCTGAGGGAATGGGGGAGATCCTGAATGAATACTTTGCATCGGTATTCACGAAGGAGAGGGGCTTGATGTCTGGTACGGTCATCGAGGGAGCGGTAGACCAATTGAAGGATCTATCGATTACGAGGGAAGAAGTGTTAGGGTTTTCAGCTAGCATTAAAACTGATAAATCTCCGGGGCCCGATGGCATTTATTCTCGGCTGCTTAGGGAGGTGAGGGATGAGATTGCTGGGCCTCTGACGCAAATCTTCGTCTCTTCTTTGGACACAGGTGAGGTCCCAGAGGACTGGAGGGTAGCGAACGTGGTACCGTTGTTTAAAAAGGGTAGGAGGGATAACCAGGGTAACTATAGGCCGGTGAGTTTAACGTCAGTGGGAGGCAAGTTGATGGAGAGGATTCTTAGGGATAGGATGTACGAGCACTTAGAGCGTTGCGATCTGATTAAGGATACACATCATGGCTTTGTAAAGGGGAAGTCTTGCCTTACGAATCTGGTAGAATTCTTTGAGGAGGTGACAAAAACGGTCGATGAAGGACGAGCCGTTGATGTCGTCTATATGGATTTCAGTAAGGCGTTTGACAAAATCCCTCATGGTAGGTTGGTAGAAAAGATTAAGGCTCATGGGATACGTGGCCAGGTATCTAGATGGGTAGAGAACTGGCTTGCAAAGAGGAGACGGAGAGGAGTAGTGGAGGGGTCCTTTTCTAGCTGGAGGTCTGTCACTAGTGGTGTGCCACAGGGCTCAGTACTGGGACCTCTTCTCTTTGTCGTGTATATAAATGATTTGGAAGAGGGAGTAGGTGGTGTGATCAGCAAATTTGCTGATGACACCAAGATGGCTGGATTGGCGGGCAGTGAAGAGCAGTGTCTGGCAATACAGCAGAATATTGATAGGCTGGTTGATTGGGCAGATACGTGGCAAATGGAGTTTAATCCTGATAAATGTGAGGTGATGCATTTTGGCCGGAATAATGTAGGGGGGAGTTATATGATAAAGGGTAAGCCCATAAGGAGTATAGACATGCAGCGAGATCTGGGGGTGCAAGTGCACAAGTCTTTGAAGGTGGCAGTTCAAGTGGAGAAGGTTGTGAAGAAAGCCTATGGTGTGTTAGCCTTTATAGGAAGGGGTATAGAATATAAGAGCTGGAGTCTAATGTTGCAGTTGTATAGAACATTGGTTAGGCCACATTTAGAGTACTGCTTCCAGTTCTGGTCGCCTTACTACCGAAAGGACGTGGAGACTCTGGAGAGAGTGCAGACGAGGTTTACCAGGATGTTGCCTGGTATGTAAGGACTGGGGTATGAGGAAAGATTGAGCAAATTGGGGCTGTTTTCCCTTGAAAGACGGTGACTGAGGGGGGATCTAATAGCGGTATATAAGATTATGAAGGGTATAGATAGAGTAACCAGAGGTAAGCTATTTCCTATGATAGAGACACACAGTACGAGGGGCCATGGGCTTAAGGTGATGGGGGAGAGGTATAACACAGATATTAGAGGGAGGTTTTTCACACAGAGGGTAGTGGGGGTATGGAATGCTCTGCCAAGTAAGGTGGTGGAGGCAGGCACGCTAGGGTCATTGAAGAGTAACTTAAACAGGCACATGATGAGTGGGTTGGAGATGGGTGGATCTAGGAGATTGTTTTAAATAAGGTTCATTAGCATTGGGATGTCCCTAGTAAGATAAATGGATCTGGTGTGATAATAATGTTTTTTCTCTTTCATTCACAGGTTTTAAGTCGGTCCGCCTCGTGTCCAACGAGGGGCATACACGCGATGGGTCGTACTGGGGCTGCTCTTGGTTGTTCGAGATTGGCCTAGTGCTTCATGTCGTTAGTGTGTGCCTAAACTGGACCAGATACTGGGCAAGACGACAGCTCAGTGACTATCACTGATTGCTGTGCAGACACATGGATTTGGGCCTGTGTCTGTGGGAGTTTGCGCATTCTCCCCGTGCTTGCGTGGGTTTTCTCCGGGTGCTCCGGTTTCCTCCCACACCCCAAAGATGTGCTGTTAGGCTGATTGGAAGGAATAAATTGTCCCTAAATTAGTTTCCCTCAATCTGGATGGCCATAAAAGAACACATAAGGGTCATGGGTGGAGCGGGGGACTGGTGGTGTTAAAATGGCGGCGAGGGCTCGTTGGGCCGAAGGGCCTGTTTCCCGGGCTGTTTTGTTCTTTGTTCTTTGTTTTGTTCTATCGATGTCTTGCTGCAACTTCTGTCATCCCTCCAGGCTATCCACAACACCACCAAACTTTGTGTCATCACTAAACTCCCAACCCATCCCTCCATTTCCTCATCCAGGTCATTTATGAAAATGACAAACAAGAAGGGTCCGAGAACAGATCCCTGGGGCACTCCGCCGGTGACCGACCTCCAAGCAGAAAAAGACCCATCCACAACCACTCTCTGCCTCCTGCAGGCAAGCCAGTTCCGGATCCACAAGGCAACAGCCCCTTGGATCCCATGCCCTCTCACTTTCTCAAGAAGTCTTGCATGAGGGACCTCATCAAACCCCTGCGATGTTGCAGAAACTTCTTCAGAGCAGAGCACAATCCCAGAAGCAGTGGTGAAATGAACCCACCACATTCCCACAGGTTAACATTGTACAGGAATGAAATGGGCAAGGCAAGTCTGATAGTAACTGCTACTCAATGGCCTGTCATGCAAGATTTGGTCATTGTTAGACAAAACGTGTCTCAGCATTTTCATTCAGCTCCTTGCTCTCATGACCGTCTTCAGCCATTTTCAAAGGTCCATCTTCAGCCTGTTCGATGCTGCAACCTGCATCTCTGTCTCTTCATCGAACCACCTGAGCATCTGTCAGCGTGTCTGTCTATCTGCCTGTCCCTCTCTGTCTCTGGTCTGTCCATGCCTCAGCCTTTCTCCGTGTCTGTTTCTCTGTCTGTCTATATTCACATATTGCCCAAAATGCCACTTAGTTGTATTCAGCGCTGCAAAGAAGATACAAATGATTGAAATCTAACATTCCACCCGACATTGACCGAGGCACTCGAAACAACAACAGTAAACCCAGCCTTGGCGACGCTGCAAAGTTCTCCTCCCCACCATTTGGGTCGATGTATGGAAATTTGGAGAGTTGCTCGGAAGGTGAGTCAAGCAACAGCCAATCATTGTTATTCACACAGATTCCCACATTTCAGATAATGTCAGAGACGCCAGCATCACTATTCCTGGATATGTCCTGCCTCAGAGGCAGCACAAAACTCGCAGAGGGAATGGCACAATGGTCTCCATTCGAGAGGGGGTTGTCCTGGCAGGCCTCAGTATCGAATCTGCATGAAGTCTCATGGCATCAGGTCAAACATGGACATCGATAACTGCAACCATTCACCTACGGCTGGTGAGTCAGTGTTCCTCCATGATGAACAACCCTTGAGTAAGCACGGGAGTGGGAGAGGGGGGATGGTGCGGGGAGGGGGTGGCAAGAACGCACAAAGCACTGTGGGTGGGTGGCTTCAATGTCATCATCAAGAATGGATCTGTAGTGTCACCACAGTTTCAGCTGGCCATGTTCCAACTGACCAAACTGCTAGACTAGACGTGTGGAACATGGTGAGGGAATCAACAGAAGGGAGATCATGAATGACCTCTTTTCCCAAACATGCACCATCCTGACTTTGACATGTCTCGCCTTTCGTTCACTGTCACTGGGTCAAATTCCTGGTCTTCTCTCTCTAACCTAACTGTGTGTGGACCTAAACCCCATTGTCATCAATGGCAACCAGTGATGGGGAACTAATGGTGGCATCGCCAACGGCACCCACGTCACGTGGAAATCAATAAAATACTCAATCCGCTCAGGAGGAATGTGTTGAGCAAAGAAGAATTTTCCTTCCTCAGGTGTTCATTAAATACCTGGTGAGAATATTTATTTCCTGTGAAGGTATTGATATGAAGCCTGCAGCAGAAAACCTTGAACTTGGACACATGCTCAGCATGTACTGGAGACTATTTCTCATCGCTTCAAACATCTACAGCACCAGGTCATCACACTGGTGGTCAGCTCCACCATGCACATAGAGACTCTCCTGCACTCACAATACATATGATATTTCTACATGGTGGGCTCACAATCAACTAGTGAAGATTTTTTGAGTGTTGTGCTTTGTATTGAGGGACATTCAATGCAATGGCCCAGTGGTATTATCGCTAGATCCCAGAAATCCAGAAACACAGCTAGTGTCCTGGGGACCGGGGTTCGAATCCCTTCACGGCCGTTGGTGGAATTTGAATTCAATAAAAAATCTGGAATTAAGAATATACTGACGAACGTGAAACCGTTGTCGATTTTCAGAAAATCCCATCTGGTTCACTCATGTTCTTTAGGAAAGGAAATCTGCCATCCTTACTTGTACTGACCGACATGCGAATGCAAAGCCACAGCAATGTGGGGTTAAATTTGAACTGCCCTCCAAGAGCAACAAGAGATGGGCAATACATGCTGACCAGCCAGCGACGCCCATGTCCCAGGAATGAATAATAATAAAGAAATACCTCTGTGAAGATATCTCTCATTCTCAGTCAGAGTGGCACAAATGCTGGGACTGGCTGCCTGTTTCAGAATTAAGTAACTAAAGAGACTGTCAGAAAAGTCGAAGATTAATTGCAGGAGATACTGATAAGGTTTTTGGCACACTTGAAATTTCTTTTGGGGACCAACAGAGACACACACAGCATCAGGAATTTCGTTATGTTGGGAAAACCAAGGGACCTCCCAGCCAGTTTCACCCACCTGAGGAAAAAAGTTATTAATACATCAGCCAAACACAAATGTTCTCTGGATGCATGAATACAGGTCAGACTGTGAGATGGTGCATATGAAGTTTATGATAGATTCCACCTGGAGCAAAGTGGAGAAATTGAATTATTAAGAACATTCTAAATGCGAATGGACATGGGGATGTTAATATCTGAACACTGAGACTCAACAGAAACGGCAACAGCAAACAAAGGGACGAGAGGAGAAATATAGTTAAACATTCTTATCTAATTATTAACTGGTTATTGAGATTTACCTGGGACTCCAATAATGGCCAGGATGGGATAGTAAAAGTACTGGAAAATGTAAATTACAAATGTGATCCGATGAGCTGACGTTATCCACCAGCTATTTTCATGAAGCTTGTCAATCAAATTGGACAAATCTCTGTCCATTGATGTAATATTCCACCAGGTTGTTCTCAGACTCTGAACCATTGCCGTATCATTCAATTGTGTTAATCCCAGATTATCATCAATTGCTGTAACATTCCAATCCATTGTCATTCGATGCTGATGCATTGTTGTGACACTCCAGTCTATTGATCTGAGATTCTGACCGATCCTCTCCTTGTCACTGGCGCTGCTAAACTTTATGAGCTGGAGGTGAAGCTTCTGCGATCACTATCAGCTAACACGTGAATAGGAACCCCTTCTTAACAGGAGATAGAAAGTCTCTTGTGACACAATGAGTATCTACGGAGATTAACATAATTACAGTGACTAAACAAACAAGCTCAGTTAACCCCTTTTTTCAAATACTTTTTTATTCCTCATAAAGTAGATAATTTTCTGGGATTTCATGGATGCAGGAGGCTTGCTGAATGCAAAAATTGTGGAAGTTTTGGGGATGCTGCCCATAACATATCAATGATTCTTGGGTTTAAAGTGTTGCTGTGTGTCATCGCTGTGAGTCTGAAATGGTTTTATCATCACTCAGACCTGTCAAAGGCTAATATGTTTGTTGTTAAATTTGTGGTCAGCCTGATGCTTTTCCCCCTTTTTTAACTGACAATGTCTGGGTGACAAGACAGCTCCAGATAATCACAAGCTTGTTTCTGGACTTTCGTTAACTGTTGAAGAGAAAGGCAAGCACGTGGAATGTCGAGCTCATTGGATTCGAGAAACATTCCAGTCAAGCCAGCACAATGTTTTAGCAGATGGGAAGCCTGTCCCAGACAGACCTACACCATGGCAGCTGTTTGTATATATTATATTCTTTAACCTGGTGCTAATGGTGTAAACATTCCCTTTCCAGCACGCAATGTCTTTTCATCAGGAATCTCCTTTCGACAACTTGACATCAGCAGAAGATTAAAAGGAACCATGAAAGTCAATAATTCAAGATTCCAGATTTGGAAAATAAGTACTTTATCCCATATCAGGAAGGAGTGATGTGAGAGATGACAAATTAACTGCCCACAAGTTGCTAGGAATTGGAATATTTCCCTGTGGGAATGAACTCGGGCAGTTACTATTGAAGATCCGAAGAAAATGGACTCCAGGCAGCGGCCTGTCAAACCAGAAAGCAGATAGAAGCAGAAATAACTCTATGTACACTTCAAAATTGTGACCAACTGGAACATTGGAACAGAACAAATTCTACAATGCTCCAGAAATGTGTGGTGATGTCCCACAGAATTGATCAGCGAGCTGGAGTTACAGCATTACCTGACCATTCCTCACATGACAGTCGTGTTACAATAAAGGGAGGATCCTTTATCCCGTTCACCAGCACGGTGGCCAACACCATATTGGATCTTATGCTGAACTGAAAAGTCTGCTGCTCTGCAGATATATTCGTTATGGAGGCAGGCGAGATTCCACACAGAAGGACATCTGTCATTCCAGCGCAGAAAGGTTGGCCCAAGTTCAGGAGCCAACTGCCCAACTATCGCTGTACAGACTAAGAACTCACAGCAGTGGAAGTTGAAACCTCCCAGTTGTGATTGACTCCGAAAGAGGACCCTCAAAACCATGCAAAGACAATTAATATTTTCCATTCTCCTGATCATTGGCCAAGCCCCAGTCCCTGGGCTCGAGCAACTGAAGTTCCTCATTACCCAAGTGAATAGCAGGTTCTCATTTTGACAAGGCAATGCATGATCCCAGGGCTGAGATATCTCAAAGTGAAATGTGCAGCATCCCTCTGTGCATTGTGCAGAACAGCCTAACCTGCACACGACACTGAGTGCTCATCAACCTCGACCCCTTCGACACCACATCAGTGATTTGGCAAACCTGATCCCCACCCGGGGACAGTGAGATCAGAGTTTGTGCATGAAAGATATAGCTTAATCTGGGATAGTCAGTGCGGATTCGTGAAGAGTATGTCTTGCCTCACAAATTTGACTGAATTCTTTGAGGAGGAGGTAACTGAGTGTGTGGATGAAGGTAGAGCAGTTGATGTTGTATACATGGATTTTAGTAAGGTCTTGATAAAGTTCCCAAGGTCGGCTCAGGAAGAAAGAAAGGAGGTGTGGGAAAGAGGGAAATTTGACCAATTGGATAAGTAACTGGCTATCTCATAGAAGTGGAGATGCTGGTGTTGGATTGGGGTAAACACAGTAAAAAGTCTCACAACACCAGGTTAATATTCCAGAACTCCCATTGAAGGAACAGCCAGTTCCGAAAGCTAGTGATGTTTCCGACAAATAAACCTATTGGACTTTAACCTGGTGTTGTGAGACTTCTCACTGAATCTCGTAGAAGACAGAGGGTGGTGTTGGATGGAAAAATGTCAGACTGGAGACCAGTTACCAGCGGTGTACCACAGGGATCAGTACTGGGCCCTCTGCTATTTGTGATTTTTATCAATGACTTGGAGGACGGGGCTGAAGGGTGGGTCAGTAAATTTGCTGATGGCAAGATTGGTGGAGTAGTGGATGAGGTGGAGGGCTCTTGTCAGCTGCAAGGAGACATTGTTAGGATGCAGAGCTGGGCCGAGAAATGGCAGATGAAGTTTAACCCTGATAAGAGCGAGGTAATTCATTTTGGTAGGACAAATTTGAATGTGAATTACAGGGTCAACAGCAGGGTTCTGAGGAATGTGGAGGAACAGTGAGATCTTGGGGTTCATATTCACAGATCTCTGAAGGTTGTCACTCCAATGGATAGAGCTGTGAAGAAGGCCTATAGTGTGTTAGCGTTTATTAACAGGAGGTTAGAGTTTAAGAGCCGTGGGGGTATGCTGCAACTCCCTTGGTGAGACCACATTTGGAACATTGTGTGCAGTTCTGGTCATCTCACAATAACAAGGATGTGGAAGCATTGGAGAGAGTGCAGAGGAGATTTACCAGGATGCTGCCTGGTTTGGAGGGTCGGTCTTATGAGGAAAGGTTGCGGGAGTTGGGCTTTTCTCTTTGGAGAGGAAGAGGATCAGAGCAACTTAATGTTGGATGGGAGGGATTAATAGAGTGGACATGCAGAGACTATTTCCTCTGATGGATGTAGCTGTTCCGAGGGGGCATAACTATAATGATCATGGTGGGAGATATAGGAGGGATGTCTGAGCTAGATTCTTTATTCAGAGTGAGTGGTTGGGGTGTGGAATACACTGCCTGCTGTGATAGTGGACTCGGACACGTCAGGAACTTTGAAGCGGTTATTGGATAGGCACATGGAGAACTCCAGAATGATAGGGAATGGGATAGCTTGATGTTGGTTTCGGACAAAGCTCGGCACAACATCGAGGTCCAAAGGGCTTGTACTGTGCCGTACTGTTCTATGTTCTAATTTAGGATTTTGTTCCAGGAGCACGACAAAAACTGGAGATGCCTTGCAGAGCCCAAGATATAGCAAAATGCCCCCAGTATGTCTGTACCATTGACACACAGAAGAAATTGTTTGAGAAAAATAAAACTGCTTTCAAGTCGTAATTTTTTTCTCAATATTTAATGAATTTACAAATATTTTAAAGAGATATTTCATCATCTCCTTCAATTGTGCTCTGTACTTTGTCGGGTCATAGCATAAATGCAGTTTTTGTGCAGCAATTCAGGAGCTGGAGCAGGAAGGTCATTTCTCACACACAGTTATGCATAAATCCAAAGGTAAAACCCATCCAGTGCATTCTGACCCATGTAGAATTTACCATTAAAAGTAACCATAAGAGTATAAAATTCCCCAAAATTACAAGCAATTGAATGATGGATTTCCTTCTCCCCTCTATCTCTGAGTCTCTGGTAGCCTTCCCACAATTTTGAGCTCAGAGTCTCCGGCAGGCTGTACTTTTCACCAGAATGTTTCTGATTGTGAAAACATTGATCAGCAGAATAAGAACAAATGGGACCACCGGGTTTAAAATGTGATGAAGGAACTCGATTGGTCCCCAGGCAGTTGATTATCGAGCATCCTCTGATATAGAGCAAAACCAGGGTTGGTTCACCAGTGCATACCAGCCTGTTAGCATAAAGTAACAAAAAATATTTTTCAAACAACTCAGTACAGTCACAGTTCCTAGAACCATTGTAGCCATTTTCTCAATGCAGTATTTATTTTTGAGCTTTTGATAACAAGTGACCACAAAACGATCAAAAGTGAAAGTGACGGTGAACCAGAGTGAACAGCCAGTAGCTGCATAAAGCAGGATGGTGTGTATATTGCACAAAGCAATGGAATCCACAAAAAGATGAGTGAGTAGAAACACAAAGGGTGACATGGTAGCACAGTGATTAGCACTGCTGTCTGACAGCGCCAGGGACCCTGGTCCAATTCCAGCCTCAGGTACTGTCTGTATGGAGTTTCCACATTCTCCCTGTGTTTGTGTGTGTCTTTTCTCCGGGTGCTGCCGTTTCCTGCCACATTCTAAAGATGTGTAGGTTAGCTGGATTGGCCATGCTGTGTTCCCCCCTGGGGACCAAGTAATTGTAGGCTCGATTCAGGAGCCATGACAAATGTGTGGGGTTCCAGGTATGGGGCAGGGTGGTGAACCAGGATACTCGTTAGGAAATTGCTTGCAGGCTCGATGGATGTATAGTCTCTATCAGCAGTGTAGGGAGGTTATGGGAATTGATTCAAACTTAAGTAATCTTTGCACATGCAAAGGTAAATAATGCTAAAGATAATAGTGTAAATGAGAGCAATGGTCCAATTAGGACCAGTGGGATGGAGCTCGGTGGTGTGGGGTTCCTGTTAATTTGTGGGGTCAGTATCCTGCAGCTGATCATTACCCAATCCTGCTGACATTGTTCAAGGGAATGAATTCAAGCTTTGTACCATTACCAAGAGTTTCAGGATTGATGTGGGGGGAATCAGCTCAGCTTTCCATTTCCCAAAACATTCCCAGTGTTCTGCTTTTTTTGGAGGGAGGGGAGGGGGTCGGAAGTAATTTATGTTCCTGTTCTTGGTCATCACTTGGTTTTGCAGGATCAGTGTGAAATAACGATACATTTCCATCCTGTTGATCCATGCGACAAATCTGCCTTCATGTGCAATCAGCAACCCAGCTTTCTTTCTCCACATTAACACCCAGCGATCCTCGGGTGTTGTTGGAGAGTCTTCCCAAGTTCTTATTCCTCATCATTATCTAGTCAGACTGGGTTAATATGTAGAATCGTGCACCGTTCCATCTTTTGATAATTTCTCTTTGTCTGTGGATCACTGGAGATGAATCAAATGGAAACAATGTCCCTGCTGCCAATTGCTGATGATGTGAAATGAAGGCATTGCTGAAGTGTTAAGCTGCCACCCATTGCATTTTTCTACTTTCGAAAGTGTGTACCTGTCTGATTTTGAGCCTGTGTCAGGTATGTTATTGCCAGGACTACATTCCAATCTTAAATAAGGCCAGGACACAGAGGACAGAACTAACACGAACGCTTCATCATCATCATCATCCAAGTTGAATCTTTTAAACAGACGAGGGTCACAAAATTAAGAAATGGAAGGTAAATGGATGTACAGTAAGCAGCAATGCCTCCTGTGAGCAGCCGAGTGACTGTGTAGAAGTGTTATCCAGCAGGAAGGCTACCACACAACTTCAGGCACAGAGAGTAGAGTTAAATAATAAACACTGCCAGGAATTATTGGTGAAATTGTATTTCCACAATACATTATCAATTCAAATGCTTGTTAAAATATAACCTGGAAATTATATCTAGAAACATAAAAGATAGGAGCAGAAGGAGGCCACTTGTCCCTTTGAACCTGCTCCGCCATTCATCACAATCATGGCTGATCATCCAACTCAATCGCCTAATCTTGCTTTTTCCCCATAACCTTTGATCCCATTCGCCCCGAGTGCGATATCCAGCTGCCTCTTGGATGCATTCAATGTTTTGGCATCAACTACTTCCGGTGGGAATGAATTCCACAGGCTCATCACACTTTGGGTGAAGAAATGTCTCCTCACCTCCGCCCTAAATGGTCAACCCCGTGTCCTCAGACTGTGACCTCTGGCTCTGGACTCCCCCACCAGTGGGAATATCCTCACTGCATTTACGCTGTCTTGTCCTGTTAGAATTTAATAAGTAAATAGAACATCGAACACAGAACATTCCAGCGCAGTCCAGGCCCTTCGGCCCTCGATGTTGCGCCGACCAGTGGAACCAATCTAATGACCCTCTAACCTAAACTATTCCAATCTTATTCAGATGCCTATCCACTGACCATTTGAATGCCCGTAAAGTTGGCGAGTCCACAACTGCTGCAGGCAGGGCATTCCACACCCTTACTACCCTCTGAGTAAAGAACCCACCTCTGACATCCGTCCTATATTCATCACCCCTCAATTTAAAGCTAAGTCCCCTCATGTTAACCATCACCATTGAGGAAAAATGCCCTCACTGTCCACCCTATCTAACCCTCCGGTCAATCCCGCCTTGTCTAAAAGTAGCCTCACAACACCAGGTTAAAATCCAACAAGTTCATTTGGAAACACGAGCTTTCAAGAGCTGTAATATCGGAAATGTGGCAACTTATTTGCTCACTGCATGATGCCACAATGAGCAAAGTAATTCAGGTGTGGAAGACAGGGTTGTTTATGATGGGCAATGGGAAATCAATGGTGGCAGGACACCAGGGAGAGCTCCCCAGATCTTCTCCCAGTGGTGACCAAGAACAAAGAACAACACAGCACGGGAAGCAGGCCCTTCGGCTCAACGAGCCCGCTCAGCCATTTTAACATGATGAGTCCCCCCTCCACCCATGACCCTTGGAGATTTTCAAAGCACAAGGTTAGAAAACCGGTGCACATAAATTCTGCAGAACTATCAAAATCATTTCTTTGTTGCAAAGAGTTGTGAGTTGGCACGTGCTGCCTGAATTGTCAGTGGGGAAAAATACACATATTACCTTGAAGGATGAATTGGATTATTAATTTAGGAATGGGTGTTATTGCAGGGTTAGAGTTAAAGAGCAGAGGGAAGTGAGGATAATTGGATTGTATTTTGAAAGTAGCAAGTTGGATCAAATGGTTCATGTCTTCATTCTTTAATTGATCTTTGAATGCAATGAATTCTGCAGATAAACCTTCCTCAGGTCAATCATTTCTTACACCTGTCAGGCTAAATTTAATTTTAAAAATTGATTCTAGTAAATGTTGGACTCAATTAATGGACTGTCCATTCAACGTGTCCAAGATGAAGACAAAATGCACCATGTGTGATTATTAACTTTGACTGCTTTGTCAAATGTGCTCAACAATCTCAGTGTGAGCATGAGGAGATCAGTGCAGAATGATGAAGGCACTCATTCTGCTACTTGTGTTCCTGGTCCGAATGGAGCCCATCTATACCGATGGAACAGTGGGTGCATCACTGAACAGAGAAGGTCAGTATATATCTAACTGCACACTGAGTATAAAGATGCAAATTGGAATGAGGAGGACATTCCTCCTCGCCCCGTGCTGCCATTCAGTTGATGTGAGCTGATACGACAGTGCCATCTCCTACTCCTGGGATAGAATTTGCTGCATAAAGAGATGTGGTAACTTCCTGCATTGTACGTTTCACATGGGGCACACCACCACCAACTGGATATCAGAGATGAAGGGACTCAGTGTTTGTCCATGTGATGCTACGTCCCTCACCATTTCTCTGTGATGTGAGCATGAAATGCTTGATTTAACCCTGCATTTGAAGAGGCTCCACACATTAAAACATGTCTAACCTGTATTCTTGTTCAAGCTACTGCCTGGGTCACAGCAGACCACCGTCAGCTTCAGAGTGCGATGCCAGAATTTTCCTCCAGTGTTACTCTGTGCAACTGGTTCCAATGGATTGGTTCAGTCACATACTCACTGTTGCAAAGAGGCCAAAAATGAAGTGTTCAGCTCTGTTATGGTTCAGGTCAGAAACTCCAAAGTGTTTTATGGAGCCCGCCCGGGTCACACATTTTGTACTTTGAATTTGACTCGGGTGAGACTGAGACGTTTCATTTCAAATCTGATTCAAATGACTCACGAGGGAGTTTTTATCAGCCAATGTTTATTTAAGAATACAGTTCACATGTATAGAAATAAAATAATGTTTACCAATTACAACCAAAAAGTACACCCACGGTATGTTAATGAATAGAGTAAATGTTTTAAACACATGAACTTCACGATACAAACATCTCCCTACAGGTTTAGCAAAGAAAATATAAACGCTCCCGTGATGCAGGAACTTAGTTCTTTGGCAGAATGCTGCAGTTCCCTCGATGAACACACAGACAAACCTAATGTCAGAACAACTTCACAAAGCACCAGAGAGAGAGAGAAAACACCGGGAATTAGCCAGAGAACCAGCAACAGCAGAATTTGCACTGCGGAAAGGCCAGAATCCTTGCTTTCAGCTAGCCAGCAGAATTTCCAATGCCAAGGGGTGGAGTGTGGGTGGGGCCCGGTGATGAGCTGCAATCGGACCCCCACTTGGAGGCAGGCCCCCATCAGGTTGCCCCGAGAGTCAGCCCCCCACCCCGGTGATTAGACCCCCATCCCCCTGGGAGGCAAAACCCCCTCGGCAGAGCACACACCTCGCTCGCTATCCACACCCCCCAGGAGGCAGCCCCCCCCATAATGATCAGAACCCCCCTCGGAGGCAGCCTCCTCCTCCTCCCTCGGCAGAGCACACCCCCAACCTACCTGGATTGCTGCTCTCCCTCCACCATCCTTCTGACCTGCACTCGTTAATCTGGAGATGCCGGCGTTGGACGGGGGTAAACACAGTAAGAACTCTCACAACTCCAGGTTAAACTCCAGTTGGAAAGTCCTGTTTCAGATCCCGTGGGACAATCTGTTGATGCCCAATTTTATGGGTGAGGAGAATGGCTTCGGTTTCTCCAAGCACACCCTTAACCAGGTTTATGGTGAAACCTGCTTCCTGAAGTCGACAAATAATTCCACCAGGAGCTTCAAATGTTAGAATCATGGAATCATCGAATCCCGACACTGCAGAAGACACTGAGCCCATCGAGTCTGCACCGATCAGAATCCCACACAGGCCCTGTCCCCATAACGGAATCTATTTACCCTGCTAATCCCTTGGCATTGAGGTGAAATTTATATCGCCAATCAACATAACCATCTTTTGGTCTGTGGGAGGAAACAGGAGCACCCGGCGGAAACAAGGGATGAACATTCAAACTCCACAAAGACAAACTCCAAGCCGGGAAACAAACCCGAGTCTCTGATGTTGTGAGACAGCAGTGCCAACCATTGAGTCACCATGGCATCCTGTTCTCTCCACATCTGTCTAAAAGCCACCAGATCGTCCACGTGCTCTATGCAATCGGATAATCCTGAAATGACCATTCATCCATTGTATCGTCCTTCTTTCTCCCTTCCATTATTCCATTTCTCCAATGCCGTTTCCTTCTCGTTCCCTCCCCCACTTCCTCCAACCGTTCAGGGCAACCGTCACATTCCTGAGGCGTCTCTGGAACAATCTGTACTTCTGTTCGACCATTAACACATTCTGATTACTGAACGGACACCTTTAGCACCTCCTCAACCTTCTGCCATCTCTTTTACATTCCCTTTCTCCAATTCCACTCCGCCGCACTCACACCCTCATCGTATCAATTTCTGCTGATTCTCTTTGCTCTTCGTCCTGTAAAAGGTCATCGTGACTCGAAACGGTGGCTCTCTTCTCTCTCCACAGATACTGTCAGACCTGCTGAAATTTTCCAACATTCTCTGTTTTTGTTTCTGATTGCAGCATCCGCAGTATTTTGCTTTAATCTTAATTTTTTACTCATTGCAATTTCACTTCTCGGAATGCCTTCCCTGGAGAAGTATTGCTTTCCTCTCTGACAGAATTTTCACTGCTCTCTTTTACCCTGTGCACTGTCACTGCTTTCCATTTCCCTCCTGGTGTTCGATAAGGTGTTTACCAAAACTCGCTCTCACAGCCAGATTTCCTCCTCAGTTTCTGTCTCTGACAGAATAACAATAACCACATCATTCTTTTTTCATTATGAACCAAATTGATGGTCTAAAGACATTTTCTGAACTTGGATCCCAAATGAAGTTCCACCCCTCATCTTCCAAATCCACCAAAGATTTATGGTATCTCCAGGGTGTACATTGCCCCTCTGAATGCGGTTCTGCATCCTGAGATCAGTGCCGTCAGCCACCATATGCTCACCCCGAATAGCAGCACCAACTCACTCTTCCTGAAAGATATCCTGGCGCCCAGTTTTACTTCATTCCCGTTTCATTTGACACATTCAGAAGAGACTTTTTCTCTTCCTTTAGGTGTTAAGGTGCAAGTTCCAACAATCCATCAATACCAACACCCATCCAGGACATCCCACCTTCTCTCGTCCCTCAGATCTCATCCCTCTGAACCAGAGCCCTTGGCACTTATTCACGAAACCCTCTGACCTTCCCTTCTCTGAGGCTGAGCGTGCTGTGTTCAGCAAAGTACTCGGCTTTGTTACCTTACTTCCTCACGTAAACGAACTTTGGGCTCCTGATTCTGAACTCTACCCACCACCTTCGTCTCCGTGCTCACTTCTTTGGGCAGGTGTCTTCCCCCAGGTAATCAGATCCTTTCACCCACCTTCAGCATTGCCCCTCAACCTGGGCACCTCCTTCTGGCCCTTACCTGCTTTTATCTTTTCATCCAGAATTATCGACGTGAAATTGCCAGTCTCAACTCCTCCAATTCACTCAACCACTCCAAGTTGTCTCCTTCTGAACTTGCTGCCCTTTGCTGTCTTTGGACAAACTCTGTCCTTGTCATCAAAACCACCGATAAGGGCGATGCCACTGTTGTCTGCTATACAGAGCTCGGCCTCACAGAGGCTGAACGCCAACTCTTCCTGAACCACGACCTGGTCACTGAACATCAAGCAACTTTTCCCGGGACTGTCATTGACTTTACCTCCAGTAGAAAACTTTCATCTACAGCTTCCAATCTCATCGTCTCCCAGCCTCAGGCAGCCCATTTCTACCTCAATCCCAATATCGATAAACAGGACTGCCCCAGTAGGCCCATTGCGTCAGCCTTTCCCTGCCTCACCAAAATCGGTTCCTCCTATCTTGGTTCTGTTCTTTGTCCTTTCATCCAGTCCCTTCCCACTGATATCCGTGATTCCTCCGATGCCCCAAATCATATCAATGACTTCCAGTTCCCCGGCTCAAACCGCCTCCTCCAAACTACGTATGTCCAATCCATCGTCACTCCATTCCGCAACATAATGGCTTCAAAGCTCATCGCTTCTTCCTCGAATAGAGATCTGAACAATCCCCATCCACCAGCACTCTTCTCCGTCTGGTTGAACTTGTTGTCTCACTCAATAACTTCTCCTTGAACTCGTCTCACTTCCTCCAAATTAAAGGTGTGACTATGGGAGCCAGCATGGTTCCCAGTAATGTCTGTCTCTTAATGGGCTGTGTGGAACATTCCCTATTCCAGTCCTACTCCGGCCCCCCTCCCACAATTCCTTTATCGATACATTGATGACTATTTTGCTGCCGCTTCATTCTCTCATCCGGATCTGGAAAAAATATCAATTTTGCTTCTAATTTCCACCCATCTATCACCTTCACATGGTCCATCTCTGACTCTTCTCTTCCCTTCTTTGACCCTCTCTGTCTCTATTTCTGTCGATACACTGTCCACTAGTGGGCAGTATAGGCCCACCGACTTCCACAGTTACTCTGACGACAGCTCCTCACACCCCATATCCCGTAAGGGCTCCATCCCGTTCTCTCAGTTCCTTCATATCCACCGCAGCAGTTTTGATGAGGCCACTTCCCAAAATAGCGCTGCCAATATGTCTTCCCTCTTCCTCAATCGTGCATTTCCACCCACTGTAGTTGACAGAGCTCTCAGCCGCGTAGAACACATCCCCCTGGCCACAGCTCTCACTACCTTCCCTCCCTCCCCGAACTAGGATAAGGTTCCACTTCTCCTCACTTTTCACCCCACCAGTCTCTGCATTCAAAGGATCACCACACACCATTTCTGCCAATTCCAGCATGATGCCACCAGTCAACACAACTTCCCCTCACACCCCACCCTCCTCAGCATTCCACAGGGACATCCTGGTCCACTCTAGCATCGCACCCTACACCTCATCTCCTTCCCATGGCCTCTTCCCATGCACTCTGAGAAGGTGCAAAAACTGCCCTCTCCCTCCTCCCTACTCACTGCCCCAGATCCTAAACATCCTTTTAAGGTGTAGCAGCACTTCACATGCACCTTATTTCATCTGGTCTACTGCATTCGCTGCTCCAATGTGATTTGCTCACCATCAGACAGACCAAATGCAGACTGGGTTATTGCTTTGTTGAACTCCTTTGTTCTGTTCACAAGCAAAGCCGAGACTTTCCTGTCACTTGCCACTTTAACACACCATCCTGCCCTCCTGTCCATATGTCTGTCTTCGGCCTTTTGTCACGTTCTAGTGAACTCCAGTACAAGTTGGAGGAACAGAATCTCATCTTCTGATTCAGCACTTTACAGTTTCTGGACTGAGTATTGAGTTCAACAATTTCAGAGAATGAACTCTCTTCTCTGCCTTCACCACATTTCCATTTATTTCATTTCATTTCATTTCCAATGGTCCTGACTGTACTTCCAGCAATTTTAAATGCTCAGCTGCAAACACAATTATCCCCACCTTCCGTGTGCCGTCAGGTCACGTCAACTGGAACATTTTTGCAGGTTGAGAAAGGTTGGTTTTAGTCACCTTTGTAAACCGCTCTGAATGACTCACTGTCAATGAATCACCATCTCGGGAAGTTCTTCGCTTCAGAAAGAGTCTTTATTTCACAAGTCACTCCCTAGTTAGACCTTAATACAACACCGGAAAAGAAAACATTACCATGCTCACCACTCAATGTTTTAGTCAAATAATCCCTAAGCCATCAGGGAATAGATATTTTAGCCCAGGTGGTCCGAAACCAAAGATATTTGATGAGGTCAGACGAGACTAAAATTCTGCATTTTGAATTTAGCGTGGGTAAACATGTAACATTTCACTTCAGGTATGGTTCGCGTAACCCACTAGGGAGTTTTTATCAAACAGAGTGAATTGAAGAATACAGTTATCACAGAGCAAGAAAAGTAGCAATCACTTTTAGCAATTACAAGCAAGAAAAAAAATCAACTATGGAATTGCATAAATCTCAGCAACGAAATACACTTTCCCAACCAAATTAGCCCAATAAACAAACACCCTTTTTGGGATGAGCACAGGAAGCCCTTCAGCTTAGGTTTTGTTGTTGGATTCTGCAGCTTTTTTGACACAAGCTGACAAACTGAAGCCAGAACATCTTCCCAGAACACCGGGGAGAGAGCACCGCACCACTGCATCCAACCCAAAATCTATCCACCTTCTAACAAACTAACAATCAAACTGAAAGTCAGTGAAGAAGAATTGGGAGTGAAAAAGAAACTGTCCCACCTGACCTGTCAATCAATCTCCCCACAACACTTCAAACATTCATAAACTCCCAGGAAGTGCATTAGGCCCAAATTAAATACATAAAGTAAGCGCCTTTAAACCATTTAAGCTGTAATTAGAAGGTATTGAACCAGCAGCTCGGTGCCATGGTGAAAAATGAAGGCTGTTTACAACGACATGGAACATGTTTAAAGTACCTTTCGTAAAGGCACACAATCGTACCACACTCTGACAGATATTGGAAACCGGTCTCTCTGGTAAAACAGAACATTAAAAATGAAAGTAATACTTTGAGATTAATTACTTGGGAAGATTTACTTATTTCATAACTTCTTTCTAATGATAGAATAATACAATCATCGGGATATACGGAACACCTGAACAGGAGAAGGCCACTTCGCCCTTTGACCTGACTCCAAAATTTAATATAATCATGACTGATTGGATTATTCAATGCCTTTCACATCCATTATCCCCATGAGGCTTTTCCACACTGTTAACAAGAAACCAAACAATCTCTGCAATAAACACACAACAAATCGGAACTTCCACAGCCTCCCGCGATGGAGAAATCAAAGATTCACAACACACTGAGTGAGACAGCAGTGTGAAACACTGTGACACTGTGCTGAAGTAACACTTTAAAAATATTCCAATAAGCTAATTAAACATGATTACCCATTTATAACCACATGCTGCACTAGTCGAATGTATATTTATTATATCTTTAAATGAAATTCCAGTGTTTTTATACCTCCAATGCAGCACTAACATGTCTGTAGTTCCATGTTTTCTTTTCCCCTCACTTTCGAAATAGTTGGCTGATGTTTGCTGCCTTTGAATTCTTCGTGAACCATTGCAATATATATAGAAACAAAAAAAATGGTTCACCCATACACCTCAATAACGTCTGGAAGCAGAATTCCCTCAGGATGAACATTATCTGTGATGGCGATGCCTTCGATAATATCAACTTGGCCAAGGATTTGCTGGAACTCTTGGACCCAGTGTCTGTTTCTCTCTTTTTTCTCTTTCTTCTCAGACAAGTTTGTTTTATCCGTGTACCTGAACATTAGTCAATTCACATACCTTGCTCTGTGGCAACTCGGACACTCGGAGATTCCTTCTGGTATTCCTCTGTGACTGGGTCCTGAACTTCCTAACTCACAGACAACAATCAGGAAGGATAGGCAACAGCACCTCCTCCACGATCACCCTCAACACCGATGCCCCACAAGGCTGTGTTCTCAGCCCCCTACTATACTCCTTATATCCCTACGACTGTGTGACCAAATTCCCCTCCAACTCGATATTCAACTTTGCTGACGACACCACCGTAGTGGGTCAGATCTCAAACAATGACGAGATTGAGGACAGGAATGAGATAGAGAATCTGGTGAACGAGTGCAGCAACAATAATCTCTCCCTCAATGACAACAAAAGGAAGGAGATTGCATCGACTTCAGGAAGCGTAAAGGAGAAAGTAGAAAGGGTCGAGAGCATCAAGTTTTTAGGTGTCCAGATCACCAACAAACTGTCCTGTTCCCTCCAAGCTGACACTATAGTTCGGAAAGCCCATCAACGCCTCTACTTTCTCAGAAGACGAAGGAAGTTGGGCCATGCCAGCAAGGACTCTCACCAACTTTTACAGATGCACCATAGAAAGTATTCTTTCTGGTGTATCACAGCTTGGTATGGGCTCCTGCTCTGCCCGAGACTGCAAGGAACTACAAAAGTGGTGAATATAGCCCAATCCATCATGCAAGCCATCCACCCATCCATTGACTCTGTCTCCACGCACCCCATACATTCTCTGATCCACCTTCTTCCTTCAGGAAAAAGATACAAAAGTCTGAGGTCATGTACCAAATGTACCTCACAAATTTGGTGGAGTTTTTTGAGGGGGTGACAAAAACGGTTGACGAGGGTAGAGCCATGGATGGCATCGATACGGATTTGAGTAAAGGGTTTGACAAAGTCCGTCATGGCAGGTTGGTGCAAAAGGTTAAATCTCATGGGATAAAAGGAGAGGTGGCTAGATGGGAAGAGAGCTGGCTTGGCCACAGAAGACAGAGGGTAGCAGTCTTTTTCCGGCTGGAGGTCTGTGACCAGTGATGTTCCGCAGGGATCTGTCCTGGGACCTCTCCTCTTTGTGATATATATAAATGATTTGGAAGAAGGTGTAACTGGTGTGATCAGTAAGTTTGCAGATGACACGAAGATGGCTGGACTTGTGGATAGCGATGAACATTGTCGGAGAATACAGCAGGATATAAATAGGCTGGAAAATTGGGCGGAGAAATGGCAGATGGAATTTAATCCAGATAAATGCAAAGTGCTGCATTTTGGTAGAACTAATGTAGGGGGGAGTGATACAGTAAATGGCAGAACCATCAAAAGTATAAATATACAGAGGGACCTGGGTGTGCAAGCCCACAGATCCTTGAAGGTGGCAGCACAGGTGGAGAAGGTGATGAAGAAGGCAAATGGCATGCTTGCCTTTACAGGATGGGGTAAAGAGGATTAAAAATGACATCTGATGTTACAGCTGTATAGAACGTTGGTTAGGCCACATTTGGAGTACTGCGTCCAGTTCTGGACACCGCACTACCAGAAGGACATGTAAGCTTTGGACAGAGTACAGAGGAGGTTTACCAGGATGTTGCCTGGTATGGTGGGTCTTAGCTATGAGGAGGGATTGGGTAAAGTGTGGTTGTTCTCCCTGGAAAGATGGAGAATGAGGGGAGACCTAATGGAGGTGTGTAAAATTGTGAGGGGTATGGATAGGGTGAACAGTGGGAAGCTTTTTCCCAGGTCAGAAGTGACAAACACGAGGGGTCACGGGTTCAAGGTGAGGGGGGTGAGGTTTAACTCAGATATCAGAGGGATGTATTTTACACAGAGGGTGGTGGGGGCCTGGAATGCACTGCCAAGCAGGGTGGTGGAGGCAGACACGCTGGGATCGTTTAAGACTTATCTGGATAGTCAAATGAGCGGCACCGCAGCACAGTGGTTTGCACTGCTGCTTCACAGCTCCAGGGTCCTCAGTTCGATTCCCGGCTCGGGTCACTGCCTGTGTGGAGTTTGCACATTCTCCTCGTGTCTGCGTGGGTTTCCTCCAGGTGCTCCGGTTTCCTCCCACAGTCCAAAGATGTGTGGGTTAGGTTGATTGGCCGTGCGAAGATATTCCCCCTTAGTGTCCAGGGATGTGTAGGTTAGAGGGATTAGTGGGTATAATATGTAGGGATATGGGGGTAGGGTCTGGGTGGGATTGTGTTCGGTGCAGACTCGATGGGCTGAAGGGCCTCTTTCCGCACTGTCGGGTTTCTATGATTCTATGATTCAGACTGGGAATGGAGGGATAGAGAAGAATGGTCCAGTTGGACCAATGAGCGGCACAGGATTGGAGGGCCGAAGGGCCTGTTTCCTGTGTTGTATTGTTCTTTGTTATTTGTTCTTTTAAGAACATCTTCTTCCGTGCTGCTGTCAGACATTTGAATGGCCTCACCTTGCATTAAATTGATCTTTCTCGACACCCTAACTATGACTGTAACACAACATTCCGCACTCTTTCATTTCCTTTTCTATGAACGGTATGCTTTGTCTGTCTTCTGCACAAGAAACAATACTTTTCACTGTGTGTTAATAGGTGTGACAATAATAAATCAAATCAAATCAAATCAAATATAAGTGATCTCCAATCCCTTTAATCGTGCCGTTTTTCCATCCTTGCACATACGTCAAACTGCAAATTTTGTGACAGTTCTGTTGTCTGAGGTTTATTCACTTTTTGTAGAACTTTGACGTCACTCCCAGAACTTTTTGAGGTTCCCACTTTAAACCCCACCCATTTCATTGCAGAATGGAAACGGAAATTTCCCACAGAGCAGAAGTAGGCAATTCGGCTGCTGGATTCCACATTGAATCCCTGAAGAGAATCCTACCCCAATCCCACCCCACCCCGCTCAATCTCCATAACCCCACACATTTCCCATAGCTAATCCTTTTAACTATGGTACCACTCTGCTCGCCTATCCCCCACCTGCAGTAAATCTTCTCCCCACACTCCCTCCCTTTGAATTTACCATTCTCAAGGACATCAAAAAAATTCCTGTTTTAAATTCCACAAAGAGCCGGCAGTTATTTGATGCGATACCAGTTCCTCAGTCCAGGCTCTTCAAATCCCGAATGGATACTGGGAACAGAACGATGATGCAATTTGTGTTTGTTGAGGGTTTTTTTTTCAGAAACTCAGATATAAAACTTTTGAAATGAAAGTTGATGGTTATTTATTCGATTTGAAGATTTATTACAATAAAGAAGAAGTGATATTTAAAGCAGAACAGCACCTCCTTACAGGAATTAGTACTTTGAAAATTACCCCTTAAAGATTTCAGTTTATGTAATCAAATCTTTAGAAGGTCTTCAGATTCTGCCTTCTATACCGCTCCCATGGTTTGTGAAATGTTGGTTTATTAATTTATGATGTGCAATATGCAAGCTCTTTTCCTGTCCTTCTGCAGAGTGATAAAACTGTTCCCTGCTCCTGGGAACACAATCAACTCAATTTACTTTTGCTGTCTCAGTGTTACTCCCGGGTTTCTAATATTAAAAATAAAACTATTTCATATTCCTGGTGTTTGTTATACAGTTGTAAATCCCCCGTTGCAATTTAGATCTTTTAACCAACCAATGCACTTCCAGGTAACTGTGAAAATGAAAGAAACTGAAGAAATAAAATCCAAACACCATTTAAAAATGTAGATTCTGACCAACACTCAGGGATCAAAAAGTAGATTTTCACGATTTTGTAATAAATGTTATGTCTTCCCAAATATTATTTACTTTGATCCATTACATGATGGAGCAGCAAACTTACAACCCAACAACTTCCCTTCTGTTCACGGTATACATTCACCTCTATTGGATAGAGGGTGATATCTCACTCGCTCCTCTGCTCGACCAGATCCATCACCACATATCCTCTCTGCATGTCATCAATCACAAACACTCCCCCAGTGCCTGTTGCACAGATCCCAAAATTCCAATGTGGTGAAATGCTCCATTAATTCCACATATACTGATACCCACATTGTTTATCTGCTCTTTCACTCACCTCACCAGTGTAACGGTTTTCTCACTCCATCTCTGCCAGTTATAACACACACATTCTCCCACTGTGATTTTGTTCTATCCCATCCACTCGCGAATTGCTTGTTTATCTATCACCTGCTCTTATTTTGTGCAGCTTTCAAATCTCATCAATTGGTATAAATGCTGAATCATCCGTTCCACACATGCTCCTAATGGATGAATCCATTTCCCTCTGTAATTACCACCATCGCATCATCTTCCCGGTATTGGTTTCTGGGAGGTCCATGATGCTGGGTGGAGGTGTGGAGGTGGAGGGGACAGAGGGATGTCCGTCTGTATTCAATCTTTGAAGGTTAAATTTGCTGCTTGCTATGCAAGGAACCGACTGAGAAGTTTCAGCGTCGCAACAAATTCTAATGCTGTTCATATCCCACTGCGAGTTTCCTGCAGCGTTTATTGCCACCGTTTAAACAGGCTCTCCTACATTGTCAAAAAGAGTTCAGCACCACCACAGCAACAGGGTGTTCCCGCCATGCCCCATATTCAGATTTAATTCTCGACAATCTCTAAACACATCAACCGAGTACAACCTGCTCTTCACATTTGCACCAGTCACGTTGGAAATGTGCAATTAAATCAAGGATTCCATGAATTATTCTTTGCCTGTTATGAGCATCATTGAAATAATTGCACAACGAGCATAAAGGGACGTTTGGGCACATTCTTCAAAAGCTCTCTGAACCTTCTCTGGGTCACAGCATATATACAAGTATTTGTGCAGCAACTCATGAGCTGAAGCATGAAGCCGAATTCCTGAACAGAATCATCCATCCAAGCAGCATGATACCCCAAATAAAACATTCGCCGCCATACAGAGTATACCATTATCGTTGCCCATAAAATGATAAAATTCACTGAGATAGCAAAGAGTAAAATAATAGATTTCCTTCGATTCTGCATCTCTGAGTCTTTGGTACTTTTCCCATTGACAGCAGTTCGGAGTCTCATGCGAGATCTACTGGTCACTAAAATGTGCCTGACAGTGCAAATATTGAACAACAGAATCAGAACAAATGAGACACAGGGGTTTAGAATATGATGGCTAAATTCAACGGCAATCCAGACAGGAGAATCAATGACACTGAAAGGTACAATACAAAACCATGGGTTGTTAACCAACCCATACGAATTTGACAGCATAAAATACCAAAAAATGTTCTTACAACAGCTCAAAACAGTGATTGATCCCAGGACAACTTTCGCCATTTTGTCGGTGCAAAATTTACTTTTCAGCATGGGGCAACAAATTGTCACAAGTCGATCAAAGGTGAAAGCGACAGTGAACCAAACAGAACAGTCAGTAGCTGCATAAAGGAGCACAGCGTGGATATTACACACATCCACGTCCCAGAGGAATTGGAAATCCTCCCAATAAACAATTGGAATTTGTCTCAATATCACATCAAAAATAACGACCAGTAGATCTGTGGCTGCCATCGAAACCAGGTAGTCTGTTACACATTTGGAGAGACCACATCTTTCCTGAGAGAATATTCCAATTGTCATCACGTTAACTTTAAGGAGCAGATATAAATCCAGATATTAGACATCAAGCTTTATAGGCACAGACTATGGAAACATTTTGCTGTGTTAATTCATCCTGAGATTTCTGGAAGTAATGCAAGTGAAGGAACAGCAAAGTCTGCAAAATTCTACAAAATATTCAGAATGAAATGATCAAAGGCATCGTGGTCAAATTGCCAATCCTTCTTCATATCATTGCAATGACTATCTTCCTATCCAGAAACAATTCTACATTAAGCAACCGATAATGCTGGAAAACATTCAACTCTGATGAATGAACTCAACTGACATTTGGCCGAGCTGTGTTTGACTCTGACAGATTTAAATATTTAACTGGAAATGTTCATGCTGATAGAATGTAACCTGCCTGCTCTGATTTCAAAATGGATCTAATTTCAAAGTAACTGCATCCATGGACAAAATCCAAGAGTGCCTGCTGAGTGTTTTGGAAGGAAACCTGGAGGTGGTGATGTTCTCATTTACCATCAGTTTTTATCCAGCTGGATAGTGAGGGCTGTGATTTTTAAAGGAGATGTCAATGGTGATTTGCTGAAGTTCTGCAGACCATGCTGAGATGGTGCTCACTGTCAGCCGTGGGGAAAGAACATGTTGTTAGAAGAGATGGAAAATAAGCGAGCTCCTTTTATCCTGGGTGATGTTGATCTTCCTGCGTGTAGGTAGAGCTTCGCTCATCCAGACAAATAGAGACAAGAACAGAAGAAATAGGAGCAGGAGTAGGCCATCTAGCCCTTTGAGCCTGCCCCGCCATTCAATAAGATCATGGCTGATCTGTCGTGGCTCAGTTCCACACTCCCGCCCTCCCCCGATAATCCTTAATCCCCTTGCCAATCAAAACCCTATCAACCAGTGTCTTAAATATATTTAGTGAGGCAGCCTCCACCACTTTAACGGGCAGAGAATTCCAGAGATCCACCGCCCTTTGAGTGAAGAAGTTCCTCCTCAACTTCGTTCTAAACCGCTCCCCCCTTTATCTTGAGGCTGTGCCCCCTAGTCCTACTGTCCTTTCTGAGCAGGAAGAGCCTCTCCACCTCTATCCTATCCATCCCATTCATCATCTTATATGTCTCAATGAGATCTCCCCTCATTCTTCTAAACTCTAACGAGTACAAGCCTAGTTTATTCAGCCTCTCCTCATAGTTCAACCCCCTCAACTCCGGTATCAGCCTAGTAAACCTCCTCTGCACTCCCTCCAAGGCCAAAACATTCTTGCATAAGCGCGGCGACCAAAACTGCGCACAGTAGTCCAGCTGCGGCCTCACCAGTGCCCTATACAGCTGCAGCAAGATCTCCCTACTTTTATATTCAATCCCCCTCGCTATGAAGGCCAGCATCCCATTCGCCTTCCTGACTACTTGCTGCACCTGCAGGCTGGGTTTTTGCAACTCATGCACAAGGACCCCAAGGTCCCTCTGCACCGTCGCATTCTGCAGTTTTTCGCCATATAAGTAATAGTCCTTCCTACCATTATTCCTACCAAAGTGGACCACCTCGCACTTGCCAACATTAAATTCCATTTGCCAGTTCCTGGCCCATTCGCCCAGCCTATCTAGATCCTTCTGCAGACTCTCTACACCCTCCGCACAATTTGCCGTTCCACCAATCTTGGTGTCATCAGCAAATTTCGACACCATACACTCAGTTCCCTCCTCCAGATCATCCAGATAAATGGTAAAAAGCTGAGGCCACAGCACCGACCCCTGGGGCACTCCACTAGTCACCAACCGCCAATCCGAATAGCACCCATTGACCCCCACTCTCTGCCTCCTATTTCACAGCCAATCCCCTATCCACGCTAACACCCTACCCCCAACTTCATGCCCCTTTACCTTCTGTAATAGCCTCTTGTGCAGCACCTTATCAAACGCCTTCTGAAAATCAAGAAACACCACATCCACTGGCTCTCCTCTATCCACCGCCCGAGACACATCCTCATAGAACGCCAACAAATTCGTCAGACACGACTTCCCCTGAACAAAACCGTGCTGCGTCTGCTCTATCAAACAATTCTCCTCAAGATGCTTCGCTATTTTCTCCTTGATCACGGATTCTAACATTTTACCTACAACAGACGTTAAACTAACCGGCCTATAATTCCTTGCCTTTTGCCTGCCACCCTTCTTAAACAACGGCGTAACATTAGCCATTTTCCAATCTTCTGGCACTTCCCCGGAATCCAGCGACGTCTGGAAAATAACCACCAAGGCATCCACTATCACCTCCGCCATTTCTTTCAGAACCCTCGGATGCATTCCATCCGGTCCTGGGGACTTGTCCACAATAAGCCCCTCCAGTCTGTCAAGCACCGCCTCTCTAGTAACAATAATGTCATTAAGACCCTCCAGTCCTACCATCTTTCCATCGCTAACACCCGGCAAATTATTCACATCCTCCTCCGTGAAGACCAAAACAAAAAAGTCATTCAAGGCCTCAGCCATTTCCCCATCCCCCACCACTAAGTCCCCCCTCTCATCCTCTAAGGGTCCAACGTTCACCCGAGTCAGCCTCTTCCTTTTTATATATTTATAAAAACTCTTGCTATCCTTTTTTATATTAAGCACTCACCCAGCTTCATAGTTTCTCCTACCCTTCTTTATCAACTTCTTTGTCAATCTTTGTTGGCATTTAAACCTCTCCCAATCCTCTTCTCACCCACTACTCTTAGCTACTCTAAACGCATCAGCTTTTAATTTAACACTTTCCGTTACCTCCTTCGTTATCCACGGCTGATTATCTCTCCTCCTACGATCCTTTTTAACCATCGGAATAAATTTCTGCTGAGCACCAAGAAAGATCTCCTTAAAGATCCTCCACTGTTCCTCAGCAGACCTACCTTCCAACGCACTCCCCCAATCAACATTCGCCAATTCCTCTCTCGTCCTATCGTACTCCCCTCTGTTCAAACAAAGGACACATGTCCGGGAACCCACTTTCTCCTCCTCCATCTGCATCAGAAACTCCACCATACAATGATCACTGTTCCCAAGAGGATCCTTCACCACAAGGTCCCTAATTCTACCCGCCTCATTACATAACACCAGATCCAAGATAGCTCGCTCCCTCGTCGGCTCCAACACACACCGTTCAAGGAAACTATCCCGGCAGCATTCCAAGAACTCTTCCTCCAGCCCACCGTGTCCAACATGGGTCGACCAATCAATATGTAGATTGAAATCCCCCATAATTATCGCCGTTCCATTCCTGCATGCCGCATTTATTTGCGCGTTAACAGCCTGCCCCACCTCCAGATCATTATTCAGGGGCCTATAAACCACACCCACCAGCGTCTTCCTCCCTTTGCTGTTCCTAATCTCCACCCACAACGATTCCACTTTCTGCTCTTTGGTTCCTATATCATCCCTTACTACCACCCTGATGCTATCCTTAATCAGCAGAGCTACGCACCCCCCTTTTTCCTCCTGCCTATCCTTCCTAAACACTTGATACCCCTGGTCATTCAGCTCCCAGTCCCTGTCACCTTGCAGCCACGTCTCTGTAATGGCCACCAGATCATATCCATTTGTGCTGATCTGCATCACCAGCTCATCCACTTTATTCCAAATGCTTCGTGCATTCAGATAAAGTACCTTCATCCCAGCCTTCACCTGTACCCTATTTGCCGGAACGCCACCAACCTTACTCACGCCCCCTATTCCTTTTCTAATTGGGACATCCTTGGCCTCTTCCCTTACCTGTACCCTCTCCTTTACTTTAGACCCCATAATTTCACCTACCCTCGCACTCTCCCCTCCCCTAACTCCATCACACTGCGGACTTGCAACTCTTAGATTGTGGACGGGCTTTGGGAGTGATAAAGCAAGTTACTACCTGTTGGATTTAAGGCTACTCACCACATTTTGCATTCTCAGAATGAGTATGTTGTTGTGGTTTGATTTCTGTTTGCGGTAACTCCCAATGCATGTTGATACACGGGGGCAGGGAGGAGCGGGGACTAGCAGTGTAGCCAATCTGTTGTTGTACTTGTTTCATGAATGTATTTTAAGGATGAAAATCTGTTATCATTACCTGATCTGGCCTTCCTGTGATTCCAGATTCACAGGAATATGATTGACTCCTACATTCCCTCAGGAAAGACTAAAACATCCAAATTTGTGTTCCTTGGTGTTGAAAAGTGACGGGTGACTTTAGTCCAACATAACATCCTAACTGGTATTGATAGAGTAGATCGAACATAGAACAGTACAGCACAGTACAGGCCCGTCTGCCCTCGATGTTGTGCCGAGCTTTGTCCAAAACCAAGATCAAGCAATCCCACTCCCTATCATTCTGGTTTGTTCCATGTGCCTATCCAATAACCGCTAGAAGGCTCCTAAAGTGTCCGACTCCACAATTCGGAGTCCTTCATTATTGCAATGGAGAGGGATAGGGTCACACGGCAGGGCAAGGTTTATATTTGGGGCAGGGGTAATTATGATGTGATTAGGCAAGAATTAGGGAGCATAAGATGGGAACAGAAACTGTCAGGAATGGGCACAAATGAAAAATTGAGCTTGTTCAAGGAACAAATACTATGTGTCCTTAATAGGTATGTCCCTGTCAGGCAGGGAGGAAATGGTTAAGTGAGAGAACCATGGTTCACAAAGGAGATTGAATGTCTTGTCAAGAGGAAAAAGGAAGCAGATGAAAGGATGAGAAAACAAGGTTCAGTTGGGTCGCTTGAGGGTTACAAGGTAGTTAGGAATGAGTTTAAAAAGGGCTGAGGAGAACCTGGAGGGGTCATGAGAAGTGGAACCAGGTTTCCTGCATGAGGCTGCAGCAGTCCATGGAGGTGAGGGTGATTTGACTGGGAGACACTGGGAATTTGAAGAGCGCGGTATACAATGGGCAGCGGGAGGGTGGGTGGGAGAGCAATCTTGATGACTGGGTGAAGCAGTGGAGGAAGTGCAATGGGGATTGAAACAAAGGAATAACAGGGGGAGGTTTTGGTGTGTTGTTTTTTCCACTGAGTCAGAACATTGGAGGGTGTCCACGGAGACGAGTAGAGGGAGTTGGGGGAGCGATGAATTGAACGTTTGAGAAACAGGATTTGGGAGTTGGTGGATGAACTGGAAAAGCCAAGGCTGGGGATATAAAATATCCGATGGTGGGAGGATTGAGGCGTGAGTGCTTCATTCCTCATCGCCCAGGATTAGTCTGGAAAATGTGGGAGAATCACTTGGGGCAGGGAGCCACAGGGAGCTAATCATGGAGAAGAGGAAGGGCTGGGAAGCTGAGTCCGAGATTCTGACCTGTTGTCCCAGCTCTCTCCGTTATTGTTCTTATATTCTCACCCATAGATGTAGCGTTCCAATCTACTGAACTGAGATTGTTTCCCATTGTTTCACCATTCCAGATCATTGGTCTCAGATCCAGTCCCATCTCTGGAGCACTTCAATCTATTCCTCATATGCTGAGGAAGCTGCTTTCTCTCTCTTTCACACTGCAGCCCGCTGCAGCTGGATTTCACACTACTGCTGAGGCGATTGGGTGACTCATTGACAGGAATCTCCCTTTAAAAAAGGGAAAATCCCTCGACTGCACCGGGAGGAATCTATGGGGGAATGACATTCATTCCACTCACTGAACAAACAGAATCACTGAAGCCCTTTCAATCGGACAGGATTTCTATTCTATTAACATCCATGACCTTTCTACTTGCAAAGTGCAGCAATGCAATGGAGCTGCCAAATCCCAATAACATCTGGTTAAATGATATCACTACAACCAGTGTGATGCTCTCTCGGGGAAATGTCAAGGGGCTTTAACCAAGGTTAGAGATGAGATTGGCTTCAGAGAAATTGGATAATCCCTGACACCAGAACCAAATAGTGAATGGGAAATGATATCTGGGAATATTGATCAGATGAATAAATTGATTGTTGATGATAGTGTCGCTGACGGCATGTGTCAGTAATTTCAAAGACAGCCGTGTGAAGGGATCAGTTGGGCCGATGTTAAATGTGATTCGCCGAATCAAGCTGTCACAGATCGCGGATTAAGCAGATGGGATTTTCAAACAAGAATTTGAAAAATATCACTCTTCAGCAGCAACACAATATAAGAGAGAATTTTGGTGTCACTGAGCGTGTGCCGCGAGTTATTCATTGGGCTCCTTGTCAGTGGTGTACGAGGCATTGCACCTCTTCCGGGCTCCCTTCACCCTTTCGAGAAACTCCTCCTGCATAGGCTTGACTTTTCTGTGAGCTCCCCACCCTGGCTCCAGGGTGTGTGAGTGTGTGTGTGTGTCTGTGTGTGTGTGTGAGGGTGTGTGTGTGTGTGTGTGTTGTTACAAAACGGGCCATTTAAGATGATGGTTTGCAAGGACACGCTGGGATAATTGGACGAGAGCTGAAACAGACAGGCTGCAGCCTCTAAAGGAATTTGACAGAGAGAAACAGGCTGTAGCTTCAAGAGCTGGAATACACAGGATATTGGCCATCTCCAGGACACAGGACACATTTTGGTCAATTGGGTTGTTTAGCAGACACAGGGATGCCTCATCCCCTTATCTGGAGGGAGGTGTGTGACCTCCGTGCCTCCAGCACCTACAGGCATGGCCGTCGGGTTCACACCCAGAGATCGGTCTGGCAGTACCTGTCAGTCAGAGTGATCGAGCCCAGATCAATTGATTGGTAATGGTCAAAAGGATGTGAAAACCGACGCGGTATAAAGGGTGTGGCGTAACGGAAGATTCTCTTTCTCTCTTTTCCCCAACAAACAACGACCAACATGAGGAGAGGCTCCCCACACAAGTAGGAAGGAAGACCAGAGCCAGAGTATCCGACCAGACCAAAGGACCAGACTACGCAGAGGACTACAGAGACCAGCACACAGATAAAGGCCAATATTTGCCTGGGTACTTGCCAGTCACACATAAGTTAAGTCAAAGTCAGAGTTTGATATTCTATAAGATAACTGACTGTTGATTGGGTGGGTGATTAATAATTGCTCTGGGCTCCTCCATCATTTAGGATGGGGATATTTGTGGAGCCTCCTCCTCGAGTGAGTTGTTGAATTGTCCACCACCATTCACCACTGGATGAGGAAGGACAGTCGAGCTTCGATCTAATCCGTTGGCTGTGGGCAATTTTCAGACCCAGTACGAGAGGGCCGACCAAGATGCCCAGTGTGCTGTCTTGGCCAAAGATCAAGTCGACCGGGTGGGAGCACAATTGGAAACTGTGTGCACCGATCTGCAGGAGGGAATCAAAATATGACATCAAGCCAGTAAGGAACAGAGATAGGCAACCACTAAAATACCAGGGAAACATTTCCAGGCCGGAATCCCGATGATCAGTTGAAAATGAGTTTCTATTTCCATTCGGGACAGTCGAGGAAGGGGAGATACAGAATGCAGATTGGGGAGAGTTAAACGAGAATGTTAAACTTTATGTTACACCAACGGAAGATTGGGGCCCACCACCATCTTTCCCACTGGACGTCACACCCACCACACCCTCAGATTCCCCTCCAGGAGCGATGAACCCAGTGAGGACTGAACGTCGGGTCGGAGAGGCTCAGGGCCCAGCTGTTACATACACGTTTACAGTGGCACAATCGGCTGAAATTGCAAATAAAATCCCAACTCTGAGCCATCGGCTGACCCACACAGTTTCTTTGTGGAGGTTAGGCAGCAAAAAGATGATGCACGGGTTCGATGAAAGGGAAGGAGTAAAGCTAATTGTCATGTGCTTAAGCAATTCTGTCCACTCTGCCCTGCCAGCTCCTCAAAATGTCGGGGGAAGGAGCCTTGAGTGAGATCGAGGAAGCAATCTCCACTCCAGTAGTGTTTAATAAAGGGGATTGTGTAGATGGGTTAAATAAATGTAGACAGAGGAAAGGGAACAACTGCCTTCACCGGTCATTTCTGGATCTATTACACATGGGAGCATATGGGGAACTCAATGGGGTTAGTTGAAATGAAGCTGATTCATCCAAATGGGCTGGGACATTAGTATCACACACCACAGAGCAACGCAAGAAAGCTCCTGTGGAGAACACACTCAATGAGGCAAGGGTTCTCCAATGGTTAGCTCGAGTCTCGCATCTGGAAACAGGAAGTTCAAGGATCCCCAATGTCAAGGTCAGTTAGGGAAGCTTCCCATTTCTTATTGGATGTCGCTGGTCCGTTTCTCCCACAATGCACCTGTGAAGCACTTCAGCCAATGAACCGCCTGTTGCACCAGTGACAACCCACAATCACCTCTCCCAAACCCTGTAACTCGTGTGTTCAAATGGTCAGTGGAAAGACATATGGCTAATATTGGAATCGTTTAGGTTAGAGGGTCATTAGATTGGTTCCACTGGTCAGCGCAACATCGAGGGCCGAAGGGCCTGGACTGCACTGGAATGTTCTATGTTCGATGTTCTATTTACTTATTAAATTCTAACAGGACGAGACTGGGTAAATGCAGTGAGGACATTCCCACTGGTGGGGGAGTCCAGAACCAGAGGTCACAGTCTGAGGACACGGGGTTGACCATTTAGGGCGGAGGTGAGGAGACATTTCTTCACCCAAAGAGTGATGAGCCTGTGGAATTCATTCCCACCGGAAGTCGTTGATGCCAAAACATTGAATGCATCCAAGAGGCAGCTGGATATCGCACTCGGGGCGAATGGGATCAAAGGTTATGGGGAAAAAGCAAGATTAGGCGATTGAGTTGGATGATCAGCCATGATTGTGATGAATGGCGGAGCAGGTTCGAAGGGACAAGTGGCCTCCTTCTGCTCCTATCTTTTATGTTTCTAGATATAATTTCCAGGTTATATTTTAACAAGCATTTGAATTGATAATGTATTGTGGAAATACAATTTCACCAATAATTCCTGGCAGTGTTTATTACTTAACTCTACTCTCTGTGCCTGAAGTTGTGTGGTAGCCTTCCTGCTGGATAACACTTCTACACAGTCACTCGGCTGCTCACAGGAGGCATTGCTGCTTACTGTACATCCATTTACTTTCCATTTCTTAATTTTGTGACCCTCGTCTGTTTAAAAGATTCAACTTGGATGATGATGATGATGAAGCGTTCGTGTTAGTTCTGTCCTCTGTGTTCTGGCCTTATTTAAGATTGGAATGTTAACCTTTATAGGAAGGGGTATAGAATATAAGAGCTGGAGTCTAATGTTGCAGTTGTACAGAACGTTGGTTAGACCGCATTTGGAGTACTGCGTCCAGTTCTGGTCGCCTTACTACCGGAAGGACGTGGAGACCCTGGAGAGAGTGCAGAGGAGGTTTACCAGGATGTTGCCTGGTATGGAAGGACTGGGGTATGAGGAAAGATTGAATAAATTGGGGCTCTTTTCCCTTGAAAGACGGCGACTGAGCGGGGATCTAATAGAGGTATATAAGATTATGAAGGGTATGGATAGAGTAAACAGAGGTAAGCAATTTCCTATGATAGAGACACGTGGGACCAGGGGCCATGGGCTTTAGGTGAGGGGAGGGAGAGGTATAACACAGATATTAGAGGGAGGTTTTTCACACAGAGGGTAGTGGGGGTATGGAATGCTCTGCCAAGTAAGGTGGTGGAGGCAAACACGCTAGAGTTGTTTAAGGGTAACTTGGACAGGCACAGGAGTGGGTTGGAGATGGGTGGATATAGGAGATTGTTTTAAATAAGGGGCATTCGTATTGGGGCGTTCCTGGTAATGTAAATGGATATGGTACAATAATAATGTTTTTTTTTCCCTTTTTCATTCACAGGTTTTAAGTCGGTCCGCCTTATGTCCAATGAGGGGCATACACGCGATGGGTAGTAGTTGGGCTGCTCTTGGTTGTTCGAGATTGGCCTAGTGCTTCATGTCGTTAGTCTGTGCCTAAACTGGACCAGATACTGGGCAAGACGACAGCTCAGTGACTATCACTGATTGCTGTGCAGACACATGGATTTGGGCCGGTATCTGTGGGGAGTTTGCGCATTCTCCCCGTGCTTGCATGGGTTTTCTCCGGGTGCTCCGGTTTCCTCCCACACCCCAAAGATGTGCTGTTAGGCTGATTGGCAGGAATAAATTGTCCCTAAATTAGTTTCCCTCAATGTGGGTGGCCATAAAACAATAGATAAGGGTCATGGTGGAGTGGGGACTGGTGGTGTTAAAATGGTGGCGCGGGCTCGTTGGGCCGAAGGGCCTGTTTCCCGGGCTGTTTTTGTTCTTCGTTCTTTGTTCTTTGGAATGTAGTCCTGGCAATAACATACCTGACACAGGCTCGAAATCAGACAGGCACACACTTTCTAAAGTAGAAAAATGCAAAGGGTGGCAGCTTAACACTTCAGCAATGCCTTCATTTCACATCATCAGCAATTGGCAGCAGGGACATTGTTTCCATTTGATTCATCTCCAGTGATCCACAGACAAAGAGAAATTATCAAAAGATGGAATGGTGCATGATTCTACACATTAACCCAGTCTGACTAGATAATGATGAGGAATAAGAACTTGGGAAGACTCTCCAACAACACCCGAGGATCGCTGGGTGTTAATGTGGAGAAAAAAAGCTGGGTTGCTAATTGCACATGAAGGCAGACTTGTCGCACGGATCAACAGGATGGAAATGTATCGTTATTTCACACTGATCCTGCAAAACCAAGTGATGACCAAGAACAGGAACATAAATTACTTCCCACCCCCTCCCCTCCCCAAAAAGCAGAACACTGGGAATGTTTTGGGAAATGGAAAGCTGAGCTGATTCCGCCCACATCAATCCTGAAACTCTTGGTTATGGTACAAAGCTTGAACTCATTCCCTTGAACAATGTCAGCAGGATTGGGTAATGATCAGCTACAGGATATTGACCCAACATATTAACATGAACCCCACACCACCGAGCTCCATCCCACTGGTCCTAATTGGACCATTGCCCTCATTTATACTATGATCTTTACCATTGTTTACCTTTGCATGTGCAAAGATTATTTAAGATCGGAACAATTCCCATAACCTCCCTACACTGCTGAAAGAGACTATACATCCATCGAGCCTGTAAGCAATTTCCTAAAGAGTATCCTGGTTCACCACCCTGCCCCATACCTGGAACCCCACACATTTGTCATGGCTCCTGAATCGAGCCTACAATTACTTGGTCACCAAGGGGGAACACAGCATGGCCAATCCAGCTAACCTACACATCTCTAGAATGTGGCAGGAAACGGCAGCACCCGGAGAAAAGACACACACAAACACAGGGAGAATGTAGAAACTCCATACAGACAGTACCTGAGGCTGGAATTGGACCAGGATCCCTGGCGCTGTAAGACAGCAGTGCTAATCACTGTGCTACCATGTCACCCTTTGCTTTTCTACTCGCTCATTCCAAATTATAATTTATATTCAATGACTGATTTCATTGGACATCATTCATTCTTTGTGGAGGATATTTGGTTCCAGGCACAATCATTGCAAATTGCCACTGGATATAAAAAATATATCCTTCACACTCAAATTGTAAAACCTCTCAGCCTGGTGCATTATTTACTTTTTGATTTTCCTTCTTCACAGTTTAACCTAGTGACCATTATCATCTTGTGGCGGGAAAGATGTGGTCTCTCCAAATGTGTAACTCGCTCCCTGATGGCCATGGCAGCAGCAGATCGATTGGTTGTCATTTTCGACCTAACCTTGAGACAGATTCCTATTCTTTGTTGGGAAGTGCCTTTTTGTGGAGTCCATCGCTTTGTGCAATATACACACCATCCTGCTTTATGCAGCTACTGGCTGTTCACTCTGGTTCACCGTCACTTTCACTTTTGATCGTTTTTGGTCATTTGTTATCAAAAGTTCAAAAATAAAAACTGCATTGAGAAAATGGCTACAATGGTTCTAGGAACTGTGACTGTACTGAGTTGTTTGAAAAATATTTTTTGGTATTTTATGCTAACAGGCTGGTATGCACTGGTGAACCAACCCTGGTTGTGCTCTATATCAGAGGATGCTCGATTGTCAACTGACTGGGGACCAATGGAGTTCCGTCATTACATTTTAAACCCGGTGGACTCATTTGTTCTTATTCTGCTGATCAATGTTTTCACAATCAGAAACATTCTGGTGAAAAGTACAGCCTGCCGGAGACTCTGAGCTCAAAATTGTGGGAAGACTACCAGAGACTCAGAGATAGAGGGGAGAAGGAAACCCATCATTCAACTGCTTGTAATTTTGGGGAATTTATATAATAATGGTTACTGTGAATGGTAAATTCTACATAGGTCAGAATGCACAGGATGGGTTTTACCTATGTATTTATGCATAACTGTGTGTGAGAAATGACCTTCCTGCTGCAGCTCCTGAATTGCTGCACAAAAGCTTGAATTTATGCTGTGGCCCAGAATAAGTTCTGAGTGCAATTGAAGGAGATGATGAAATATCTCTTTAAAATATTTGTAAATTCATTAAATATTGAGAAAAAATGATAAAATGGAAGCAGTTTTATTTTTCTCGAATGACTATTTCTCCTGGGTGTCAACAGTACAACTTTCTACTGGGCAGTGTCTACCTTACAATTGTTAAGTATTGTAAATGAATCTAGATTTGAGCGAGGGACTCCGGTCTTTTTGAGTTATGGACATTTGAGTTAATGGACAAAAAATGCATCCCACTGGGGTGGAAACTTGAAGTTTTTAATAGCAGTCAGGATTCTTTCCTTAATCTGTCAAGGGCAATTGTGGTTGAGACAGCATTTAATGCCAATTCCAAACTTGAAACAAAAATAATTCAAAGGTTATTTTTCAAGTGTCAACTTTATTATTAGAGATTTGGGTCACATGTAGGTCACAACAGGGAATGACAACAGATTTTATAACCTGAAATAGAACAAAAAACCAGATTTTTTATTCATAAAAATCGACAATGATTTAAGGTAATCATTAAACATTTAAGTTCAGATTTTCATTGAAGTATTGTGCTTGAGTGGAACCTGAAACAGGGCCCTCAGAACATTGTCCAAAGTCTCTGTATTAATAGTCCAGTGACTTTGTCCCTGGGCCCCCATATGCACCTTTTCTTATTGAAAACACTAGTTTCGGGTTTTACGATACAATGACCCTGGTTTAGAAGCTATCGTGTGTTGGCAGGAATAAAGCTTATGACATTAGCAGCAGGTTGGAGGCCAGGAGATGCAAATAATTGTCTTTGTTCACAAGTGGTGGTGGCAGAAGTTACATTTTTGAAGCCATTCTGTTAGCTTGGCTGGAGTGTTTTTGCGATCGGGTGCGATATTCAAGTGTTATTTTTAGGTTTTGAAATCAAACACATTCCCTGCAGTGAATGAAAATAATTTAATTTCACATATTGACTCATGGAAGGTGGGATATGAGTTGCAGTTCTGTGCAGGTATTGGTCCATTCATATCAGCATATAAAACACACATTCAGCAGGGGAAATGGTCTTTCCCCACTGCATCCTCTTTCTGAGGTTTAAATCCTGGTTCAGACATCTGAAAGAACCAAATCCTGGCATTTGCAAATGTTGGGAGGCTTGCAGAGTATTTATGATCCATCTGTTTGAGGATGTCCATTTCATGCACAAACTCTGATCTCACTGTCCCCGGGTGGGGATCAGGTTTGCCAAATCACTGATGTGGTGTCGAAGGGGTCGAGGTTGATGAGCACTCAGTGGCCGTGTGCAGGTTAGGCTGTTCTGCACAATGCACAGAGGGATGCTGCACATTTCACTTTGAGATATCTCAGCCCTGGGATCATGCGTTGCCTTGTCAAGATGGGAACCTGCTATTCACTTGGGTGACGAGGAACTTCAGTTGCTCGAGCCCAGGGACTGGGGCTTGGCCAATGATCAGGAGAATGGAAAATATTAATTGTCTTTGCATGGTTTTGAGGGTTCCCTTTCAGGGTCGATCACAATTGGGAGGTTTCAACTTCCACTGCTGTGAGTTCTTAGTCTGTACAGCGATAGTTGGGCAGTTGGCTCCTGAACTTGGGCCAACCTTTCTGCGCTGGAATGACAGATGTCCTTCTGTGTGGAATCTCGCCTGCCTCCATAACGAATATATCTGCAGTGCAGCAGACTTTTCGGTTCAGCATAAGATCCAATATGGTGTTGGCCACCGTGCTGGTGAACGGGATAAAGGATCCTCCCTTTATTGTAACACGACTGTCATGTGAGGAATGGTCAGGTAATGCTGTAACTCCAGCTCGCTGATCAATTCTGTGGGACATCACCACACATTTTTGGAGCGTTGTAGAATTTGTTCTGTTCCAATATTCCAGTTGGTCACAATTTTGAAGTGTACATAGAGTTATTTCTGCTTCTATCTGCTTTCTGGTTTGACAGGCCGCTGCCTGGAGTCCATTTTCTTCGGATCTTCAATAGAAACTGCCCGAGTTCATTCCCACAGGGAAATATTCCAATTCCTAGCAGCTTGTGGGCAGTTAATTTGTCATCTCTCACATCACTCCTTCCTGATATGGGATAAAGTACTTATTTTCCAAATCTGGAATCTTGAATTCTTGACTTTCATGGTTCCTTTTAATCTTCTGCTGATGTCAAGTTGTCGAAAGGAGATTCCTGATGAAAAGACATTGTGTGCTGGAAAGGGAATGTTTACACCATTAGCACCAGGTTAAAGAATATAATATATACAAACAGCTGCCATGGTGTAGGTCTGTCTGGGACAGACTTCCCATCTGCTAAAACATTGTGCTGGCTTGACTGGAATGTTTCTCGAATCCAATGAGCTCGACATTCCACGTGTTTGCCTTTCTCTTCAACAGTTGACAAAAGTCCAGGAACAAGCTTGTAGAAGCTATTGAGAGGGTACAGAGGAGATTTACAATGATGTTGCCTGGACTGGGAGGCATGCCTTATGAAGTTAGGTTGAGGGAGCTGGGACTCTTTTCCCTGGAGAGACGAAGGTTGAGAGGCGACCTGATAGAAGTTTACAAAATGTTGAGAGGAATAGATAGGGTGGACTCTCAGAGGCTATTTCCCCAGGTTGAAATGGTTGCTACGAGAGGACACAGATTTAAAGTGCGGGGAGGGAGGTTCAGAAGTGACGTTAGGGGTAAGTTTTTCACTCAGAGGGTGGTGAGTGAATGGAATCGGCTGCCGTCAGTGGTGGTGGAGGTGAACTCGCTGGGGTCTTTTAAAAGACTTCTGGATGAGTATATGGGGTTTAATGAGATTGAGGGTTATAGATAGGTCTGTAGGTTGGTAGGAGTTGATGTGATCGGCACAACTCGTGGGCCGAAGGGCCTGTTTGTGCTGTAGTGTTCTATGTTCTATGTTCTATGTTCTAAGCTTGTGATTATCTGGAGCCATCTTGTCACCCAGACATTGTCAGTTAAAAAAGGGGGAAAAGCATCAGGCTGACCACAAATTTAACAACAAACACATTAGCCTTTGACAGGTCTGAGTAATGATAAAACCATTTCAGACTCACAACGATGACACACAGCAACACATTTACACCCAAGAATCATTGATGTGTTATGGACAGCAGCCCCAAAACTTTCCCAATTTTTGCATTCAGCAAGCCTCCTGCATCCATTAAATCCGAGAAAATTATCTATTTTATGAGGAATAAAAAGTATTTGAAAAAAGGGGTTAACTGAGCTTGTTTGTTTAGTCACTGTAATTATGTTAATCTCCGTAGATACTCATGATGTCACAAGAGACTTTCTATCCCCTGTTAAGAAGGGGTTCCTATTCACGTGTTAGCTGATAGTGTTCGCAGAAGCTTCACCTCCAGCTCATAAAGTTTAGCAGTGCCAGTGACAAGGAGAGGATCGGTCAGAATCTCAGATCAATAGACTGGAGTGTCACAACAATGCATCAGCATCGAATGACAATGGATTGGAATGTTACAGCAATTGATGATAATCTGGGATTAACACAATTGAATGATACGGCAATGGTTCAGAGTCTGAGAACAACCTGGTGGAATATTACAGCAATGGACAGAGCTTTGTCCTATTGGATCAGCAGTCTTCATTCCGATAGCTTGTGGATAACGTCAGCTGATCGGATCACATTTGTAATTTACATTTTCCAGTACTTCTACTATCCCATCCTGGCCATTATTGGCGTCCCAGGTAAATCTCAAAAACCAGTTAATAATTAGATAAGAATGTTTAACTCTGTTTCTCCTCTCGTCCCTTTGTTTGCTGTTGCCGTTTCTGTTGAGTCTCAGTGTTCAGATATTAACATCCCCATGTCCATTCGCATTTAGAATGTTCTTAATAATTCAATTTCTCCACTTTGCTCCAGGTGGAATCTATCATAAACTTCATATGCACCATCTCACAGTCTGACCTGTATTCGTGCATCCAGAGAACATTTGTATTTGACTGATGTCTGAATAACTTTTTTCCTCAGGTGGGTGAAACTGGCTGGGAGGTCCCTTGGTTTTCCCAACATAACAAAATTCCTGATGCCGTGTGTGTCTCTGTTCTTCCCCAAAAGAAATTTCAAAAATGCCACAAACCTTATCAGTATCTCCTGCAATTAATCTTCGACTTTTCTGACAGTCGCTTTAGTTACTTAATTCTGAAACAGGCAGCCAGTCCCAGCATTTGTGCCACTCCGACTGAGAATGAGAGATATCTTCTCAGAGGTATTTCTTTATTATGATTCATTCCTGGGACATGGGCGTCGCTGGCTGGTCAGCATGTATTGCCCATCTCTTGTTGCTCTTGGAGGGCAGTTCAAATTTAACCCCACATTGCTGTGGCTTTGCAGTCGCATGTCGGTCAGTGCAAGTAAGGATGGCAGATTTCCTTTCCTAAAGAACATGAGTGAACCAGATGGGATTTTCTGAAAATCAACAACGGTTTCACGTTCGTCAGTATATTCTTAATTCCAAATTTTTTATTGAATTCAAATTCCACCAACTGCCGTGAAAGGATTGGAACCCCGGTCCCCAGGACACTAGCTGTGTTTCTGGATTTCTGGGATCTAGCGATAATACCACTGGGCCATTGCATTGAATGTCCCTCAGTACAAAGCACAACACTCAAAAAATCTTCACTAGTTAATTGCGAGCCCACCATGTAGAAATATCATATGTATTGTGAGTGCAGGAGAGTCTCTATGTGCATGGTGGAGCTGACCACCAGTGTGATGAACTGGTGCTGTAGATGTTTGAAGCGATGAGAAATAGCCTCCAGTACACGCTGAGCATGTGTCCAAGTTCAAGGTTTTCTGCTGCAGTCTTCATATCAATACCTTCACAGGAAATAAATATTCTCACCAGGTATTTAGTGAACACCTGAGGAAGAAAAATTCTTCGTTGCTCGACACATTCCTCCTGAACGGGTTGAGTATTTTATTCATTTCCACGTGACATGGGTGCCGTTGGCAATGCCACCATTAGTTCCCCATCACTGGTTGCCATTGATGACAATGGGGTTTAGGTCCACACACAGTTAGGTTAGGGAGAGAAGACCAGGAATTTGACCCAGTGACAGTGAACGAAAGGCGAGACATGTCAAAGTCAGGATGGTGCATGTTTGGGAAAAGAGGTCATTCATGATCTCCCTTCTGTTGATTCCCTCACCATGTTCCACACGTCTAGTCTAGCAGTTTGGTCAGTTGGAACATGGCCAGCTGAAACTGTGGTGACACTACAGATCCATTCTTGATGATGACATTGAAGCCACCCACCCACAGTGCTTTATGCGTTCTTGCCACCCCCTCCCCGCACCATCCCCCCTCTCCCGCTCCCGTGCTTACTCAAGGGTTGTTCATCATGGAGGAACACTGACTCACCAGCCGTAGGTGAACGGTTGCAGTTATTGATTTCCATGTTTGACCTGATGCCATGAGACTTCATGCAGATTCGATACTGAGGCCTGCCAGGACAACCCCCTCTCGAATGGAGACCATTGTGCCATTCCCTCTGCGAGTTTTGTGCTGCCTCTGAGGCAGGACATATCCAGGAATAGTGATGCTGGCGTCTCTGACATTATCTGAAATGTGGGAATCTGTGTGAAGAACAATGATTGGCTGTTGCTTGACTCGCCTTCCGAGCAACTCTCCAAATTTCCATACATCGACCCAAATGGTGGGAAGGAGAACTTTGCAGCGTCGCCAAGGCTGGGTTTACTGTTGTTGTTTCGAGTGCCTCGGTCAATGTCGGGTGGAATGTTAGATTTCAATCATTTGTATCTTCTTTGCAGCGCTGAATACAACTAAGTGGCATTTTGGGCAATATGTGAATATAGACAGGCAGAGAAACAGACACGGAGAAAGGTTGAGGCATGGACAGACCAGAGACAGAGAGGGACAGGCAGATAGACAGACATGCTGACAGATGCTCAGGTGGTTCGATGAAGAGACAGAGATGCAGGTTGCAGCATCGAGCAGGCTGAAGATGGACCTTTGAAAATGGCTGAAGACGGTCATGAGAGCAAGGAGCTGAATGAAAATGCTGAGACACGTTTTGTCTAACAATGACCAAATCTTGCATGACAGGCCATTGAGTAGCAGTTACTATCAGACTTGCCTTGCCCATTTCATTCCTGTACAATGTTAACCTGTGGGAATGTGGTGGGTTCATTTCACCACTGCTTCTGGGATTGTGCTCTGCTCTGAAGAAGTTTCTGCAACATCGCAGGGGTTTTGATGAGGTCCCTCATGCAAGACTTCTTGAGAAAGTGAGAGGGCATGGGATCCAAGGGGCTGTTGCCTTGTGGATCCAGAACTGGCTTGCCTGCAGGAGGCAGAGAGTGGTTGTGGATGGGTTTTTTTCTGCATGGAGGTCGGTCACCAGTGGAGTGCCGCAGGGATCTGTTCTCGGACCCTTCCTGTTTGTCATTTTCATCAATGACCTGGATGAGGAAATGGAGGAATGGGTTGGGAAGTTCGGTGATGACACGAAGGTTGGTGGTGTTGTGGGTAGTCTGGAGGGATGTCAGAAGTTGCAGCAAGACACAGATCGGAATCAGGTCTGGGCGGAGAAGTGGCAGATGGACGCGGATAAATGTGTCGTGGTCCATTTCGGCAGGTCCAATGGGATGAAGGAGTACAATATCAAGGGTAGGACTCTTAGCAGTGTAGAGGATCAGAAGGACCTTGGGGTCCAGGACCACAGGACTCTTAAATCGGCCTCGCAGGTGGAGGTTATGGTCAAGAAGGCGTATGTTGTGCGAGCCTCCATTAACTGATGGATTGACGTTAGGAGTTGGGAGGTGATATTGCAACTTTATAAGACCCTTGTCAGGCCCCACTTGGAGTACTGTGCGCAGTTCTGGTCGCCTCACTACAAGAAGGGTTTGGCAGCTATTGAGAGGACACAGAGGGGATTTAGAAGGATGTTGCCTGGATTAGGTGGCATGCCTTATGAAGATAGGTTGAGGGAGCTAGGTCTTTTCTCCCTGGAGAGACAATGGTTGAGAGGCGACCTGATAGAGGTTTAAAAGTTGTTGAGAGGTGTAGATAGGTTGGATTCGCTGAGGCTATTTCCCAGGGCTGAAATGGTCGCTACGAGAGGACACAGGTTTAAGGTGCTGGGGAGCAGGTACAGAGGAGACGTTAGGGGTAAGTTTTTCACTCAGAGGGTGGTGAGTGAATGGAATCAACTGCCATTGGTGGTGGTAGAGGCAAAGTCGCTGGGGTCTTTTAAGAGACTTCTGGATGAGTACATGGGATTTAATGGGATTGAGTTTTATAGATTGGCCTGGTAGGTAGGGATATGATTGGTACAACTTGTGGGATACATCCGATGGCAGCCGATTCCACTCACTCACCACCCTCTGAGTGAAGTCACCACCCTCTGAGTGAAGGTTCACTCGGCTGATACTGGAGATGAGGGTGTTAGTTTATGAGGAGAGACTGGGGCTGTACTCATTGGAGTTCAGAAGGCTGAGGGGGAATCTTATCAAGACTTCCAAGATAATGAGGGGCTAGATAGGGTCAAGGTAGAGACATACTTTCTGCTTAGAAAGGAAACCAGTACTCGAGCCTCAAAATAAACGGGGGGCGGAGGTGGGGGGGCAGCAGTTTAGAACAGAGTTGAGGAGGAACTTCTTCTCTCAGAGGCTGGTGAATCTCTGGAATTCTCTGCCCATTGAATCCGTGGACGCTACCTCGTTGAATATGCTTAAGTCATAGTTAGTTAGATTTCTGATCAATAAGGGAATTAAGGTTTATGGGGAGAAAGTGGGAAAATGGAACTGAACCACTTTCAGATCAGCCATGATCTTATTGAATGGCGGGGCAGGCTCGAAGGGCTGGATGGCCCACTCCTGCTCCTATTTCTTATGTTCTTATGTTCTTATACAACATGTCACTTACTGTCCTGTCTGGAGTCAATGCATATCTCTTTAACCTACGCTGAAATCTATCTCCACTCACATTGTCTGCACCTTGAAGACTTGAATAGCAGAGTAGCTGTAAAGACTCACATTCTAATCAGTATTCTGTAAACTGTGTGTGTCTTTATATGCCCTGTTTCTGATCAAAACTTTCCACACTCCTGACGAAGGAACAGCATTCCGAAAGTTTGTGGGTTTACCATCAAATAAACTTGTTGGGCTTTAACCTGATGTTGTGAGACTTTTTACTGTGTTTACCCCAGTCCAACACCGGCATCTCCACATCATTTCATCCGTGTATGCAGTTACTTAGAAATTCTGCCCATTTTGAATTAAAACCAGGCAATTTCTATAATATTAACATGAACATTTCCAGTTAAATATTTAAATCTGTCAGAGTCAAACACAGCTCAGCCAAATGTCAGTTGAGTTCATACATCAGAGCTGAATGTTTCCCGGCATTATCGGTTGCTTAATGTTGAATTGATTCTGGATAGAACATAGAACATAGAACATAGAACATTACAGCGCAGAACAGGCCCTTCGGCCCACGATGTTGCGCTGACCAGTTTTTTCAAAAAAAAACACTGACCCACTAATCTAAACCAATCCCTTTTCGTCCATAAACCTATCCATAGATCTCTTAAACGCCCCCAAACTAGGCGCATTTACAACCGCAGCAGGCAGGGCATTCCAATCCCTCACCACCCATTGTCATTGCAATGATATGAAGAAGGATTGGCAATTTGCCCACAATGCCTTTGATCATTTCATTGTGAATATTTTGTGGTATTTTGCAGACTTTGTTGTCCCTTCACTTGCGTTAATTCCAGAAACCTCAGGATGAATTAACACAGCAAAACGTTTCCATAGTCTGTGCCTATAAAGCTTGATGTCTAATATCTGGATTTATTTCTGCTCCTTAAAGTTAACGTGATGACAATTGGAATACTCTCTCAGGAAAGATGTGGTCTCTCCAAATGTGTAACAGACTACCTGGTTTCGATGGCAGCCACAGATCTACTGGTCGTTATTTTTGATGTGATATTGAGACAAATTCCAATTGTTTATTGGGAGGATTTCCGATTCCTCTGGGACATGGATGTGTGTAATATCCACGCTGTGCTCCTTTATGCAGCTACTGACTGTTCTGTTTGGTTCACTGTCGCTTTCACCTTTGATCGACTTGTGACAATTTGTTGCCCCATGCTGAAAAGTAAATTTTGCACCGACAAAATGGCTAAAGTTGTCCTGGGATCAATCACTGTTCTGAGCTGTGGTAAGAACATTTTTTGGTATTTTATGTTGTCAAATTGGTATGTGTTGGTGAACAACCCATGGTTTTGTTTTGTACCTATCAGTGTCATTGATTGTCCTGTCTGGATTGCCGTTGAACTCAGCCATCATATTCTAAACCCCTGTGTCCCATTTGTTCTGATTCTGTTGTTCAATATTTGCACCGTCAGGCACATTCTAGTGACCAGCAGGTCTCGCAGGAGACTCCGAACTGCCATCCATGGAAAAGGTACCAAAGACCCAGAGATGCAGAATCGAAGGAAATCTATTATTTTACTCTTTGCTATCTCAGTGAATTTTATCATATTATGGGCAACGATAATGGTGTACTCTGTATGTAGGCGGATGTATTATTTGGGGTATTATGCTGTTTGGATGGATGATATTGTTCAGGAGTTCGGCTTCATGCTTCAGCTCATGAGTTGCTGCACAAATACTTGGATATACGCTGTGACCCAGAGGAAATTCAGAGAGCAATTGAAGACTGTGCTCAAATATCCCTTTATGCACACTGTGCAATTATTTCAATGATGCTGATAACAGGCAGAGAATAATTCATGGAATCCTTGATTTAATTCCACATTTCCCAACATGACAGGTCCACACGTGACAGAGCAGGTTGTACCCTGTTGATGTATTTTAAGATTGTAGAGAATTAAATGTGAATATGGGGAAAGGCAGGAAGACCCTGATGCTATGGTGGTGCTGAACATTTTTTGACAATGTAGGAGAGCCTGTCTAAACAGTGGCAATAAACGCTGCAGGAAACTCGCAGTGGGATTTGAAAGGGATTAGGATTTGGTGCAAAGCGAAAGCTTCTCAGTCAGTTCCTCGCAGAGCAAGCAGCAAATTTAGCCTTCAAAGATTGAATACAGTTGGATCGCCCTCTGTTTCCTCCAGCTCCACACCTCCACCAGCACCATGGACCTCCCAGAAACCAATACCGGGAAGAGGATGAGATGGTGGTAATTATAGAGGGAAATGGATTCATCCATTAGGAGCACGTGTGGAACGGATGATTCAGCATTTATACCAATTGATGAGATTGAATGCTGCAGAAAATAAGAGCAGGTGATAGATAAACAAGCAATTCGCGAGTGGATGGGATCGAACAAAATCACAGTGGGAGAATGTGTGTGTTATAACTGGCAGAGATGGAGTGAGAAAACCATTACACTGGTGAGGTGAGTGATGGAGCAGATAAACAATGCGGGTATCAGTATATGTGGAATTAATGGAGTATTTAGTCACATTGGAATTTTGGGATCTGTGCAACAGGCACTGGGGGGGTGTTTGTGATTGATGACATGCAGAGAGGATATGTGGTGATGGATCTGGTAGAGCAGAGGAACGAGTGAGATATCACCCTCTATCCAATAGAGGTGAATGTATACCATGAACAGAAGGGAAGTTGTTGGGTTGTAAGTTCGCTGCTCCATCATGTAATGGATCAAAGTCAATAATATTTGGGAAGTCTTTTTAAGCAAAATCATGAAAATATACTTTTTGATCCCTGTGTGTTGGTCAGAATCTAGATGTTTAAATGGTGTTTAGATTTTATTTCTTCTGTTGTCTTTCATTTTCAAAGTTACCTGTAAGTGCATTGGTTTGTTAAGCTAAGGGGGGATTTTCAACTGTATAACAAACACAAGGAATATGAAATAGTTTTATTTTTAATATTAGAAACCCGGGAGTAACACTGAGACAGCAAAAGTAAATTGAGTTGATTGTGTTCCCAGGAGCAGGGAACAGTTTTATCACTCTGCAGAAGGACAGGAAAAGAGCTTGAATATTGCACATCATAAATTAATAAACCAAAATTTCACAAACCATGGGAACGGTATAGAAGGCAGAATCTGAAGACCTTCTAAAGATTTGATTCCATAAACTGAAATCTTTAAGGGGTAATTTTCAAAGTACTAATTCCTGGAAGGCGGTGCTCTTCTGCTTTAAATATCACTTCTTCTTTATTGTAACAAATCTTTAACTCGAATAAATAACCATCAACTTTCATTTCAAAAGTTTTATATCTGAGTTTCTATAAAAAACCCTCAACAAACAAATTGCATCATCGTTCTGTTCCCAGTATCCATTCGGGATTTGAAGAGCCTGGACTGAGCAACTGATATCGCATCAAATAACTGCCGGCTCTTTGTGGAATTTAAAACAGGAATTTTTTGATGTCCTTGAGAATGATAAATTCAAAGGGAGGGAGTGTGGGGAGAAGATTTACTGCAGGTGGGTATACGAATGCAAACTGGTACCGGGGTTAAAAGAACAGTAGAACATAAGAAATAGGAGCAGGAGTCGGCCATCCAGCCCTTTGAGCTTGACCCACCATTCAATAAGAAGGATTAGCTATGGGAAATGTGTGGGGTTATGGAGATTGAGCGGGGTGGGGTGGGATTGGGGTAGGATTCTCTTCAGGGATTCAATGTGGAATCCAGCAGCCGAATTGCCTACTTCTGCACTGTGGGAAATTTCTGTTTCCATTCTGCAATGAAATGGGTGGGGTTTAAAGTGGGATCCTCAAAAAGTTCTGAGAGAGCTTTCAAAGTTCGACAAAAGGTGAATAAACCTCAGACAACAGAACTGTCATAAAATTTGCAGTTTGACGTATGTGCAAGGATGGAATAATGGCACCATTATAGGGATTGGAGATCACTTCTATTTGATTTGATTTGATTTATTATTGTCACATCTATTAACATAGAACATAGAAAATAGAACACCACAGCACAAACAGGCCCTTTGGCCCACAAGTTGCGCTGGTCACATCTATACTTATCAAGCCATAGAACTATCTGTAACTCCCAATCCCATTAGATCCCAGAGACTCACCCAGAAGTCTTTTAAAAGACCCCAGCGAGTTCGCCTCCACCACCACCGACGGCAGCCGATTCCACTCACTCACCAACCTCTGAGTGAAAAACTTACCCCTAACATCTCCTCTGTACCTGCTCCCCAGCACCTTAAGCCTGTGCCCTCTCGTAGCGACCATTTCAGCCTTGGGAAATAGCCTCCGAGAATCCACCCTGTCTATTCCTCTCAACATTTTATAAACCTCTATCAGGTCGCCTCTCAACCTTCGTCTCTCCAGGGAGAAGAGGCCTAGCTCCCTCAACCTATCTTCATAAGGCATGCCTCCCAATCCAGGCACCATCCTTGTAAATCTCCTCTGCACCCTCTCAATAGCTTCCACATCCTTCCTGTAGTGAGGCGACCAGAACTGCGCACAGTACTCCAAGTGGGGTCTGACAAGAGTCTTATAAACTTGCAGCATTGTCTCCCAACTCGTAAACTCAATCCCTCGATTAATGAAGGCCAGTACACCATACGCCTTCTTGACCACATCCTCCACCTGCAAGGACGATTTAAGAGTCCTATGGACCTGGACCCCAAGGTCCTTCTGCTCTTCAACCCAGCTCAGACGCCTACCCTTAATATTGTACTCCTGCATCCCATTAGTCCTGCCAAAATGGACCACTGCACATTTATCCACGTTTAACCACATTTATCCACGTTTAACATACAGTGAAAAGTGTAGTTTCTTGTGCGCTATACTGACAAAGCGTACCGTTCATTGAAAAGAAAATGAGAGACTGCAGAATTTTGTGTTACAGTCAAAGCGAGGGTGCAGAGAAAAATCAATTTAATACAAGGTGAGGCCATTCAAAAGTCTGACAGCAGCACGGAAGAAGATGTTCTTGAGCCATTTTGTACATGACTTCAGATTTTTGCATCTTTTTCCTAAAGGAAGAAGTTGGATCAGAGAATGTCCGAGGTGTGTGGGGTCTGTAATTAATGAAATAAACCTCTTGGATTTTAACCTGGTGTTGTGAGGCTAATTATTTATCAAATTCTAACAGGACTGGACAGGGTAGGTGCACGGGGGGCGCAGAGGGGGAGGGCTCTCCCCCATGGTGCCAGAGTCCAGAACAGGGGTCACAGTCTGAGGGCACGGGGTTGACCATTTAGGGCGGAGGTGAGGAGACATTTCTTCACCCAAAGAGTGATGAGCCTGTGGAATTCATTCCCACCGGAAGTCGTTGATGCCAAAACATTGAATGCATCCACGAGGCAGCTGGATATCGCACTCGGGGCGAATGGGATCAAAGGTTATGGGGAAAAAGCAAGATTAGGCGATTGAGTTGGATGATCAGCCATGATTGTGATGAATGGCGGAGCAGGTTCGAAGGGACAAGTGGCCTCCTTCTGCTCCTATCTTTTATGTTTCTAGATATAATTTCCAGGTTATATTTTAACAAACATTTGAATTAATGTATTGTGGAAATACAATTTCACCAATAATTTCTGGCAGTGTTTATTATTTAACTCTACTCTCTGTGCCTGAATTCATAGAACACAGACATCATTGCACAGTACAGGCCCTTCAGCCCTCAATGTTGTGTCGAGCTATGTTTGAAACCAAGATCAAGCTATCCCACTCCCTATCATTCTGGAGTGCTCCATGTGCCTATCCAATAACCGCTTGAAAGTTCCTAAAGTGTCCGACTCCACCATCACAGCAGGCAGTCCATTCCACACCCCAACCACTCTCTGGGTGAAGAATCTACCTCAGACATCCCTCCTATATCTCCCACCATGGAACTTATAGTTCTGTCCCCCAGTAACAGTTACATCCATCCGAGGAAATAGTCTCTGAACGTCCACTCTATCGATCCCCGTCATCCAGTATTGAGTCGCCTCTCATTCTCCGCCGCTCTAAAGAGAAAAGCCCCAGCTCCCTCAACCTTTCCTCATAAGACCTACCCTCCAAACCAGGCAGCATCCTGGTAAATCTCCTCTGCACTCTCTCCAATGCTTCCACATCCTTCTTATAGTGAGGTGACAAGAACTGTACACAATACTCCAAATGTGGTCTCACCCAAACACTTCTCCACAGTCACCCAGCTGCTCACAGGAGGCATTGCTGCTGACTGTACATCCATTTCATTTCAATTCCAGAATTTTGTGACCCTCATCTGTTTAAAATTGTTTGTTGGAGCAAGCTGGGAGGAGGATCGATTTGTGGCTGGAATGTGAAGGTAAGCGATTGATTTGTTTTAGTTTTTCGTGGGTTTTTCTTTTTACAAGTTAGTTTAACTGAAAAGTGGAAGTGTGCAGCGGGGAGACCTGGGAAGGGTTTTTTTAGCGCGAGGTTTAAAAGGCAGGCCACACTAACCAGCGGGCAGTGTCGGTAACGGGCAGCGGAGTGAGCAGGTAGCAGAGTGAGAGCTGAAGGGCTTTGGCTCAACGGGTGAGAAACGGGCGAGGCAGGGTAGGTTTAATTCTCCGTTTCTTTTCCTGTGGAATTTGAAGAAAAGGGGAATTACGAGTGTGAGACCAGTTTGTTGTTCTCAATCTCGGATGTGGGAGGTCCTCGAGTCTCCTGGCCTCCCAGATGTCCGTATCTGTGCCGTGTGCATCGAGCTGCAGCTCCTAAGGGACCGCGTTAGGGAACTGGAGCTGCAGCTGGATGAGCTCCGTCTGGTCAGGGAGAATGAGGAGGTGATAGAGAGGAGTTACAGGCAGGTGGTCACACCGGGGCCACGGGAGGCAGGGATGTGGGTCACAGTTAGGAAGGGGAAAGGTCAGGTACAGAGAGCACCCCAGTGAATGTGCCCCTTAACAATAAGTACCCCTGTTTGAGTACTGTTGGGGGGGGACAGCCTACCTGGGGGAAGCAGCAGTGACCGTGCCTCCGGAGTGGGGTCTGGCCCTGTAGCTCAGAAGGGTAAGGAAAGGAGGAGGAAGGCAGTAGTGATAGGGGACTCTACAGTGAGGGGGTCGGACAGGCCAGTCTGCGGCGGCAGACGGGAGTCTCGGATGGTGGTTTCCCTTCCTGGTGCCGGGATCCGGGATGTTTCTGGTCGCGTCCCAGAAATGCTGAAGTGGGAGGGAGAGGAGCCAGAGGGAGTGGTGCGTATTGGAACCGCTGATATAGGGAGGAAAAGGGAAGGGGTCATGGAAAGAGAATATAGGGAGTTATGTGGAGAATTGAGAAGGAGGAACACAAAGGGAGTAATCTCGGGATTGCTGCCTGTGCCACGGGAAAGTGAGAGCAGGAATGGAATGAGGTGGAGGGTGAATGTGTGGCTGAGGGATTGGAGCAGGGGGCAGGGATTCAGGTTCCTGGATCATTGGCACCTCTTTAGGGGCAGGTGTGACCTGTACAAAAAGGACGGGTGGCACTTGAATCCCAGGGGGACCGATATCCTGGCGGGAAGGTTTGCGAAGGTGACTGGGGAGAGTTTAATCTGGAATGGTTGTGGGGAGGGAATCGAAATGGGACATGGGTTAAGGCTGAAGGGGGAAAGTTTAAAGGGAATATTAGGGGGCGGGGATTCTTCACACAGAGAGTGGTGGGAGTGTGGAATGAGCTGCCGGATAAAGTGGGAAATGTGGGCTCACTTTTAACTCAATTTCCTAAAGAGTATCCTGGTTCACCACCCTGCCCCATACCTGGAACCCCACACATTTGTCATGGCTCCTGAATCGAGCCTACAATTACTTGGTCACCAAGGGGGAACACAGCATGGCCAATCCAGCTAACCTACACATCTTTAGAATGTGGGAGGAAACAGCAGCACCCGGAGAAAAGCCACACACAAACACAGGGAGAATGTGGAAACTCCATACAGACAGTACCTGAGGCTGGAATTGGACCAGGGACCCTGGCGCTGTCAGACAGCAGTGCGAATCACTGTGCTACCATGTCACCCTTTGTGTTTCTACTCACTCATCTTTTTGTGGAGTCCATCGCTTTGTGCAATATACACACCATCCTGCTTTATGCAGCTACTGGCTGTTCACTCTGGTTCACCGTCACTTTCACTTTTGACCATTTTTGGCCATTTGTTATCAAAAGTTCAAATATAAATACTGTATTGAGAAAATGGCTACTATGGTTCTAGGAACTGTGACTGTCCTGAGTTGTTTGAAAAATATTTTTTGTTACTTTATGCTAACAGGCTGGTATGCACTGGTGAACCAACCCTGGTTATGCTCTATATCAGAGGATGCTCGATTGTCATCTGCCTGGGGACCAATCGAGTTCTTTCATCACATTTTAAACCCGGTGGTCCCATTTGTTCTTATTCTGCTGATCAATGTTTTCACAATCAGAAACATTCTGGTGAAAAGTACAGCCTGCCGGAGACTCTGAGCTCAAAATTGTGGGAAGGCTACCAGAGACCCAGAGATAGAGGGGAGAAGGAAATCCTTCATTCAACTGCTTGTAATTTTGGGGAATTTTATACTCTTATGGTTACTGTTAATGGTAAATTCTACGTGGGTCAGAATGCACTGGATGGGTTTTACCTATGTATTTATGCACAACTGTGTGCATGAAATGACCTTCATGCTCCAGCTCCTGAATTGCTGCACAAAAGCTTGAATTTACGCTGTGACCCAGACTAACTTCAGAGTACAATTGAAGGAGATGATGGGATATCACTTTAAAATATTTGTTAATTCATTAAATACTGAGAAAAAAATGATAAAATGGAAGCAGTTTTATTTTTCTCGAATGACAATTTCTCCTGGGTGTCAACAGTACAGATTTTCTATTGGGAGGTATCTACCTTACCATTGTTAAGTATTGTCAATGAATCTAGGTTTGAGCGAGGGGCTCCGGTCTTTTTGAGCTATGGACATTTGAGTTAATGGACAAAAAATGCATTCTATTGGGGTGGAAACTTGAAGTTTTTAATAGAACATAGAACATAGAACATTACAGCGCAGAACTGGCCCTTCGGCCCACGATGTTGCGCCGACCAGTTAAAAAACAATGACCCTCTAACCTAAACCAATCCCTTTTCATCCATAAACCTATCCACGGATCTCTTAAACGCCCCCAAACTAGGCGCATTTACAACTGCAGCAGGCAGGGCATTCCAATCCCTCACCACCCTCTGGGTAAAGTCTCTGTATTAATAGTCCAGTGGCATTGCCCCTGGGTCCCCATATGCACCTTTTCTTATTGAAAACACTGGTTTCGGGTTTTACGATACAATGACCCTGGTTTAGAATCTATCGTGTGTTGGCAGGAATAAAGCTTATGACATTAGCAGCAGGTTGGAGGCCAGGAGATGCAAATAATTGTCTTTGTTCACAAGTGGTGGTGGCAGAAGTTACATTTTTGAAGCCATTCTGTTAGCTTGGCTGGAGTGTTTTTGCGATCGGGTGCGATATTCAAGTGTTATTTTTAGGTTTTGAAATCAAACACATTCCCTGCAGTGAATGAAAATAATTTAATTTCACATATTGACTCATGGAAGGTGGGATATGAGTTGCAGTTCTGTGCAGGTATTGGTCCATTCATATCAGCATATAAAACACACATTCAGCAGGGGAAATGGTCTTTCCCCACTGCATCCTCTTTCTGAGGTTTAAATCCTGGTTCAGACATCTGAAAGAAACAAGTACTGGCATTTGCAAGTGTTGGGAGGCTTGCAGAGTATTTATGATCCATCTGTTTGAGGATGTCCATTTCATGCACAAACTCTGATCTCACTGTCCCCGGGTGGGGATCAGGTTTGCCAAATCACTGATGTGGTGTCGAAGGGGTCTAGGCTGATGAGCACTCAGTGGTCGTGTGCAGGTTAGGCTGTTCTGCACAATGCACAGAGGGATGCTGCACATTTCACTTTGAGATATCTCAGCCCTGGGATCATGCGTTGCCTTGTCAAGATGGGAACCTGCTATTCACTTGGGTAACGAGGAACTTCAGTTGCTCGAGCCCAGGGACTGGGGCTTGGCCAATGATCAGGAGAATGGAAAATATTAATTGTCTTTGCATGGTTTTGTGGGTCCCCTTTCAGGGTCGATCACAATTGGGAGGTTTCAACTTCCACTGCTGTGAGTTCTTAGTCTGTACAGCGATAGTTGGGCAGTTGGCTCCTGAACTTGGGCCAACTTTTCTGCGCTGGAATGACAGATGTCCTTCTGTGTGGAATCTCGCCTGCCTCCATAACGAATATATCTGCAGAGCAGCAGACTTTTCGGTTCAGCATAAGATCCAATATGGTGTTGGCCACCGTGCTGGTGAACGGGATAAAGGATCCTCCCTTTATTGTAACACGACTGTCATGTGAGGAATGGTCAGGTAATGCTGTAACTCCAGCTCGCTGATCAATTCTGTGGGACATCACCACACATTTCTGGAGCATTGTAGAATTTGTTCTGTTCCAATGTTCCAGTTGGTCACAATTTTGAAGTGTACATAGAGTTATTTCTGCTTCTATCTGCTTTCTGGTTTGACAGGCCGCTGCCTGGAGTCCATTTTCTTCAGATCTTCAATAGTAACTGCCCGAGTTCATTCCCACAGGGAAATATTCCAATTCCTAGCAGCTTGTGGGCAGTTAATTTGTCATCTCTCACATCACTCCTTCCTGATATGGGATAAAGTACTTATTTTCCAAATCTGGAATCTTGAATTCTTGACTTTCATGGTTCCTTTTAATCTTCTGCTGATGTCAAGTTGCCGAAAGGAGATTCCTGATGAAAAGACATTGCGTGCTGGAAAGGGAATGTTTACACCATTAGCACCAGGTTAAAGAATATAATATATACAAACAGCTGCCATGGTGTAGGTCTGTCTGGGACAGACTTCCCATCTGCTAAAACATTGTGCTGGCTTGACTGGAATGTTTCTCGAATCCAATGAGCTCGACATTCCACGTGTTTGCCTTTCTCTTCAACAGTTGACAAAAGTCCAGAAACAAGCTTGTGATTATCTGGAGCCATCTTGTCACCCAGACATTGTCAGTTAAAAAAGGGGGAAAAGCATCAGGCTGACCACATGTTTAACAACAAACACGTGAGCCTTTGACAGGTCTGAGTAATGATAAAACCGTTTAAGACTCATAGCGATGACACATAAGAACATAAGAAATAGGAGCAGGAGTAGGCCATCCAGCCCTTCGAGCCTGCCCCGCCATTCAATAAGATCATGGCTGATCTGTCATGGCTCAGTTCCACATTCCCGCCCTCTCCCCATAACCCTTAATCCCCTCTCTTAACAATAACCCATCAACCCGCATCTTAAAAATATTTAGCGAGGCAGCCTCCACCACTTCAACGGGCAGAGAATTCCAGAGATTCACCACCCTTTGAGTGAAGAAGTTCCTCCTCAACTCCATTCTAAACCGCCCCCACTTTATCTTGAGGCTGTGCCCTCTAGTCCTACTGTCCTTTCTGAGCGGGAAGAGCCTCTCCACCTCTATCCTATCCATCCCATTCATCATCTTATATGTCTCAATGAGATCGCCCCTCATTCTTCTAAACTCTAACGAGTCCAAGCCTAGTTTATTCAGCCTCTCCTCATAGCTCAACCCCCTCAACTCCGGTATCAGCCTTGTCAACCTCCTCTGCACTCCCTCCAAGGCCAAAATATCCTTGCGCAAGTGCGGCGACCATAACTGCACACAGTACTCCAGCTGCGGCCTCACCAGTGCCATGTACAGTTGCAGCAGGACCTCCCTACTTTTATATTCAATCCCCCTCGCTATGAAGGCTAGCATCCCATTCGCCTTCCTGACCACCTGCTGCACCTGCAGGCTGGGTTTTTGCGACTCATGCACAAGGACCCCAAGGTCCCTCTGCACTGCCGCATGCAGCAACACATTTACACCCAAGAATCATTGATATGTTATGGGCAGCAGCCCCAAAACATCCGCAATTTTTGCATTCAGCAAGCCTCCTGCATTCATTAAATCTGAGAAAATTATCTACTTTATGAGGAATAAAAAGTATTTGAAAAAAGGGGTTAACTGAGCTTGTTTGTTTAGTCGCTGTAATTATGTTAATCTCCGTAGAGACTCATGATGTCACAAGAGACTTTCTATCTCCTGTTAAGAAGGGGTTCCTATTCACGTGTTAGCTGATAGTGTTCGCAGAAGCTTCACCTCCAGCTCATAAAGTTTAGCAGCGCCAGTGACAAGGAGAGGATCGGTCAGAATCTCAGATCAATAGACTGGAGTGTCACAACAATGCATCAGCATCGAATGACAATGGATTGGAATGTTACAGCAATTGATGATAATCTGGGATTAACACAATTGAATGATACGGCAATGGTTCAGAGTCTGAGAACAACCTGGTGGAATATTACAGCAATGGACAGAGCTTTGTCCTATTGGATTGACAAGCTTCATGAAAATAGCTGGTGGATAACGTCAGCTGATCGGATCACATTTGTAATTCACATTTTCCAGTACTTTTACTATCCCATCCTGGCCATTATTGGAGTCCCAGGTAAATCTCAATAACCAGTTAATAATTAGATAAGAATGTTTAACTATATTTCTCCTCTCATCCCTTTGTTTGCTGTTGCTGTTTCTGTTAAGTCTCAGTGTTCAGATATTAACATCCCCATGTCCATTCGCATTTAGAATGTTCTTAATAATTCAATTTCTCCACTTGGCTCCAGGTGGAATCTATCATAAACTTCATCTGCACCATCTCACAGTCTGACCTGTATTCATGCATCCAGAGAACATTTGTGTTTGGCTGATGTATGAATAACTTTTTTCCTCAGGTGGGTGAAACTGGCTGGGAGGTCCCTTGGTTTTCCCAACATAACGAAATTCCTGATGCCGTGTGTGCTGAGCCATTCGTCCCACTGACCTGCACTTGAACCTTGTCCCTCCACACCCGTCTCATCCATGAACCCGTCCAAGTCTTTCTTAAATGTTAAAAGTGACCCCACATTGACCACTTTATCCGGCAGCTCATTCCACACTCCCACCACTCTCTGTGTGAAGAAGCCCCCCCTAATATTCCCTTTAAACTTTTCTGCTTTCACCCTCAACCCGTGCCCTCTGGTTTTTCTCTCCCCTAGCCTCAGTGGAAAAAGCCTGCTTGTATTCACTCTATCGATACCCATCAAAATCTGATACACCTCTATCAAATCTCCCCTCATTCTTCTACACTCCAGGGAATAAAGTCCTAACCTGTTCAATCTCTCTCTGTAACTATCCAGGTGACTATCCAGGTAAGTCTTAAACGATGCCAGCGTGTCTGCCTCCACCACCCTACTTGGCAGTGCATTCCAGGCCCCCACCACCCTCTGTGTAAAAAACGTCCCTCTGATATCTGATATACCTCGCCCCTCTCACCTTGAACCTGTGACCCCTCGTAATCGTCACCTCCGACCTGGGAAAAAGCTTCCCACTGTTCACCCTATCTATACCCTTCATAATTTTGTACACCTCCATTAGGTCTCCCCTCAATCTCCGTCTTTCCAGGGAGGACAACCCCAGTTTGCCCAATCTCTCCTCATAGCTCAGACCCATCATACCAGGCAACATCCTGGTGAACCTTCCCTGCACTCTCTCTAAAGCCTCCATGTCCTTCTGGTAGTGCGGCGACCAGAACTAGACACAGTACTTCAAATGTGGCCTAACCAACATTCTACGCAGCTCCAACATCAGACTCCACCTTTTATACTCTATACCCCGACCTATAAAGGCAAGCGTATCGCATGCCTTCTTCACCACCTTCTCCACCTGTGCTGCCACCTTCAAAGATTTGTGGACTTGCACACCTCGGTCCCTCTGTGTTTCTAAACTCTTGATGGTTCTGCCATTTATCGTATAACTACCCCGCCTCCATTAGTTCTTCCAAAATGCATCACTTCGCATTTATCTGGATTAAATTCCATCTGCCATTTCTCCGCCCAATTGTCCAGCCTATTTATATCCTGCTGTATTGTCCGACAATGTTCATCGCTATCCGCAAGTCCAGCCATCTTCGTGTCATCCACAAATTTGCTGTTAACACCAGTTACACCTTCCTCCAAAACATTGATATATATCTCAAACAGCAGATGTCCCAGGACAGATCCCTGCGGAACACCACTGGTCACAGACCTCCAGCTGGAAAAAGACCCTTCAACTGCTCCACTCTGTCTCCTGTGGCCAAGCCAGCTCTCTACCCATCTTGCCACTTCTCCTTGTATCCAATGAGCTTTAACCTTCTTCACCAACCTGCCACGAGGGACTTTGTCAAACACCTTACTGAAATCCATATGGACGACATCCATGGCCCTTCCTTCATCAACCGCTTTTGTCACCTCCTCAAAAAACTGCACCCAATTTGTAAGTCACGACCTCCCTCTTACAATCACTACCGAGATTGTTCCGTTCTAAATGCACATACATCCTATCTCTGAGTATCCTCTCCAACAATTATAGACCGGTGAGTCTCACTTCTGTTGTGGGCAAGGTTTTAGAAAAAATTATTAGGGATAGGATTTATAGTTATTTGGAGAGTAATGAATTGATTGGAGATAGTCAGCATGGTTTTGTAGCGGGTAGGTCGTGCCTTACTAACCTTATTGAGATTTTTGAGAAAGTGACCAAAGAGGTGGATGGGGGTAAGGTAGTTGACGTGGTATACATGGATTTTAGTAAGGCGTTTGATAAGGTTCACCATGGTAGGCTTCTGCAGAAGATGCAGATGTATGGGATTGAGGGTAATCTAGGAAATTGGATCAGGAATTGGCTAGCAGATAGGAGACAGAGGGTGGTGGTTGATGGTAAATATTCGTCATGGAGTTCGGTTACGAGTGGTGTGCCTCAGGGATCTGTTTTGGGGCCACTGCTGTTTGTAATTTTTATTAATGATCTGGATGAGGGTATAGTTGGGTGGATTAGTAAATTTGCTGATGACACCAAAGTCGGAGGTGTGGTAGATTGTGAGGAAGGGTGTCATAGTTTGCAGGAATACTTGGACAGGTTGCAGAGCTGGGCCGAGAGGTGGCGGATGGAGTTTAATGTGGAGAAGTGTGAGGTAATTCACTTTGGTAGGAATAACAGATGTGTTGAGTATAGGGCTAACGGGAGGACTTTGAATAGTGTGGATGAACAGAGGGATCTAGGTGTATGTGTACATAGATCCCTGAAAGTTGGGAATCAAGTAGATAGGGTTGTTAAGAAGGCATACGGTGTCTTGGCATTTATTGGTAGGGGGATTGAATTTAGGAGTCGCAGCGTCATGTTGCAACTGTACACAACTCTGGTGCGGCCGCACTTGGAGTATTGTGTGCAGTTCTGGTCCCCACATTACAGGAAGGATGTGGAGGTTTTGGAGAGGGTGCAGGGGAGGTTTACCAGGATGTTGCCTGGTATGGAGGGGAGGTCCTATGAGGATAGACTGAGGGATTTGGGGTTGTTTTCACTGGAAAGAAGGCGGCTAAGAGGGGATCTTATTGAAACATATAAGATGATTAGAGGTTTAGTTAGGGTGGACAGTGATAGCCTTTTTCCTCGGATGGAGAATGCTAGCATGAGGGGGCATGGCTTGAAATTAAGGGGGGGTAGTTATAGGACGGATGTCAGGGGTAGGTTCTTTACCCAGAGGGTGGCGAGGGATTGGAATGCCCTGCCTGCTGCGGTTGTAAATGCGCCTAGTTTGGGGGCGTTTAAGAGATCCGTGGATAGGTTTATGGACGAAAAGGGATTGGTTTAGGTTAGTGGGTCAGTGTTTTTTAACTGGTCGGCGCAACATCGTGGGCCGAAGGGCCTGTTCTGCGCTGTAATGTTCTATGTTCTATGTTCTATTAACAACTTCCCTACCACAGACGTCAAGCTCACTGGCCTATAATTACCCGGGTTATCCCTGCTACCCTTCTTAAATAACGGTACCGTATTTGCTATCCTCCAATCCTCTGGGGCCTCATCTGTGTCCAATGAAGAGACAAAGATTTCTGTCAGAGGCCCAGCAATTTCACCTCTTGACTCCCTGAGCAGTCTAGGATAGATGCCATTAGGCTCTGGGGATTTGTCAGTTTTAATGTTCCCTAAAAAACCTAACACTTCCTCCCTTGCAATGGACAGTCTCTCTAAAGGGTCAACACTTCCCTCTGAGACATTCCCAGTCATGATGTGGAGATGCCGGTGTTGGACTGGGGTAAACGCAGTAAGAAGTCTGACAACACCAGGTTTAAGTCCAACCGATTTATTTGATAGTAAACTCACAAGATTTCGAAGTTAAACTTCATCAGGTGAATGGAGAGTTCTGGCCTCAGACAGAGCATATAAAGCACAGACAGTTTACAGATTACCGATTAGAATGCGAATCTTTACACCGAACCTGCTATTCAATTCTTAAAGTGGCCGACAATGTGTGTGGAAGGAGCACTGATCACAGGTTAAAGAGATGTGTATTGTCTCCAGACAGTACAGTGAGTGAGGTTTGGAAACCCAGGCAAGTCACGGGGGTTACAGATAGTGCGACATGAACCCAAGATCCCTGTTGAGAGCGTCCTCATGTGTGCGGAACTTGGCTATCAGTCTTTGCTCAGCGACTTGCGCTGTCGTGTGTCGTGAAGGCCGCCTTGGAGAATGCTTACCCGAAGGTCAGAGGCTGAATGCCCGTGACCACTGAAGTGTTCACCAACAGGAAGGAAACAGTCTTGCCTGGTGATTGTCGAGCGATGTTCATTCATCTGTTGTTGTAGCGTCTGCATGGTCTCCCCAATGTACCATGCTTCGGGACATGCCTTCTTGCAACGTATCAGGTAGACAACGTTGGCCAAGTTGCAAGAGTATGTACCGTGTACCTGGTGGATGGTGTTCTCACGTGTGATGATATCATCCATGTCGATGATCTGGCATGTCTTGCAGAGGTTGCTGTGGCAGGGCTGTGTGGTGTTGTGGTCACTGTTCTCCTGAAGGCTGGGTAGTTTACTGCGAACAATGGTCTGTTTGAGATTGCGTGGTTGTCTGAAGGCAAGAAGTGGGGGTGTGAGGATGGCCCTGGCATTCTAATCAGTAATCTGTAAACTGTCTGTGCTTTATATGCTCTGTCTGAGGCCAGAACTCTCCATTCACCTGACAAAGAGTTTAACCTCGAAAGCTTCTGAGTTTACTATCAAATGAATCATTTGGACTTAAACTTGGTGTTGTCAGACTTCTTACTGTGTCCACTCCCAGTCAACATATCCCTTCCCTTTGTGATTACTGATGCAAAGTATTCATTTCGGATCTCCCCTATTCCATTGGATTCTAAGAATAATTCCCCTCCTTGGTCCCTGAGAGGTCTGTTTTTTTTTCCCTGACAACTATTTTGTTCCCAACATATGAATAAAATGCCTTAGGATTCTCCCTAATCCTGTCTGCCAAGAACATTTTGAGACCTCTTTTTGCCCTTCTAACTCCCCGTTTGAGTTCTTTCCTGGTCTCCCTGGATTCGGCCAGAGCTCCATCTGTTTTCAGTTGCCTGAACCTAACATACACCTGTCTTTTCTTTTTGATCAGATCCTCAATTTCCCTGGTTATCCACGGCTCTCGAGTCCTACCTTTCCTATCCTTCCTTTTTACAGGCACATGCCTGTCCTGCAGCCCCATCAACTGTTCCTTAAAAGACTCCCACATTCCAGACGTAGACTTATCCTCAAACAGCCTCTCCCAATCAACGGCCACCAATTCCTGCCTAATCCGGCTATAGTTCGCCTTCCCCCAATTCAGCACCCTACCTGTAGGACAACACTCATCCTTGTCCATTACTATCCTAAAGTTCACAGAATTGTGGTCACTATTTGCCACATGTTCCCCTACAGAAACTTTGATGACCTGACCGGGCTCATTTCCCAGAATTAGGTCCAGTATATCCCCGTCTCTAATTGGGCTGTTGACATACTTCCAAAGAAACTTCCAGTATGCATTTTACAAATTCCTCCCAGCCCAGACCCCCAGCCCGAAGCACTTTCCAGTCAATTCCAAGGAAATTAAACTCTCCCACGGCAACAACCCTTTTTTTTTCTGCACCCATCCAGAATCTCCTAACATACCCATTCCTCCACTTCTCTTGGGCTGTTGGGTGGCCTGCAGTATACCCCCAGCACAGTGACTGCAGTAGGTTCATTTCACCACTGCTTCTGGGATTGCGCTCTGCTCTGAAGAACTTTCTGCAACATCACAGGAGATATTCTTTAAAACATTCATTAACTGTAACTGTAAAGCACTCCCCAGGGCTCGGAAAAAATGTTTTCTAAATGTTTAAATTGGACAAAGATTTCTGAACACTTAGGGTCACTTTCAGCCAGTGTGATCAGGTTTTTTGTAAAGCTTTGTTGTACATTGATTTGCTGCAATGGTGATCACCTTAACACAATGATACAGAAACAGGCGGAGAGACACAGAGAAAAGGTACAGAGGAAAAGTCAGATCAGCACAAATGCAGGTAAAGTTTTACACATCACCAATAACTGATATTTGGGACCAGGAAGAAGAGAAAACAAGGGGGATGGGGAACAATGAGGGGGAGAGAAACAGAAAGAGACAATGTGAGTGAGAAGGATGGAGAAAGATTGTTCTCAGTTAACGGTTGAGTTGAACAGTCAGGGGCTAAGGTCTGTGGGATGGATGTATCGAATATTAACAAAGACGCCTCTCCCGAGTGGATGACATCGGGAAGGGATGGGATTAGCAGGAGGTTGGATGGGAGATAAGGACTGGAATGAACAAAGAGATAAGCTTGGTCTCCATTCCAGTTCCACAACAAGTACTGTCTGTGTCGTTGGCCAAAAAGTAAAGAATACATTTGATGTTTAAATTGGCCTGGGAGCAATTAGAATTCATTTTAATGAGGTTGTGTTTGTGGGATTCGATTTCACTCTCTCAGCCTCTCCAGTGATCTCCCTGAATTCGATAACCAGGAGAATGGAGTGAGAAAAAGAGGGTGAGTGAGGGGAGGTATGGGGGAAGAGAGAAATAAGCAGAGCAGAGGATAGAGCAAAGTGAGGCAGGATTTGGTGCCTTCACTGCCTCGTCACCGCTCAGCTCATAGTCCCGATCCTGTCAGAGCCTGGTGAAAAGTATAGCAGCCAATCCCAATCCTACTCCAGAGGCAGTTAGAAACATTGAGAAAGCAAGGAATTTGACCAGTAGAATAAAAATGCATCAGCTCCAGAGTCCAAAGGAGAGGAGTCAAGTGAGCAGAGCGATAGGGAGACCGTGCGAGGGATCAGGGGAGCAGAGAGAGATACAGAGACAGAATGAGGTGCCAGGTGAGCAGAGAGATACGGAGACAAAGATAGGGAGCAGGGCAGGGGGAATAAGAGACAAGGACAGGACCAGGGAAGTCGAGGCATATGGAGACCAGGAGTGTGACCAGGGGAACAGACACATATGCAGACAAGGAGAGGGATGACAAAGGAAGATATACGAGAAAAGTCGTGAGATCATGGGTGCAGAAATATGGAGGCAAGGAGAGGGATCGGGGTGGGGATTGCAGAGCAGAGAGATATAGAGACAAGGACAAGACTAGGGTAGCAGAGGGATATGGAGCCAAGGGAAGAGTCGAGGTAACAGTGAGACACAGCCAAGGAGATGGGCATGGGAATAAGAGAGATGTGGAACCAAATAGAGAAAACAGTAGAGAAGAGAGTTGCTGACAGAACGGGAGGAAAGAGGCACAGAGACACACTGAGGGGCCAGCTAAAAGCAGAAATACGTAAACACGGAAAGTAACCATGGCAGCATCGACATACAGTGACAAGGAGGGGGACGAGGATCTCGAGAGCAAACAGATACAGAGACTAAGATTCAGAGCAGGGGAACTGAGAGATACAGCGATGAGGATTGTGACCTGGGGTACAGAGATACGTGTAGACCTGGACAGGGGTGAGTGGAGTGGAGAGATATGGAAATAATTCGCAGAATGAGGATCTGAGGACTGTGAAGCCATGGGTCAGAGCTGGGTAGCTGGTAACTGGGAACCCAAAGAGCTGGATCAGATGGAGGCAGTTTTATAACCAAGGCAACGACCTGGAGAAAGGCACTGGGAGGAGATGTATTGAAGAAGAATATTGTCATTGCACACAACATAAGGATAATTACTTTACCCTGACTTGGTGCTGCCTACTGGGAAGCATACACCTTTCTGAAGCAAATGCCATCATGCCTTAACTTGTTCAGTAAATTATGGTGAAATATCCAAACAGGTTTTCTTTTGAAATCCGAAAACTCCATATCGACATTTACAGAAATATCCAACCTGCTTGTTCCATCCTCACATGAATTACCCAGAGGTGATTCAATCTGAAAACTGAAACAGCCTTTGCCTGTTTTAATGACACTCCCTTCCATTTTCCTGCTTAATGTTGTATTCTTACTGCTTTGCTCAAACCGATGTGTTAGTAATAATTTATCAAAATTCACTGGACTCTGGGGAAGTATCGGCTGATTGGAAAATAACTAATGTTACACCGCTGTTTAAAAAAGGAAGTAGACAAAAGGTGGGTAACTACAGGCCGGTTAGCTTAATGTCCGTAGTTGGGAAAATGCTGGAATCCATCATTAAAGAAGAAATAGCAGGACACCTGGAAAAGATTGGTTCAATCAAGTAGACGCAGCATGGATTCATGAAGGGAAAGTCGTGTTTGAAGAATTTACTGGATTTTTATGAAGATGTAATGAGTGCGGTTGACAGAGGGGAACCAGTGGATGTGGTGTTTTTAGATTTCCAGAAGGCTTTCAATAAGGTGCCTCACAAAATGTTGCTGCAGAAGATTAAGGTTCACGGAGTTGGGGGGAAAGTGTTAGCCTGGATTGAGGATTGGCTATCTCATAGGAAGCAGAGAGTTGGAATAAATGGGTGTTCTCCTGCTTGGCAGTTGGTGACTAGTGGCATGCCACAGGGATCGGTGCTGGGGCCTCAACTGTTTACCATATACATAGACGATCTGGAGGAGGGGACCGAGTGTAGGGTAACAAAGTTTGCTGACGACACAAAGATGAGTGGAAAAGCGAATTGTGTGGAGGATGTGGAAAGTCTGCAGAGAGATTTGGAAAGGCTGAGTGAGTGGGCAAGGATTTGGCAGATGGAGTAGAACATTGGCAAGTGTGAGGTTATCCACTTTGGAAGGAATAACAGTAAAATGGACTATTATTTTAACAGTGAAAAATTACAACATGCTACGGTGCAGAGGGACCTGGGGGTCCTTGTGCATGAATCGCAAAAACCCAGTCTGTAGGTGCAGCAGGTGATCAAGAAGGCGAATGGGATGTTGGCCTTTATAGCGAGGGGGATAGAATATAAAAGTAGGGAGGTCTTGCTGTAATTGTACAAGGTGAGGCTGCAAATACAGTACTGTGTGCAATTTTGGTCCCTGTATTTGCGAAAGGTTATATTGGGTTTGGAGGGAGTACAGACAAGGTTCACCAGTTTGAAACCGGAGATGAGGGGGTTAGCTTATGAGCAGAGATTGAGTAGATTGGACCTGTAGTCGTTGGAGTTTAGAAGGCTGAGGGGTGATCTTATAGAGGCATATAAGATAATGAAGGGGCGAGATAGGGTAGAGGCAGAGAGGTTCCTTCCACTTAGAAAGGAAACAAGAACTAGAGGACACAGCCTCAAAATAAGGGGGAGTCGGTTTGGAACAGAGTTGCGGAGGGACTTCTTCTCTCAGAGGGTAATGAATCTCTGGAATTCTCTGCCCATTGAAGCAGTGGAGGCCACCTTGTTAGATATGTTTAAGTCACATTTCTGATCAATAAGGGAATTAAGGGTTATGGGGAGCAGGTGGGTAAGTGGAACTGAACCACTTTCAGATCAGCCATGATCTTATTGAATGGCGGGGCAGGCTCGAGGGGCTGGATGGCCCACTCCTGCTCCTATTTCTTATGTTCTTATATTAGATGTTGAATTAACATGTGTATAATTTCAGGCTATCTGTCACTCCCCTGTCTCTAACACAACTAAAAATAAAATACTGCTGAAGCTGGAATCTGAAACAAAAAACAGAACATTCTGGAAAATCTCAGCAATTCTGAGAGTGTCTGTGAAGGGAGAATGGAGTCAGAAGTCTGACACCAGGTTCAAGTCCAACCAATTTTCTTTCCAATTTATTTAAGGGAGAGTGGATGCAACGCTGTGAGTCTCCGTGACCCTTCATCAGCGCTCGGAGAATTCCCACCATCCTTTGTTTTTCTCAGGGAAAGTTTTGTTGATTTTGTCAATTCCAAGTCTGCAGAGCGTTCCCCAAACTGCACACACACACACACACACACACCGACACACACACACACAGACACACACACACACACACACACACACACACAGACACACACACACACACACACAGACACACACACACTCACACACACACACACACACACACACACACACACACACACTCACACACACACACACTCACACACACACACACACTCACACACACTCACACACACTCACACACACTCAAACACTCACACACACACACACACACCCACACACACAGACACACACACACACATACACACACAGACACACAGACACACACACACACAGACACACACACACACACTCAAACACTCACACACACACACACCCACACACACAGACAGACACACACACACACAGACACACACACACAGACACAGACACACACAGACACACACACACACACACACACAGAACACAGAACACTACAGCACAAAGAGGCCCTTTGGCCCACAAGCTGTGCTGATCATATCCATCCCTTCCAGGCCATAGAACTATCTGTAACCCCCAATCCCATTAAATCCCAGAGACTCATCCAGAAGTCTTTTAAAAGACCCCAGCGAGTTCGCCTCTACCACCACCGACGGCAGCCGATTCCACTCACTCACCACCCTCTGAGTGAAAAACTTACCCCTAACATCGACTGGAATATCCCTAGGGTAAGGGGTATAGATGGGGAGGAGTTTGTTAGGTGTGTTCAGGAGGGTTTCCTGATGCAGTATGTGGACAAGCCTACGAGGGGAGAGGCTGTACTTGACCTGGTACTGGCGAATGAACCAGGGCAGGTGATGGATCTTTCGGTAGGAGAGCATCTTGGATATGGTGACCATAATTCTATCTCCTTCACAATTGCGTTGGAACGAGATAGGATCAGGCAGGCTAGGAAGGTGTTTGTCTGGGGTAAGGGGAGATACGAAGAAGTCAGGAAGTTACTTGGACAAATAAACTGGAAGGAGGCGTTCTTAGGGAAAAGTACCGAAGGAAGGTGGCAGATATTCAAGGAATGTGTGTCTGGAGCTCTGAATGACAACGTTCCAATGAGACGAGGGGGTTTTGGTGGGTCGAGGGAACCGTGGTGCACAAAGGATGTGTTGAACCTAGTCAGGAAGAAAAGGAAGGTGTACAAGAGGTTCAGGGAATTAGGAGATGTTAAAGATCTTGAGGAGTATAAGGACTGTAGGAGGGAACTTAAAAGGGAAATTAGGAGAGCCAGAAGGAGTCATGAGAAGACCTTGGCGGGTAAGATTAAGGAGAATCCCAAGGCCTTCTATAAATATGTGAAAGGTAAAAGGATAAGAAGAGAAGGGATAGGACCTATAAAAGGTGAGGGGGGAAAGGTTTGTGTGGAACCAGAAGAAATGGCGGAGGTGCTTAACGAGTACTTCGCCTCAGTATTCACGGTGGAAGCCGATCTGGGAGATTTTGTTATGGATTTGCAGCAGATGGAAAGGATTGAGTACGTGAATATTAAGGAGGAGGATGTGTTGGAACTTTTGAATTCTATCAAGGTAGATAAGTCGCCGGGACCAGATGGGATGTACCCCAGGATACTGTGGGAGGCGAGGGAAGAGATTGCAGAGCCCCTGGCGATGATCTTTGCGTCGTCAATGGAGACGGGAGAGGTTCCAGAGGATTGGAGGATTGCAGATGTAGTTCCTATTTTTAAGAAAGGGAACAGAGATAGCCCGGGAAATTACCGACCGGTGAGTCTGACCTCAGTGGTTGGTAAGCTGATGGAGAGGCTTCTGAGGGACAAGATTTACGAACATTTGGAGAGGTTTGACATGATCAGGAATAGTCAGCATGGATTTGTCAAGGGCAGGTCGTGCCTTACGAGCCTAGTTGAGTTCTTCGATAATGTGACTGAATACATTGACGAAGGAAGTGCCGTGGACGTAGTGTACATGGACTTCAGCAAGGCGTTTGATAAGGTCCCCCATGCAAGACTTCTTGAGAAGGTGAGAGGGCATGGGATCCAAGGCCCTTTGGCCTTGTGGATCCAGAACTGGCTTGCCTGCAGAAGGCAGAGAGTGGTTGTGGATGGGGCTTTTTCTGAATGGAGGTCAGTCACCAGCGGAGTGCCTCAAGGATCTGTTCTGGGACCCTTGTTGTTTGTCATTTTCATAAATGACCTGGATGAGGAAGTGGAGGGATGGGTAAGTAAGTTCGCTGATGACACGAAGGTCGGTGGTGTTGTGGATGATCTGGAAGGATGGCAAAAGTTGCAGCAGGACATAGATAGGATGCAGGACTGGGCGGAGAAGTGGCAGATGGACTTCAACGCGGATAAATGTGTAGTCGTCCATTTTGGCAGAACCAACGGGATGAACGAGTACACTATCAAGGGCAGAAGTCTGAGTAGTGTTGAGGAGCAGAAGGATCTTGGGGTCCGGGTCCACAGGACTCTTAAATCGGCCTCGCAGGTGGAGGAGGTGGTCAAGAAGGCGTATGGTGTACTGGCCTTCATTAATCGAGGGATTGAGTATAGGAGTCGGGAGGTAATGCTGCAACTTTATAAGACCCTTGTCAGGCCTCATTTGGAGTATTGTGCGCAGTTCTGGTCGCCTCACTATAGGAAAGATGTAGAAGCTATTGAAAGGGTACAGAGGAGATTTACAAGGATGTTGCCTGGACTGGGAGGCATGCCTTATGAAGTTAGGTTGAGGGAGCTGGGACTCTTTTCCCTGGAGAGACGAAGGTTGAGAGGCGACCTGATAGAAGTTTACAAAATGTTGAGAGGAATAGATAGGGTGGATTCTCAGAGGCTATTTCCCCGGTTTGAAATGGTCACTACGAGAGGACACAGATTTAAGGTGCGGGAAGGGAGGTTCAGAAGTGATGTTAGGGGTAAGTTTTTCACTTAGAGGGTGGTGAGTGAATGGAATCGGCTGCCGTCAGTGGTGGTGGAGGCGAACTCGCTGGGGTCTTTTAAAAGACTTCTGGATGAGTATATGGGGTTTAATGAGATTGAGGGTTATAGATAGGTCTGTAGGTTGTTAGGTGATGTGATCGGCGCAACTTGTGGGCCGAAGGGCCTGTTTGTGCTGTAGTGTTCTATGTTCTATCTCCTCTGTACCTGCTCCCCAGCACCTTAAACCTGTGCCCTCTATTAGCAACCATTTCAGCCCTGGGAAATAGCCTCCGAGAATCCACCCTATCTATACCTCTCAACATTTTATAAACCTCTATCAGGTCGCCTCTCATCCTTCGTCTCTCCAGGGAGAAGAGACCGAGCTCCATCAACCTATCTTCATAAGGCATGCCTCCCAATCCAGGCAACATCCTTGTAAATCTCCTCTGCACCCTCTCAATAGCTTCCACATCCCTCCTGTCGTGAGGCGACCCAGAACTGTGCACAGTACCCAGTGCTGTGACGCCGACACAGTCTGTTTTGTCCCTTATTCAGTGAACAAAGATTTGTGAATAGACCTCTTGTTAATGCAGCAATATTTATTTACAAACAATTAATAATTACCCCCCCCAATCAATAGATACATGACAGCGCAGAGTCGCTGAGCAGAGACTGATCGCCAAGTTCTGCACACATGAGGACGGCCTCAACCGGGTTCCTGGGTTCATGTCACATTATCTGTAACACCCATGATTTGCCTGAACTTGCAACATCTCACATACTGTCCTGTCTGGAGACAATACACATCTCTTTAACCTATGCTGAATGCTATCTCCACTCACATTGTCTGCACCTTTAGGACTTGAACAGCACAGTAGCTGTAAAGAGTCACATTCTAATCAGTAATCTGTAAACTGTGTGTGCCTTTATATGCCCTGTTTCTGATCAAAACTTTCCACACTCCTGATGAAGGAACAGCGTTCCGAAAGCTTGTGGGTTTACTATCAAATAAACTTGTTGGACTTTAACCTGGTGTTGTGAGACATTTTACTGTGTTTATCCCAGTCCAACACCGGCATCTCCACATCATTTCATCCATGTTTGTGGTTACTTAGAAATTTGGCCCATTTTGAAATCAGACCAGGCAATTTCTATAATATTAACATGAACATTTCCAGTTAAATATTTAAATACGCCAGTGTCAAACACAGCTCGGCCATAAGAACATAAGAAATAGGAGCAGGAGTAGGCCATCTAGCCCTTCGAGCCTGCCCCGCCATTCAATAAGATCATGGCTGATCTGTCGTGGCTCAGTTCCACAATCCCGCCCTCTCCCCATAACCCTTAATCCCCTCTCTTATCAAATGTCAGTTGAGTTCATGCATCAAAATGGAATGTTTTCCAGAATTATCAGTCACTTAATGTTGAATTGTTTCTGGATAGGAAGGGAATCATTGCCATGATACAAACAAGGATTTGCAATTTGACCACGGCACCTTTAATCATTTTATTGTGAATATTCTGTGGTATTTTGCAGACTTTGCTGTTGCTTCACTGCGTGTAATTAATTCCAGAAATCTCAGGATGAATTTACACAGCAAAATGTTTCCATAGTCTGTGCCTAAAAAGCTTGATGTCTAATATCCGGATTTATTTCTGCTCCTTAAAGTTAACGTGATGACAATTGGAATACTCTCTCAGGAAAGATGTGGTCTCTCCAAATGTGTAACAGACTACCTGGTTTCGATGGCAGCCGCAGATCTACTGGTCGTTATTTTTGATGTGATATTGAGACAAATTCCAATTGTTTATTGGGAGGATTTCCGATTCCTCTGGGACATGGATGTGTGTAATATCCACGCTGTGCTCCTTTATGCAGCTACTGACTGTTCTGTTTGGTTCACTGTCACTTTCACCTTTGATCGACTTGTGACAATTTGTTGCCCCATGCTGAAAAGTAAATTTTGCACCGACAAAATGGCTAAAGTTGTCCTGGGATCAATCACTGTTCTGAGCTGTTGTAAGAACATTTTTTGGTATTTTATGCTGTCAAATTCATATACGTTGGTGAACGACCCATGGTTTTGCAGTGTTTCTTTCTTTGTCATGCAATCTCCGGTCTGGATTGCTGTTGAACTCAGCCATCATATTCTAAACCCCTGTGTCCCATTTGTTCTGATCCTGTTGTTCAATATTTACACTGTCAGGCACATTTTAGTGACCAGCAGGTCTTGCAGGAGACTCCGAACTGCCATCAATGGAAAAGGTACCAAAGACCCAGAGATGCAGAATCGAAGGAAATCTATTATTTTACTCTTTGCTGTCTCAGTGAATTTTATCATATTATGGGCAACCATAATGGTATACTCTGTATGGAGGCGGATGTATTATTTGGGGTATATTGCTGTTTGGATAGATGATTCTGTGCAGGATTTCGGCTTCATCCTACAGCTCATGAGTTGCTGCACAAATACCTGTATATACGCTGTGACCCAGGCGAAGTTCAGAGAGCAGTTGAAGAATGTGCTCAAATATCCCTTCATGCTCGCTGTGCAATTATTTCAATGATGATCATAACAGGCAAAGAATAATTCATAGAATCCTTGATTTAATTGCACATTTCCCAATGTGACAGGGCCAAGTGTGACAGTGAAAGTTGTGCCCTGTTGATGTGTTTATTGATTGTAGAGAATTAAACCCAAATATGGGGAAAGGAAGGAAGACCCTGTTGCTGTGGTGGTCGTGAACATTTTTTGACAATGTAGGAGAAGCCTCTCTAAACGGTGGTAATAAACGCTGCAGGAAACTCGCAGTGGGATTTGAATAGAATTAGGATTTGGTGCAACGCTGAAACTTCTCAGTCAGTTATTCACAAAAGAAGCAGCAAATTTAACCTTTGAAGATTGAATACAGATGGATAGCCCTCTGTCTCCTCCACCTCCACCAGCACCATGGACCTCCCAGAAACCAATACCGGGAACAGGATGCGATGGTGGTAATTATAGAAGGAAATGGATTCATCCATTCGGAGCATGTGTGGAATGGATGATTCAGCATTTATACCAATTGATGAGATTTGAATGCTGCAGAGAATAAGAGCAAGTGATAGATAAACAAGCAATTCGCGAGCGGATGGGATAGAACAAAATCACAGTGGGAGAATGTGTGTGTTATAACTGGCAGAGATGGAGTGAGAAAACCGTTACACTGGTGAGGTGAGTGATAGAGCAGATAAACAATGTGGGCATCAGTATATGTGGAATTAATGGAGGATTTAGTCACATTGGAATTTTGGGATCTGTGCAACAGGCACTGGGGGAGTGTTTGTGATTGATGACATGCAGAGAGGATATGTGGTGATGGATCTGGTAGAGCAGAGGAGCGAGTGAGATATCACCCTCTATCCAATAGAGGTGAATGTATACCGTGAACAGAAGGGAAGTTGTTGGGTTGTAAGTTTGCTGCTCCATCATGTAATGGATCAAAGTCAATAATATTTGGGAAGATATAATATTTATTACGAAATCATGAACATGTACTTTTTGATCCCTGTGTGTTGGTCAGAATCTCGATTTTTATTTCTTCAGTTTCTTTCATTTTCAAAGTTACCAGTAAGTTCATTGGTTTGTTAAGCTATGGGGGGATTGTGTTCCCAGGAGCAGGGAACAGTTTTATCACTCTGCAGAAGGACAGGAAAAGAGCTTGCATATTGCACATCATAAATTAATAAACCAAAATTTCACAAACCATGGGAGTGGTATAGAAGGAAGTATCTGAAGACCTTCTAAAGATTTGATTCCATAAACTGAAATCTTTAAGGGGTAATTTTCAAAGTACTAATTCCTGTAAGGAGGTGCTGTTCTGCTTTAAATATCACTTCTTCTTTATTGTAATAAATCTTTAACTCGAATAAATAACCATCAACTTTCATTTCAAAAGTTTTATATCTGAGTTTCTGAAAAAAACCCTCAACAAACACAAATTGCATCATCGTTCTGTTCCCAGTATCCATTCGGGATTTGAAGAGCCTGGACTGAGCAACTGGTATCGCATCAAATAACTGCCGGCTCTTTGTGGAATTTAAAACAGGAATTTTTTGATGGCCTTGAGAATGGTAAATTCAAAGGGAGGGAGTGTGGGGAGAAGATTTACTGCAGGTGGGTATATGAATGCAAACTGGTACCGTAGTTAAAAGGATTAGCTATGGGAAATGTGTGGGGTTATGGAGATTGAGCGGGGTGGGGTGGGATTGGGTTAGGATTCTCTTCAGGGATTCAATGTGGAATCCAGCAGCCGAATTGCCTACTTCTGCTCTGTGGGAAATTTCTGTTTCCATTCTGCAATGAAATGGGTGGGGTTTAAAGTGGGATCCTCAAAAAGCTCTGGGAGTGACGTCAAAGTTCTACAAAAAGTGAATAAACCTCAGACAACAGAACTGTCACAAAATTTGCAGTTTGACGTATGTGCAAGGATGGAAAAACGGCACGATTAAAGGGATTGGAGATCATTTCTATTTGATTTGATTTGATTTATTATTGTCACATCTATTAACACACAGTGAAAAGTATTGTTTCTTGTGCACTATACAGACAAAGCATACCGTTCATAGAAAAGGAAACGAGAGAGTGCAGAATGTTGTGTTACCGTCTTAGTGAGGGTGTAGAGAAAGATCAATTTAATGCGAAGTGATGCCATTCCAAAGTCTGACAGCAGCAAGGAAGGAGATGATCTTGAGTCATTTGGTACATGACCCCAGACTTTTGTATCTTTTTCCTGAAGGATGATGGTGGATCAGAGAATATCCGGGGTGTGTCGGGTCAGTTATTGTGTTGGCTGCTTTGCCAAAGCAGCGGGAAGTGTAGACAGAGTCAATGGATGGGTGGATGGCTTGCATGATGGATTGGGCTGTATTCACGACTTTTGTAGTTCCTTGCAGTCTCGGGCAGAGCAGGAGCCCATACCAAGCTGTGATACACCAGAAAGAATACTTTCTATGGTGCATCTGTAAAAGTTGGTGAGAGTCCTTGCTGGCATGGCCCAACTTCCTTCGTCTTCTGAGAAAGTAGAGGCGTTGATGGGCTTTCCGAACTATAGTGTCACCTTGGAGGGAGCAGGACAGTTTGTTGGTGATCTGGACACCTAAAAACTTGATGCTCTCGACCCTTTCTACTTTCTCCTTTACGCTTCCTGAAGTCGATGCAATCTCCTTCATTTTGTTGTCATTGAGGGAGAGATTATTGTTGCTGCACTCGTTCACCAGATTCTCTATCTCATTCCTGTCCTCAGTCTCGTCATTGTTTGAGATCTGACCCACTACGGTGGTGTTGTCAGCAAAGTTGAATATCGAGTTGGAGGGGAATTTGGTCACACAGTCGTAGGGATATAAGGAGTGTAGTAGGGGGCTGAGAACACAGCCTCGTGGGGCATCGGTGTTGAGGGTGATCGTGGAGGAGGTGCTGTTGCCTATCCTTCCTGATTGTTGTCTGTGAGTTAGGAAGTTCAGGACCCAGTCACAGAGGAATACCGGAAGGAATATCCGAGTGTCCGAGTTGCCACAGAGCGAGGTGTGTGAATTGACTAATGTTCAGGTACACGGATAAAACAAACTTGTCTGAGAAGAAAGAGAAAAAAGAAACAGACACTGGGTACAAGAGTAACTACAAATATTGAAGGAGGAGCAGTTAGAATGACAAGGGAGAATGAAGAAAAGGAAATGAAATCTGACATGTAGATAATTGATTTTTGGGGCAACGAATAGGAGGAAAGTGAAGAGGAAAAATAAATAGAACATAAGCTTAGACGCTGGCAAGTAAAGGGAAGTTTCCAGAAAGAAGCCACTTATTTACAGATCACAGCACAGTGACAAAGTAATTTGTTTAATTTACAAGATTTTCCAAATTTGAGGAAAGAGATGGAAGCATATTTTTTCCATTTTTGAAGGTGTATTAGCTGATAACATTGTGATGCAGGGCATGCTGGCAGCGAGTACTCAGCTGGGATTTACATCACCGTCATAAAAAATTTCGATTGACTTTAACAAATTCAAAGAAAATGTTATTCTGAGTGCAGATGAGTTTGTTTCAAAACGACGTGGACAGGAATTGCTAAATGAAGTAGATCTTGAAGATGGAACCAATGAGAAGGAGAGTGCTCGACCCCAGGACACTGATGTTTTGCACTTGGACGTGAATTATGATCATTATTGTGGCATGAAGGTGGAAGAAAGAATATGGAGACTAATAGAAACTAAATTGTACATTTGCGAACATATTTCAGTTCAATGATGGTGTGCTTAAACAAACCTCTGAAAGTAGCAGGACCGAGGTGCTATGTCACTAGATACAGAATCTAAAAGCAAGGGAATAGTACTAACTCTGCCTCACTTTGCTTCAGATAACATCAGACATTATGAATTGTACCAATTCATTCATTTGAACGTTAAATAAAGGTGTACCAGAATGTTTGCCGTAATTCTGGTCTTCAGTTACATGGAGATTATTCAAAGTTTCTGCATGTTCTCCTTAGTGTGGCAAAGATTCAATGAAAATGTTCAGCATCAGACAGGGGTCAAAAAATAGAGAACCAGGAAGCAATTTAACAGCAAAATATGTGTTAACCAGGCCTACAATTTACAGCTTTTTGTTCAAATAAACAGAGAACATTCCAGCTCAGTACAGGCCCTTCGGCCCTCGATGTTGTGCCGACCAGTGGAACCAATCTAATGACCCTCTAACCTAAACTATTCCAATGTTATCCATATGCCTATCCACTGACCATTTGAACACCCTTAAAGTTGGTGAATCCACAACTGCTGCAGGCAGGGCATTCCACGCCCTTACTACCCTCTGAGTAAAGAACCCACCTCTGACATCCGTCCTATAATTACCACCCCTTAATTTAAAGCCCCTCGTGTTAGCCATCACCATCCGAGGAAAAAGGGAGAAAAATCAGAGGGACGATAAGTGCTTTTTTTCACAGCAGGGTGTGTTGTGATAATCTGTAGTAAATCTGCAGGAGAGTTATGGAAACCGTATCATGATTAATAATCAAAAGGAAAGTGGATGGACACTGTCAGGCAGGATTGCATGGATGTAGGAACACAGCAGATGAAAAGGATTGGTTGTATAGATTGCATTGGTTGAAAGAGCTGGCAGAGAAGTTATGGGGGTGATTCTCCGAAAGGTGCTGAATTTCTGAGAAAGCTGTTACAGATCACGGGGATTTTTCAGCACAGCCTCAGACCCGAAACTCCCCACTCTGTGCAGTGTAAAGGGAACAATCGTGGATATCGTTAAAAACCGGGGGGTGGGGGAGTGCGGGGTGGGGGGTGGGGGAGTGCGGGGTGGGGGGGGCTGCTATTCGTGCCAAAGAGCCTGAAATCAGCAGGATGGGTGGGAATCCACACATGGACAAATTGCTGGGAGATTGGATAAAAGATCACGCAGCATCCAGATCACTGCCACCCAATACCCACAGACATCGCTGGCCTCCGAACCCCCCCTCCCCCCACCTCCCTCCCCCCACACAGACATCGCTGGCCTCCGAACCCCCTCTCCCCACCTCCCCCCACCCCCACAGACATCGCTGGCCTCCAAACCCCCCCTCCCCCCACACAGACATCGCTGGCCTCTACATCACCCCACAGACATTGCTGGCTCTCATAAGAACATAAGAACTAGGAGCAGGAGTAACTATAGGACGGATGTCAGAGGTAGGCTCTTTACTCAGAGGGTAGTAAGGGCGTGGAATGCCCTGCCTGCAGCAGTTGTGGACTCGCCAACTTTAAGGGCGTTCAAATGGTCAGTGGATAGGCATATGGATAACATTGGAATAGTTTAGGTTAGAGGGTCATTAGATTGGTTCCACTGGTCGGCGCAACATCGAGGGCCAAAGGGCCTGTACTGTGCTGTAATGTTCTATGTTCTAAGATGTTTCCACTCTCAAGCAAGACGAAAACTAGAATGGAAACTGTCTGTCTGAGATATTCCACAGACAAATCCAGTGGGGAATTCAGGAGAAATGAGTTAACTAAGAGGTGGGGGAGGAAGTGGGACTTATTCCTGTAGGAAGTGGGGGAGGGTGTGGGACTTGCTCCCATGGGGAATGGGGAGAATGCGGGAGTAACGCTGTGTTTTTTCCCAGTTCTGGCGGGTGGAAGATTGCGGACATTCCCGTAACAGAGGGACACTGCTCCACGGAATATCCAGGCTGGTTACAGGGTAGAATCTTCTTTACAATATCAGATTTACTCTCACTGTCCAGCACTGTTCACATCGCTTACACTCTCCAATATTTATACACCTCATTTCAGGATCACATCCCACCCTGGAACAGGGAGAAGGAACCAGGACAGTTTGTTTTCAACCACTTTGGATATTTTGCATGAGGAAGCAAGAAATAAAGATCAGAAACTGCGGCAGTTACTTTGTCTATAAGCTGAAAGCCACAGGTGACAATGCTGCTTATTGCACAGGGACGTCACTGTTTCAGTATTGACCCAGGAGGATGACACTGTCCGTGCCGACACACTGACACACCCAGTGACTGGGGGGGCGGGGCGCGGGGACTGAGGGGGCGGGGCGCGGGGACTGGGGGGGCGGGGCGCGGGGACTGGGGGGCGGGGCGCGGGGACTGGGGGCGGGGCGCGGGGACTGGGGGGCGGGGCGCGGGGACTGGGGGCGGGGCGCGGGGACTGGGGGGCGGGGCGCGGGGACTGGGGGGCGGGGCGCAGGGACTGGGGGGCGGGGCGCGGGGACTGGGGGGCGGGGCGCGGGGACTGGGGGCGGGGCGCGGGGACTGGGGGGCGGGGCGCGGGGACTGGGGGGCGGGGCGCGGGGACTGGGGGCGGGGCGCGGGGACTGGGGGGGCGGGGCGCGGGGACTGAGGGGGCGGGGCGCAGTGACAGAGGGGGCGGGGCGCAGTGACAGAGGGGGCGGGGCGCAGGGACAGAGGGGGCGGGGCGCAGTGACAGAGGGGGCGGGGCGCGGGGACTGGGGGGGCGGGGCGCAGGGACAGAGGGGGCGGGGCGCAGCGACAGAGGGGGCGGGGCGCAGTGGCAGAGGGGGCGGGGCGCTGGGGCTGAGTGACTGCTGTGTCTGTGGAGTCAGGTGAAGGGTTGCCCGGGTAATGGGGCCAGACTGCATTCCCCTGAATGGATGTTGATGAACTGGATGTCTTCTTCCGTCCGTCGGCTGTGGTCAGTGTCAGGCTTCTAATTTGAGGATTTGATTGAGGTGAAACTGCACCATTTCCCCGGTGGGATTGGAAGGCGGGTCTCCGGTCAATCCCCCGGGTAACGAGTCCGGTGAGAAAACCTCTTTGCCTCTGACTCCCCTTTATTAACCCCACTGGAAGAGCAGTTTGATGCTGGGTTCTGTTGTTCCCCAATATTGACTGACACAAGTTTGTTGAACCTTTTGTGGATTCAGGGACAGCCACACCTCCCACAGACGGGGAAGAATCGAGTGGAGAATCCAGCGAGCAGTCATCCTCTGTCCCAGCTCCATCTCCAACCTCAGGTAGGCCACATTGTGAGAAAGAGTCGACCCAAACACTTCCCTCACCGTCACCCAAGGGGACATCATTCCCCGAGACTGAGGGAGGCGTGTATTGATGGAGAGTGAGGGAGTGAATGAGTGAAGGGGAATGTAGTGTTTGAGTGAGATGGAGTTTCCTGTTTGAGGAGATTGAGTGTGTGGAATCGAGGGAAGATGTTCCGGAGACACAGGGAGGTGGGATTCAATGAGGGGTTCGATTGGAAGGGGTTTGTGTGGATAGGGCTGGGGATGAGGCTGGGGTTTGTAATATTGCCGTGTGATATTGTGCAGAATCTACAAACAACACGGTGCTCAGTTCCACTTCACTCCAATCTGCTCTCTCCCCATTCCCCCAAATTCATCACAGATCCAATCACATCTCCAACCCAAACACACAGCGAGCCATCGAGTGGAGAATCCACAGAGCGACCACCCTCTGTCCCAGCAGCATCTCCAACCTCAGGTAACTGAATTCCCGGGAAAATTCCCAATGAAATCCTCATCCCCACCAACTGTTGGGAAATCATCTCCAGGACAACTTGGGAGCACAATCCTGATGTAGCGACTGTGTGGAGTGGGATGTGGCGACCAAAGGTGTGAATCTCTGAGATGAAAGGTAGATGCTGTCAAAACTTTTAATCTGGGACTCATCATAACAGATTATCAGGGATATGATATCTCAAAGAGTGGAATAATTTAGACTGCATTAGGAGCAGGAAATGCTCATTGCTTGGTATGCAGTTGCTTTTTTATTGGCAAGGCATTGGTGGTTGGAGAATTCACAAGGGTGAATTGGTCACAAGGATTGGTCAAGCCCTTTTTTGGAATGAAATATAATCTGAGCTCGCTCAAATGAAACAACGTCTCAACCTAACATTTGCACTGCATCAATACATTAGTAACTCATGTGTTTTGTTCAGAATGCAGTCACCAAGCAAAAGACCATTCTCCCTACTCGACAGTGACTGATGTGCCATATGAATTTCAATGTCTGTGTAATATCAGATATGTAGGATGTACGTCCCAGTGACTGGTTGTTAAACTCACCAGTTGGTCGCAACAGGCACAGTACTGACTGGACTCACCCAGTCCGTGCTTTCATAGCTCAGAACATTGTGTCCAACATTCACTGTAGTTCCACAATTGGACAAAACTTACTGAACAATCACACTTGTGCCAAGAATTACACAGCAGCCACTTCACAATTATTGATCTGACTTGCCAATTTTGCCTCAAATAGACTTGGTGAAGTAAACATTTTTGCACTCTGGGTGTCTACATGTTAAAGGAAGCTTTTCCAGATCCTGCAGCTCTTCAGTGAACAAAATCTTTGGTTGCCCTTTTCAATGAGTTGACCAGATAGAATTCCTGCAGTGCAGATGGAGGCCATTCAGCCTATGTGTCTGCACAAACCAGAAATTAGCCAACCAATCAGCACCATCTTTCCCACGCTGCACGCATTGTTTGTCCCTGTGAGATTGGGGTTTCGGTGAATGAGTTCTGATGAGTCCCAGATGAAAAACTTTGACAGTGTTATCTTTTTACTCGACCATAGTCAAGAAATGTGAAGTATTGGCCCAGGCGATGCTGTTGGGAGACGAACATTTTAGAAATGTTGCCATCGTGATATTGCCCAGAATCTGGTTTTAGTATTATGGCCTGTTGCGGTATTGTCCAATCAGCAAATCTCTTCATCTTATTGTTGGTCCAGGAAAATCCACAACTCGGCATGCTGGGAAGAAATGCACTGAAAGACCCAACAACAAATCACCCACTGTCCCGGCAGAATCTCCAATCCCAGGAGGTGAACCAAGGGGAGTGGGGCGTGGCAACCTGGGGGGGAGCGGAACGCCGTGACCCATGGGGGGAGGGGGAGCAGAACGCGGTGACCCATGGGGGGAGGGGGAGCAGAACGCGGTGACCCATGGGGGGAGGGGGAGCAGAACGCGGTGACCCATGGGGGGAGGGGGAGCAGAACGCGGTGACCCATGGGGGGGGAGGGGGGGAGGGGGGGGTAGCAGGAACGGCGACCCGAGGGGAGCAGGACGTGGCAACCAGGGGCTGGGGGGGAGGGAGAGGGATGCAACGACCGGGGTGAGGGGGTGTGTGGGATGCAGCTACTATGGTTGCAAATCGCAACAACCAGGGGGGAGTGGAGGTTGGGGGGAATGGGACACAGCGACTGGGCAGGGGAGTGGGACGCAACAACAGGTGGGGACTGGTTCACAGCAATGTGGGGAGACTGTTGGGACACAGTGACTGCACCTGCGCGGTTTAATGAATGCTGTGTCTGCCTCTCACTCTCGGGTGCGGAGTTTGCTGTGTTTCTCCCCTCTGCTGTGTTCACTCTTATTTGGAATTTGCTGCTTTTGATTTTGCGATCCACAATACATCTTCAGACTCAGAAACCAAGACTGGGTCCCCACTTGGCCCTGAGTGTAGCTCCAAGCAATGCTCCATCTCTCCGTGCATTTCAGTTGCTAGACGTGTTTGATTCAGAACTTTATTCGGGAATATTTGATGCTTTCTCATATTTGTGTAATTCACCTGCCCCCCTCCTGTGCTCTGACGAAACATAATTACCAATTATCTTTGTGTCTTCAACAAGGTGCATCAGTTGCCATTCTTGATCAATATCCCAACATCCCAAAAAACGTGTTCTTAGGCTGATTGGTGTAACAAATTGTCCCTAAATTAGTCTCCCCTTAATCTTCCCCAATAGGTGTAGACAGAGGTCATGGGTAGAGGAGGGCACTCAGAATGTTAAAATGGTGACGCTGGCTCATTGGACCGAAGGGCCTGTTTCCCGTGCTGAGTTGTTCTTTGTAATCAGGGCATCGCGGGTTATGAGGAAAAGGCAGGAGGATAGGATGAGAAGCCATGATTGAATGGCAGAGCAGACTCGATGGGCCAAGTGGCCTAATTCTGCTCCTTTGTCTTAGGGTCTTCTCGTTTCCAAGTATGAGCTTTCTAATTGAGGCCGGCTCAATCAAGGAGCTCATACTCCCAAGGGCCAAGCCCATGGGCCTCTGGGAAGACACTACACTTTGTTACGTGAAGTGTGATGCCTGAGGTCACATCGGTGACCCCATTTACAGCCCCTCCTCCTCATCTGCCCTGTGCTTGTGGGGACTTGGAGTGACGTTCCTTGCACCCTGTCTAGTTCTCTTCGAATTGTATAGGTTTCTATAAAATTCTCCCACTTCATACTTCTGAATTCCAGCCAATATAATCCTAACTGACTCAATCTCTTAAGAACATAAGAACAAAAGAACATAAGAAATAGGAGCAGGAGTCGGCCATCTAGCCCTTCGAGCCTGCCCCGCCATTCAATAAGATCATGGCTGATCTGTCGTGTCTCAGTTCCACATTCCCGCCCTCTCCCCATAACCCTTAATCCCCTCGCTTATCAAAAACCCATCAACCTGCGTCTTAAAAATATTTAGCAAGGCAGCCTCCACCACTTCAACGGGCAGAGAATTCCAGAGATTCACCACCCTTTGAGTGAAGAAGTTCCTCCTCAACTCTGTTCTAAACCGCTCCCCCCCCCTTTATCTTGAGGCTGTGCCTCTCCACATATCCCAATCCCACCATCCCAGGAATCAGCTTGGTAAACTTTTGCTGCACTCCCTCCAAAGCAAGAATATCCTTCATCAGATAAGGGGACCAAAACTGCACACAATACTCCAGGTGTGGCCTCACCAACACCCTGTATAATTGCAGCAACACACCCCTGCTCCTGTACTCAAAACCTCTTGCTATGAAGGCCAATATGCCATTTGCCTTCTTTATTGCCTATTGTACCTGCCATGCTTATCTTCAGCGACTGGTGTACGAGAACACCCAGGTCTTATTGCATATTCCCCTCTCCTGAGTTATGGCCATTCCAATAGTAATCTGCCTTCCCTGTTTTTGCTGCCACAGTGGATAACCTCACATTTATCCCCCTTATACTCCATCTGCCAAATCACTGAACATCCATCCTTGGACCGTGGACATTACAGTGCAGAGCTGTTATCCATTGGTCAAACCTTATCCATATTAATTGGTCATCCCTAGTAATTGGTTAACCATGTCAGGGGTAGGTTCTTTACCCAGAGGGTGGTGACGGATTGGAATGCCCTGCCTGCTGCAGTTGTAAATGCGCCTAGTTTGGGGGCGTTTAAGAGATCCGTGGATAGGTTTATGGATGTAAAGGGTTTGGTTTAGGTTAGAGGGTCATTGTTTTTTAACTGGTCGGCGCAACATCGTGGGCTGAAGGGCCTTTTCTGCGCTTTAATGTTCTATGTTCTATTGTCAGTTGGTATTCTTTACCCATTTCTAGTTAGCACTCTTTAATCATTTATCATCAGCATTGATTGTCCACACCGAGTTAGTGTTGATTAACCAGTCCTAGTTAGCATTGATTAACCATCGCCTGTTCAGCGTGATTAACCAGTGCTAGTTAAGTTGGATTAACCATTGCTGGTTAGATTTGATTAATCATTCCTGAATACTGTTGCTCCACTATATCCCATTTTGAATCAGTAACAATCTCTTGTTAATGTGAATTTTGCATTATTAATTAGCATTATTTAACCAGTACTAGTTAGTATTGCTGAAGCAGGCACGCTAAGTTCCATTAACCATTGCTAACGATAGAATGATTATCAATTCAGAGTAGTAATTGGTTTATCAATAATAGTAGCATGTCTTAACCATTGCTAGTTATCATTGATTACCTATACCTAATTAGCATTGTTTAACCATTGCTAGTTAGGATTAATTAACCATTCTTCGATAACATTGTTTATCCATTCCTTTTTATTATTAGTTACCCATTGCCAAGTTTGGATACAGGAGCCATTCCTCGTTCGCACCAGGAACAGTTTTTAATCCTTCCCAGTTAAAATTCTCCAAAACATTTTAGCATCTTCGCTCATGGATAGTTAGGATGGGTTAACCAATCATTGACAGCATTATTTAATTAGCCGTTATTAGTTAATCTTGATGAATCATTTATAGCTGGTATTACTTCACCATTGCTTGTTCGGACCGATTAAACATTGCGGAGGTTGAATAGACTAGCAGTACCTCGTCAGCACCGATTTACCAATACCAGCAACATTTCTTAACCATTTCTAGTTAGCATTGACTTATCACCAAATAATCAGCGTGGTTTAACCATTAGGGCTGATTAATCATTCCTGAAGCAATAACTATTTATTGTTTTCATTAATTAACCATTATCCATTATTAGTTAGCACCGTTTATTCATTACGAGTCAGCATTGTTTCCCAATGAGCATCTTGGATCTTTTTTTGAAGAATTCGTTAACTGCGTCTTGACGTTACTGAATATAACTCTTCTTAGTTGCTATTGAGTGATTGTGTGGAGTTAACATTGAGGGACATCATTAGTTGGCGTTGGGAGAGGGCGTTGGAGAACTTTGCTCTCTCTGGTGTTCAGGGGGTTGGAGATTCTCCCACCTCTAGGAGCTCAGGGGAGTTTTGGGAAAGGGGCTGGGAGCTGAGTGTGAATGTGTTGTCACGTCATCACGTATGACTCCTCATCGTGACATTCTCATCTGTTACCAGGTGCAAGATATGCTAAGGCCCTATCTCCCCTGCAAGAAACTAGTGCCAACCAATGATCAGAGTGAAGAGAAGGGTCACAATGGCCAGAAGAGACAGAAATGAACCACCGAGAGATGGGATCTCTCCAGGGAGGGAGGATTTATATCCATTTTGAGGGCTGCATGTGTGTGTATGTGTGTGTGTGTGTGTGTGTGTGTGTGTGTGTCAGAAAATCCCATTGAAACATGTTGGGTGGATTAGCCTTGGAGGAACTGGGGTGAGAGGGAATGAGACTGATCGGGTGTGAGGCAATGGGAATGAGGGTGGACTGGATGCGGATGAGATTGTGAGTTGAGGAGGAACTTCTTCACTGAAAGGGTGGTGAATCTTTGGAATTCTCTGCCCGTTGAAGTGGTGGAGACTGCCTCGCTGAATATATTTAAGTCACGGGTAGATAGGTTTCTGGCAGACAGGGGAATTAAGGGTTATGGGGAGAAAGCGGGAAAGTGGAACTGATCCACTTCAGATCAGCCATGATCTTATTGAATGGTGGGGCAGGCTCGAAGGGCTAGATGGCCTACTCCTGCTCCTATTTCTTATGTTCTTATGTTCTTATGGTATGAGGGAATGGGATTGGGAAGAGCATCTCACTGGTTCATGTCCAATGGCTGAGCAGTAAGATCTGTACCTGTGCTATTTACAATGAGGATGTGAAAGTGTTTAAGAAGTGATTATGGCTATCCACTCCTGGTGTTTATAAAGGGTTAAAATTGGGATTTTCTACTTTAAAAAAATGATACACGGAGAGGAATTGGAAGAGTTTCCAAAGACTTTTTTTGAAAAGAAACATTGAAAATGGGTTTGTGAATGTCATAAAAATGTCTTTAAACAGAGATTAAATTGGGATTGTTTTGAATTTTGGAAAGTGTTGAATATGTTGTGTTTGAGTGATTTATGGTGGATGAGGTTCTTTGTAAAACTTTGAAATGTGTTTTTGCAATTGTTTTATTTAGGAGGGATAATGCTGCTTATAGGGACTGGTGAAGGGGCTGAAATGTATTTTAAGTGGTTTAATCATATCGGATAATGTTAAAATGGCGGTGCGGGCTTGTTGGGCCGAAGGGCCTGTTTCTTGTGCTGTGTTGTTCTTTGTTCTTTGTTTGTTCTTTGATTCATAGCCGTCTAAATCGGATTAAAAACAGGCATGAGATATTTTCAAATGTTTGAAACAAAGCTTGAGGAGTTTGGAGGCTTGTTTTCAATTAAGCTTTAAAGTTTATTTCTGAGGGTCTAGAGTAGGCTTACGTTAACACCGCAATGAAGTTACTGTGAAAATCCTCCAGTCACCACTCTCTGGAACCTGTTTGGGTTCACTAAGGAAGAATTTAGCACAGCCAATACACGTCTTTTGGATTGTGGGAGGAAACCGGAGCACCCGGAGTAAACTCATGCAGGCATTGGGAGAATGCCCAGACTCCGCACAGACCCAGGAATCGAACCCAGTTCCCTGGTACTGTGAGGCAGTAGTGCGAACCACTGTCCCCCGTTTTGAAGGAAAGGTTAAAGAGGGCTTTGAATAGGTGTGTTGGGCTATGTTTTAGTGGGTTTGTAATTGAGGTCAACTGGGAGAAAGCGTGTGATACAGAATGTAGCCCAGGGAGGTGGTCGTTATGCTTTTAGATTTACTGTGCAGGCAGTGTGACCTGAGAAACACATCACTCAAGAGTTGCAGACCGAGTTAATGGCTCATTCCTGCCAGGAATTTGTTGCTTTGAAAGATGGAATTCCGTTCGCACAAACACTTCCTTGGAAAGTCTATAACCACATTATCACGTGACCCCATTTAATGTGCAGAGCAGGTCTGTAGCAGAGGAAAATAAGGTTTTGGAATTGCGCGAAGGCAGTCAAAAGACCCAAATTCCTCCAACCTCTCCTCATAGCCAACACCCCCGAGACCTGGGAAACATACTGGTGAACCTTCTCTGCACTCCCTCCAAAGCTTCCATATCCTTCTGGTAGTGCGGTGACCAGAACTGCGTACAATATTCCAAATGTGGCCTAACCAAGGTTTTATATAGCTGCAACATGATTTCCCAACTCAATGCCACGCCTGATGAAGTCAAACATGCCCCATATGCCTTCTTAATCACCCTGACAATTTGTTTTGCCTTTTTTAGGGAACTGTGGGCCTGTACGCCCAGATCCCTCTGTATGTTTATGATCCTAAGGGTTCTGTCATTTACAGTATAATTCACACACAAATTTGATTTTCCAAATTGCATCACTTTGGATTGTCCGGATTAAACTCCATCTGCCATTTCTACGCCCAAGTCTCCAATCTATCTATATCCTGTTGGATCCTCCGAGAATCCCTGGCACCAACAGCAACTCCACCATTCTTTGTTTCGTCTGCAAATTCACCCACATTTTCCTCCTAGATTATTTATATATAGTCCAAACAGTGGAGGTCCCAGCACTGACCCTGTGGAACACCACCAGCTACAGCTCTTCATTCTATACATCACCCATCCATCGTAACTCTGTATCATCTATAGCCAACCCAGTTCTGTATCCATCTAGCCAGCCCACCTCAAATCCCATGTGATTTTAGTTTTTGTACCAGTCTGCCACATCGGACATTGTCAAATGTCTTACTGAAGTCCGTATCAACGACATCCACTGCTCTTCCCTCATCAATTGGTCACACGTTCAAAGAACTCAGTCAAGTTGGTGAGACCATGATCTTCCCTACAAAACCATGCTGGCTGTTACTAACTATTCCATTTTCTTTACAAATCTGCACATATCCTGTCGTTCAGTATCTTAAAAAGCTTCCTAAAAACTGATGTCAGGCTCACCAGCCTATAATCCCCTGAATTATTCCTGCTTCCTTTGCTATTGGCTATTTGCCAGTCCTCTGCTTGTGGTAAAGAGGACGTGAAGATATCTGCTGAGGTACCAGCTTTTTCTCCGCTCCCTTCCCACGATAACCTGGGGTAGATCCCATCCGGCCCCAGGGACTTGACTACCTGAATGTAGTTTAGGATACCCAACACTCCATCTTTGATATCTTGATATTTTCTAGCCATGATCTTATTGAATGGCGGGGCAGGCTCGAAGGGCTCGAGGCCTACTCCTGCTCCTACTTCTGATGTTCTTATGTTCTCAGGATATGCTTATCTCGGACTTGTCTATACTGCGAGCAGACTCATAAAGGAGCTGCCCATCTGCTGATACCAGACTTAAGTGACAGACGCTATAGAAATGTGGTCAAACCACCTCAGCACCATGATGCTTCACATTACAGTTGGTAACACTCCATTTTGTTAACATAGTACATAGGATGATGTGAATATACATAATGCTGGCACCCCAGCCTTGCCCCACTCTTCCAAAGCCTTTAGATTAACATTAAATTCATGGATGAGAAAAACTGAGACATGTCTTGATGCTTATCTCAGTAGTTTTTATTAATCAAAGCAAGAATTGACAAAACTGGATATTTCACCGCGTGCTTGAACTGTTCATAAGAACATAAGAAATAGGAGCAGGAGTAGGCCATCTAGCCCCTCGAGCCTGCCCCGCCATTCAATAAGATCATGGCTGATCTGTCATGGCTCAGTTCCACATTCCCGCCCTCTCCCCAAAACCCTTAATCCCCTCGCCTATCAAAAACCTATCAACCCGCGTCTTAAAATATTTAGCGAGGTAGCCTCCACCACTTCAACGGGCAGAGAATTCCAGAGATTCACCACCCTTTGAGTGAAGAAGTTCCTCCTCAACTCCGTTCTAAACTGCTCCCCCTTTATCTTGAGGCTGTGCCCCTTAGTCCTGCTGTCCTTTCTGAGCGGGAAGAGTCTCTCCACCTCTATCCTATCCATCCCATTCATCATCTTATATGTCTCAATGAGATCTCCCCTCATTCTTCTAAACTCTAACGAGTACAAGCCTAGTTCATTCAGCCTCTCGTCATAGCTCAGCCCCCTCAACTCCGGTATCAGCCGAGTAAACCTCCTCTGAAATCCCTCCAAGGCTAAAATATCCTTGCGTAAGTGCGGCGACCAAAACTGCACACAGTACTCCAGCTGCGGCCTCACCAATGCCCTATACAGCCGCAGCAAGACCTCCCTACTTTTATATTCAATCCCCCTCTCTATGAAGGCCAGCATCCCATTCGCCTTCCTGACCACCTGCTGCACCTGCAGGCTGGGTTTGTGCGACTCATGCACAAGGACCCCGAGGTCCCTCTGCACCGTTGCCTGCTGCAGTTTTTCGCCACATAAGTAATAATCCTTCCTACTGTTCTTCCTACCAAAGTGGACCACCTCACATTTGCCAACATTAAATTCCATTTGCCAATTCTTGGCCCATTCGCCCAGCCTATCTAGATCCTTCTACAGACTCTCCACACCCTCTGCACAATTTGCCGTTCCACCAATCTTGGTGTCATCAGCAAATTTCGACACCATACACTCGGGTCCCTCCTCCAGATCATCTATATAAATGGTAAATAGCTGAGGCCCCAGCACCGACCCCTGGGGCACTCCACTAGTCACCAACCGCCAATCCGAATAGCACCCATTAACCCCCACTCTCTGTCTCCTATTTGACAACCAATCCTCTATCCACGCTAACACCCTACCCCCAACTCCATGCCCCCCTTACCTTCTGCAATAACCTCTTGTGAGGTACCTTGTCAAACGCCTTCTGAAAATCAAGACAGACCACATCCACCGGCTCTCCTCTATCCACCGCCCTCGACACATCCTCATAGAACTCCAATAAATTTGTCAGACACGACTTGCCCTTAACGAAACCGTGCTGCGTCTGCTCTATCAAGCAATTCCCCTAAAGATGCCTCGCTATTTCCTCCTTGATGACAGATTCTAACATTTTACCTACAACAGACGTTAAACTAACCGGCCTATAATTCCCTGCCTTTTGCCTGGCACCCTTCTTAAACAACGGCGTAACATTAGCCGCATTCCAATCTTCCGGCACTTCCCCGGAATCCAGCGATGTTTGGAGAATAACCACCAAGGCATCCACTTCTGCCATTTCTTTCAGAATCCTTGGATGCATTCCATCCGGTCCTGGGGTCTTGTCCACAATCAGTCCCGATCACTCACCTCACCAGTGTGACAGTTTTCTCACTCCTTCTCTGCCAGTTATAACACACACATTCTCCCACTGTGATTTTGTTCGATCCCATCCGCTCGCGAATTGCTTGTTTATCTATCACCTGCTCTTATTTTGTGCAGCATTCAAATCTCATCAATTGGTATAAATGCTGAATCATCCGTTCCACACATGCTCCGAATGGATGAATCGATTTCCCTCTATAATTACCACCATCGCATCCTGATCCAGGTATTGGTTTCTGGGAGCTCCATGGTGCTGGTGGAGGTGGAGGAGACAGAGGGCTATCCAACTGTATTCAATCTTCAAAGGTTAAATTTGCTGCTTCTTTTGTGAATAACTGACTGAGAAGTTTCAGCGTTGCACCAAATCCTAATTCTATTCAAATCCCACTGCGAGTTTCCTGCAGCGTTTATTACCACCGTTTAGAGAGGCTTCTCCTACATTGTCAAAACATGTTCACTACCACCATAGCAACAGGGTCTTCCTTCCTTTCCCCATATTCGGGTTTAATTCTCTACAATCAATAAACACATAAACAGGGCACAACTTTCACTGTCACACTTGACCCTGTCACATTGGGAAATGTGCAATTAAATCAAGGATTCTATGAATTATTCTTTGCCTGTTATGATCATCATTGAAATAATTGCACAGCGAGCATGAAGGGATATTTGAGCACATTCTTCAACTGCTCTCTGAACTTCGTCTGGGTCACAGCGTATATACAGGTATTTGTGCAACAACTCATGAGCTGTAGGATGAAGCCGAAATCCTGAACAGAATCATCCATCCAAACAGCAATATACCCCAAATAATATATCCGCCTCCATACAGAGAATACCATTATGGTTGCCCATAATATGATAAAATTCACTGAGACAGAAAAGAGTAAAATAATAGATTTCCTTCGATTCTGCATCTCTGGGTCTTTGGTACCTTTTCCATTGTTGGGAGTTTGGAGTCTCCTGCGAGACCTGCTGGTCACTAAAATGTGCCTGACAGTGTAAATATTGAACAACAGAATCAGAACAAATGGGACACAGGGGTTTAGAATATGATGGCTGATTTCAACAGCAATCCAGACAGGAGATTGTATGTCAAAGGGAGGAACAAAACAAAACCATGGGTCATTTACCAACGTGTACGAATTTGACAGCATAAAATACCAAACAATGTTCTTACAACAGCTCAGAACAGTGATTGATCCCAGGACAACTTTAGCCATTTTGTCGGTGCAAAATTTACTTTTCAGCATGGGGCAACAAATTGCCACAAGTCGATAAAAGGTGAAAGTGACAGTGAACCAAACAGAACAGTCAGTAGCTGCATAAAGGAGCACAGCGTGGATATTACACACATCCACGTCCGAGAGGAATCGGAAATCCTCCCAATAAACAATTGGAATTTGTCTCAATATCACATCAAAAATAACGACCAGTAGATCAGCAGCTGCCATCGAAACCAGGTAGTGTGTTACACATTTGGAGAGACCACATCTTTCCTGAGAGAGTATTCCAATTGTCATCACGTTAACTTTAAGGAGCAGAAATAAATCCAGATATTAGACATCAAGCTTTATAGGCACAGACTATGGAAACATTTTGCTGTGTTAATTCATCCTGAGATTTCTGGAATTAATTACACGCAGTGAAGCAACAGCAAAGTCTGCAAAATACCACAGAATATTCACAATAAAATGATTAAAGGTGCCGTGGTCAAATTGCAAATCCTTGTTTGTATCATGGCAATGATTCCCTCCCTATCCAGAAACAATTCAATATTAAATGACTGATAATTCTGGAGAACATTCCATTTTGATGCATGAACTCAACTGACATTTGATAAGAGAGGGGATTAAGGGTTATGGGGAGAGGGCGGGAATGTGGAACTGAGCCACGACAGATCAGCCATGATCTTATTGAATGGCGGGGCAGGCTCGAAGGGCTAGATGGCCTACTCCTGCTCCTATTTCTTATGTTCTTATGGCCGAGCTGTGTTTGACACTGGCGTATTTAAACATTTAACTGGAAATGTTCATGTTAATATTATAGGAATTGCCTGGTCTGATTTCAAAATGGGCCAAATTTCTAAGTAACCGCAAACATGGATGAAATGATGTGGAGATGCCGGTGTTGGACTGGGATAAACACAGTAAAATGTCTCACAACACCAGGTTAAAGTCCAACAAGTTTATTTGATAGTAAACCCACAAGCTTTCGGAACGCTGTTCCTTCATCAGGAGTGTGGAAAGTTTTGATCAGAAACAGGGCATATAAAGGCACACACAGTTTACAGATTACTGATTAGAATGTGACTCTTTACAGCTACTGTGCTGTTCAAGTCCTAAAGGTGCAGACAATGTGAGTGGAGATAGCATTCAGCATAGGTTAAAGAGATGTGTATTGTCTCCAGACAGGACAGTATGTGAGATGTTGCAAGTTCAGGCAAATCATGGGTGTTACAGATAATGTGACATGAACCCAAGAACCTGGTTGAGGCCGTCCTCATGTGTGCAGAACTTGGCTATCAGTCTCTGCTCAACGACTCTGCGCTGTCATGTATCTATTGATTGGGGGGGGGTAATTATTAATTGTTTGTAAATAAATATTGCTGCATTAACAAGAGGTCTATTCACAAATCTTTGTTCACTGAATAAGGGACAAAACAGACTGTGTCGCCGTCACAGCACTGAGTACTGTGCACAGTTCTGGGTCGCCTCACTACAGGAAGGATGTGGAAGCTATTGAGAGGGTGCAGAGGAGATTTACAAGGATGTTGCCTGGATTGGGAGGCATGCCTTATGAAGATAGGTTGATGGAGCTCGGTCTCTTCTCCCTGGAGAGACGAAGGATGAGAGGCGACCTGATAGAGGTTTATAAAATGTTGAGAGGTATAGATAGGGTGGATTCTTGGAGGCTATTTCCCAGGGCTGAAATGGTTGCTAATAGAGGGCACAGGTTTAAGGTGCTGGGGAGCAGGTACAGAGGAGATGTTAGGGGTAAGAGGGTGGTGAGTGAATGGAATCGGCTGCCGTCGGTGGTGGTAGAGGCGAACTCGCTGGAGTCTTTTAAAAGACTTCTGGATGAGTATATGGGATTTAATGGGATTGGGAGTTACAGATAGTTCTATGGCCTGGAAGGGATGGATATGATCGGCACAGCTTGTGGGCCGAAGGGCCTCTTTGTGCTGTAGTGTTCTGTGTTGTGTGTGTGTCTGTGTGTGTCTGCGTGTGTGTGTGTGTGTCTGTGTGTGTGTGTGTCTGTGTGTACCTGCGTGTGTTTCTGTGTCTGTGTGTGTGTGTCTGTGTCTGTGTCTGTGTGTGTGTCTGTGTCTGTGTGTGTGTGTGTGTGTGTCTGTTTGTGTGTGTGTGTGTCTGTTTGTGTGTGTGTGTGTGTGTGTCTCTGTGTGTGTGTGTGTGTCTGTGTGTGTGTCTCTGTGTGTGTGTGTGTGTGTGTCTGTTTGTGTGTGAGTGTGTGTGTGTCTGTGTGTGTGTCTGTCTGTGTCTGTGTGTGTGTGTCTGTGTGCGTGTCTGTGTCTGTGTGTGTGTGTGTGTCTGTTTGTGTGTGTGTGTGTCTGTTTGTGTGTGTGTGTGTGTGTGTGTCTCTGTGTGTGTGTGTGTGTGTGTCTGTGTGTGTGTCTCTGTGTGTGTGTGTCTGTTTGTGTGTGAGTGTGTGTGTGTCTGTTTGTGTGTGAGTGTGTGTGTGTCTGTGTGTGTGTCTCTGTGTGTGTGTGTGTGTCTGTGTGTGTGTCTGTGTGTGTGTGTGTCTGTTTGTGTGTGAGTGTGTGTGTGTCTGTGTGTGTGTCTGTCTGTGTCTGTGTGTGTGTGTGTGTCTGTGTGTGTGTGTCTGTGTCTGTATGTGTGTGTGTCTGTGTGTGTGTCTGTGTCTGTATGTGTGTGTGTGTGTCTGTGTGTGTGTCTGTGTGTGTGAGTGTGTGTGTGTCTGTGTGTATGTGTGTGTGTGTCTGTGTGTGTGAGTGTGAGTGTGTGTGTGTGTCTAAGTGTATGTGTGCGTGTGTGTCTGTGTATGTGTGTGTGTGTCTGTGTGTGTCTGTGTGTGTGTGTGTGTGTGTGTCTGTGTGTGTGTGTGTGTGTGTGAGTGAGTGTGTGTGTGTGTCTGTGTGTGTGTGTCTGTGTGTGTGAGTGTGTGTGTGTGTGTGTGTGTGTGTGTGCAGTTTGGGGAACGCTCTGCAGACTTGGAATTGACAAAATCAACAAAACTTTCCCTGAGAAAAACAAAGGATGGTGGGAATTCTCCGAGCGCTGATGTAGGGTCACGGAGACTCACAGCGTTGCATCCACTCTCCCTTAAATAAATTGGAAAGAAAATTGGTTGGACTTAAACCTGGTGTCAGACTTCTGACTCCATTCTCCCTTCACAGACACTCTCAGGACTGCTGAGATTTTCCAGAATGTTCTGTTTTTTGTTTCAGATTCCAGCTTCAGCAGTATTTTATTTTTAGTTGTGTTAGAGACAGGGGAGTGACAGATAGCCTGAAATTATACACATGTTAATTCAACATCTAATATAAGAACATAAGAAATAGGAGCAGGAGTGGGCCATCCAGCCCCTCGAGCCTGCCCCGTCATTCAATAAGATCATGGCTGATCTGATAGTGGTTCAGTTCCACTTAACCACCTGCTCCCCGTAACCCTTAATTCCCTTATTGATCAGAAATGTGACTTAAACATATCTAACGAGGTGGCCTCCACTGCTTGAATGGGCAGAGAATTCCAGAGATTCATTACCCTCTGAAAGAAGAAGTCCCTCCTCAACTCTGTTCCAAACCGACTCCCCCTTATTTTGAGGCTGTGTCCTCTAGTTCTTGTTTCCTTCCTAAGTGGAAGGAACCTCTCTGCCTCTACCCTACCTCGCCCCTTCATTATCTTATATGTCTCTATAAGATCACCCCTCAGCCTTCTAAACTCCAACGAATACAGGTCCAATCTACTCAATCATTGCTCATAAGCTAACCCCCTCATCTCCGGTTTCAAACTGGTGAACCTTGTCTGTACTCCCTCCAAACCCAATATAACCTTTTGCAAATACAGGGACCAAAATTGCACACAGTACTGTATTTGCAGCCTCACCTTGTACAATTGCAGCAAGACCTCCCTGCTTTTATATTCTATCCCCTTCGCTATAAAGGCCAACATCCCATTCGCCTTCTTGATCACCTGCTGCACCTACAGACTGGGTTTTTGCGATTCATGCACAAGGACCCCCAGGTCCCTCTGCACCGTAGCATGTTGTAATTTTTCACCATTAAAATAATAGTCCATTTCACTATTATTCCTTCCAAAGTGGATAACCTCACACTTGCCAATGTTATACTCCATCTGCCAAATCCTTGCCCACTCACTCAGCCTTTCCAAATCTCTCTGCAGACTTTCCACATCCTCCACACAATTCGCTTTTCCACTCGTCTTTGTGTGATCAGCAAACTTTGTTACCCTACACTTGGTCCCCTCCTCCAGATCGTGTATGTATATGGTAAACAGTTGAGGCCCCAGCACCGATCCCTGCGGCATGCCACGAGTCACCAACTGCCAAGCAGGAGAACACCCATTTATTCCAACTCTCTGCTTCCTATGAGATAGCCAATCCTCAATCCAGGCTAACACTTTCCCCCCAACTCCGTGTACCTTAATCTTCTGCAGCAACATTTTGTGAGGCACCTTATTGAAAGCCTTCTGGAAATCTAAAAACACCACATCCACTGGTCCCCCTCTGTCAACCGCACTCATTACATCTTCATAAAAATCCAGTAAATTCTTCAAACACGACTTTCCCTTCATGAATCCATGCTGCGTCTACTTGATCGAACCAATCTTTTCCAGGTGTCCTGCTATTTCTTCTTTAATGATGGATTCCAGCATTTTCCCAACTACGGACATTAAGCTAACCGGCCTGTAGTTACCCACCTTTTGTCTACTTCCTTTTTTAAACAGCGGTGTAGCATTAGTTATTTTCCAATCAGCCGACACTTCCCCAGAGTCCAGTGAATTTTGATAAATTATTACTAACACATCGGTTTGAGCAAAGCAGTAAGAATACGACATTAAGCAGGAAAATGGAAGGGAGTGTCATTAAAACAGGCAAAGGCTGTTTCAGTTTTCAGATCGAATCACCTCTGGGTAATTCATGTGAGGATGGAACAAGCAGGTTGGATATTTCTGTAAATGTCGACATGGAGTTTTCGGATTTCAAAAGAAAACTTGTTTGGATATTTCACCATAATTTACTGAACAAGTTAAGGCATGATGGCATTTGCTTCAGAAAGGCGTATGCTTCCCAGCAGGCAGCACCAAGTCAGGGTAAAGTAATTATCCTTATGTTGTGTGCAATGACAATATTCTTCTTCAATACATCTCCTCCCAGTGCCTTTCTCCAGGTCGTTGCCTTGGTTATAAAACTGTCTCCATCTGATACAGCTGTTTCGCTCCCCAGTTACCAGCTACCCAGCTCTGACCCATGTTTTCACAGTCCTCAGATCCTCATTCTACGAATTATTTCCATATCTCTCCACTCCACTCACCCCTGTCCAGGTCTACACGTATCTCTGTTCCCCTGGTCACAATCCTCATCGCTGTATCTCTCAGTTCCCCTGCTCTGAATCTTAGTCTCTGTATCTGTTTGCTCTCGAGATCCTCGTCCCCCTCCTTGTCACTGTATGTCTATGCTGCCATGGTTACTTCCCGTGTTTACATATTTCTGCTTTTAGCTGGTCCCTCGGTATGTCTCTGTGCCTCTTTCCTCCCGTTCTGTCAGTAACTCTCTTCTTTACTGTTTTCTCTATTTGGTTTCACATCTCTCTTATTCCCATGCCCATCTCCTTGGCTGTGTCTCACTGTTACCTCGACTCTTCCCTTGGCTCCATATCCCTCTGCTACCCTAGTCTTGTCCTTGTCTCTATATCTCTCTGCTCTGCATCCCCACCCCAATCCCTCTCCTTGCCTCCTTATTTCTGCACCCATGATCTCACGACTTTTCTCGTATATCTTCCTTTGTCATCCCTCTCCTTGTCTGCATATGTGTCTGTTCCCCTGGTCACACTCCTGGTCTCCATATGCCTCTACTTCCCTGGTCCTCTCCTTGTCTCTTATTCCCCCTGCCCTGCTCCCTATCTTTGTCTCCGTATCTCTCTGCTCACCTGGCACCTCATTCTGTCTCTGTATCTCTCTCTGCTCCCCTGATCCCTCGCACGGTCTCCCTATCGCTCTGCTCACTTGATCCCTCTCCATTGGACTGCTGGAGCTGATGCATTTTTATTCTACTGGTCAAACTCCTTGCTTTCTCAATATTTCTAACTGCCTCTGGAGTCGGATTGGGATTGGCTGCTATACTTTTCACCAGGCTCTGACAGGATCGGGACTATGAGCTGAGCGGTGATGAGGCAGTGAAGGCACCAAATCCTGCCTCACTTTGCTCTATCCCCTGCTCTGCTTATTTCTCTCTTCCCCCATACCTCCCCTCACTCACCCTCTTTTTCTCACTCCATTCTCCTGGTTATCGAATTCAGGGAGATCACTGGAGAGGCTGAGAGAGTGAAATCGAATCCCACAAACACAACCTCATTAAAATGAATTCTAATTGCTCCCAGGCCAATTTAAACATCAAATGTATTCTTTACTTTTTGGCCAACGACACAGACAGTTCTTGTTGTGGAACTGGAATGGAAACCAAGCTTATCTCTTTGTTCATTCCAGTCCTTATCTTCCAGCCAACCTCCTGCTAATCCCATCCCTTCCCAGATATCATCCACTCGGGAGAGGCGTCTTTGTTAATGTTCGATATATCCATCCCACAGACCTTAGCCCCTGACTGTTCAACTCAACTGTTAACTGAGAACAATCTTTCCCCATCCTTCTCACTCACATTGTCTGTTTCTGTTTCTCTCCCCCTCATTGTTCCCCATCCCTCTTGTTTTCCCTTCTTCCTGGTCCCAAATATCAGTTATTGGTGATGTGTAAAACTTTACCTGCATTTGTGCTGATCTGACTTTTCCTCTGTACCTTTTCTCTGTGTCTCTCCCTCTGTTTCTGTATCATTGTGTTAAGGTGATCACCATTGCAGCAAATCAATGTACAACAAAGCTTTACAAAAAACCTGATCGCACTGGCTGAAAGTGACCCTAAGTGTACAGAAATCTGTGTCCAATTTAAACATTTAGAAAACATTTTTTCCGAGCCCTGCGGAGTGCTTTACAGTTACAATTAATGAATGTTTTAAAGAATATCTCCTGCGATGTTACACAAAGTACTTCAGAGCAGAGCACAATCCCAGAAGCAGTGGTGAAATGAACCTACTGCAGTCACTGTGCTGGGGGTATACTGCAGGCCACCCAACAGCCCAAGAGAAGTGGAGGAATGGGTATGTTAGGAGATTCTGGATGGGTGCAGAAAAAAAAAGGGTTGTTGCCGTGGGAGAGTTTAATTTCCTTGGAATTGACTGGAAAGTGCTTCGGGCTGGGGGTCTGGGCTGGGAGGAATTTGTAAAATGCATACTGGAAGTTTCTTTGGAAGTATGTCAACAGCCCAATTAGAGACGGGGATATACTGGACCTAATTCTGGGAAATGAGCCCGGTCAGGTCATCAAAGTTTCAGTAGGGGAACATGTGCCAAATAGTGACCACAATTCTGTGAAAGTTTGGATAGTAATGGACAAGGATGAGTGTTGTCCTACAGTTAGGGTGCTGAATTGGGGGAAGGCGAGCTATAGCCGGATTAGGCAGGAATTGGTGGCCGTTGATTGGGAGAGGCTGTTTGAGGATAAGTCTACGTCTGGAATGTGGGAGTCTTTTAAGGAAAAGTTGATGGGGCTGCAGGACAGGCATGTGCCTGTAAAAAGGAAGGATAGGAAAGGTAGGACTCGAGAGCCGTGGATAACCAGGGAAATTGAGGATCTGATCAAAAAGAAAAGACAGGTGTATGTTAGGTTCAGGCAACTGAAAACAGATGGAGCTCTGGACGAATCCAGGGAGACCAAGAAAGAACTCAAACGGGGAGTTAGAAGGGCAAAAAGAGGTCTCAAAATGTTCTTGGCAGACAGGATTAGGGAGAATCCTAAGGCATTTTATTCATATGTTGGGAACAAAAGAGTTGTCAGGGAAAAAAACGGACCTCTCAGGGACCAAGGAGGGGAATTATTCTTAGAATCCAATGGAATAGGGGAGATCCGAAATGAATACTTTGCATCAGTAATCACAAAGGGAAGGGATATGTTGACTGGGAGTGGACACAGTAAGAAGTCTGACAACACCAGGTTTAAGTCCAAATGATTCATTTGAGAGTAAACTCAGAAGCTTTCGAGGTTAAACTCTTTGTCAGGTGAATGGAGAGTTCTGGCCTCAGACAGAGCATATAAAGCACAGATAGTTTACAGATTACTGATTAGAATGCCAGGGCCATCCCCACACCCCAACTTCTTGCCTTCAGACAACCACGCAATCTCAAACAGACCACTGTTCGCAGTAAACTACCCAGCCTTCAGGAGAACAGTGACCACAACACCACACAGCCCTGCCACAGCAACCTCTGCAAGACATGCCGGATCATCGACACGGATGATATCATCACACGCGAGAACACCATCCACCAGGTACACGGTACATACTCTTGCAACTTGGCCAACGTTGTCTACCTGATACGTTGCAAGAAGGGATGTCCCGAAGCATGGTACATTGGGGAGACCATGCAGACGCTACAACAACAGATGAATGAACATCGCTCGACAATCACCAGGCAAGACTGTTCCCTTCCTGTTGGTGAACACTTCAGTGGTCACGGGCATTCAGCCTCTGACCTTCGGGTAAGCATTCTCCAAGGCGGCCTTCACGACACACGACAGCGCAGAGTCGCTGAGCAAAGACTGACAGCCAAGTTCCGCACACATGAGGACGCTCTCAACAGGGAACTTGGGTTCATGTCACACTATCTGTAACCCCCGTGACTTGCCTGGGTTTGCAAAACCTCACTCACTGTACTGTCTGGAGACAATACACATCTCTTTAACCTGTGATCAGTGCTCCTTCCACGCACATTGTCGGCCACTTTAAGAATTGAATAGCAGGTTAGGTGTAAAGATTCGCATTCTAATCGGTAATCTGTAAACTGTCTGTGCTTTATATGCTCTGTCTGAGGCCAGAACTCTCCAATCACCTGATGAAGTTTAACTTCGAAATCTTGTGAGTTTACTATCAAATAAATCGGTTGGACTTAAACCTGGTGTTGTCAGACTTCTTACTGTGTTTACCCCAGTCCAACGCCGGCATCTCCACATCATGACTGGGAATGTCTCAGAGGGAAGTGTTGACCCGTTAGAGAGACTGTCCATTACAAGGGAGGAAGTGTTAGGTTTTTTAGGGAACATTAAAACTGACAAATCCCCAGAGCCTGATGGCATCTATCCTAGACTGCTCAGGGAGACAAGAGGTGAAATTGCTGGGCCTCTGACGGAAATCTTTGTCTCTTCATTGGACACAGGTGAGGTCCCAGAGGATTAGAGGATAGCAAATACGGTACCGTTATTTAAGAAGGGTAGCAGGGATAACCCGGGTAATTATAGGCCAGTGAGCTTGACGTCTGTGGTAGGGAAGTTGTTAATAGAACATAGAACATTACAGCGCAGAACAGGCCCTTCGGCCCACGATGTTGCGCCGACCAGTTAAAAAACAATGACCCACTAACCTAAACCAATACCTTTTTTTTTTAAATTTTATTCCAATCCAATCAAGTCAAATTAAACCCAATTCAGAGTCCCAACAAGTTGGGACATTCCCGAGCCAAGCTGACAAGACAGGGCTCTCACCTCCTGTCTTGGGCTTGGTCTACATGATCCAAGCTGATTGGAGTAGGTGTAGCTCCTCCTCCAGGGCTTGATCTTATTTGTATCTTAGCCAAAAGGCCGAGATGCCGCTTTAAAAAATTGCTTCAAATGAAGCTGAAATGTAACCTAATGACTTCAACCAAGTGCAGCATGTCGATACTACACTTGATCTTAGCCAACTGAGCCCAAGGCCACACGGATCTCTTAAACGCCCCCAAACTAGGCGCATTTACAACCGCAGCAGGCAGGGCATTCCAATCCCTCACCACCCTCTGGGTAAAGAACCTACCCCTGACATCCGTCCTATAACTACCCCCCCTTAATTTAAAGCCATGCCCCCTCGTGCTAGCTTTCTCCATCCGAGGAAAAAGGCTATCACTGTCCACCCTATCTAAACCTCTCATCATCTTATATGTTTCAATAAGATCCCCTCTTAGCCGCCTTCTTTCCAGCGAAAACAACCCCAAATCCCTCAGTCTCTCCTCATAGGACCTCCCCTCCATACCAGGCAACATCCTGGTAAACCTCCTCTGCACCCCCTCCAAAGCCTCCACATCCTCCCTGTAATGTGGGGACCAGAACTGCACACAGTACTCCAAGTGCGGCTACACCAGAGTTGTGTACAGTTGCAACATGACGCTGTGGCTCCTAAATTCAATCCCCCTACCAATAAACGCCAAGACACCGTATGCCTTCTTAACAACCCTATCTACTTGATTCCCAACTTTCAGGGATCTATGTACACATACACCTAGATCCCTCTGTTCATCCACACTATTCAGAGTCCTACCGTTAGCCCTATACTCAACACATCTGTTATTCCTACCAATGTGAATTACCTCACACTTCTCCGCATTAAACTCCATCCGCCACCTCTCGGCCCAGCTCTGCAACCTGTCCAAGTCTTCCTGCAAACTACGACACCCTTCCTCACAATCTACCACACCTCCGACTTTGGTGTCATCAGCAAATTTACTAATCCACCCAACTATACCCTCATCCAGATCATTAATAAAAATTACAAACAGCAGTGGCCCCAAAACAGATCCCTGAGGCACACCACTCGTAACCGAACTCCATGACGAATATTTACCATCAACCACCACCCTCTGTCTCCTATCTGCTAGCCAATTCCTGATCCAATTTCCTGGATTACCCTCAATCCCATACATCTGCATTTTCTGCAGAAGCCTACCATGGTGAACCTTATCAAACACCTTACTAAAGTCCATATATACCACGTCAACTGCCTTACCCCCATCCACCTCTTTGGTCACTTTCTCAAAAAACTCAATAAGGTTAGTAAGGTACGACCTACCCGCTACAAAACCATGCTGACTATCTCCAATCAATTCATTACTCTCCAAATAACTATAAATCCAATCCCTAATAATTTTTTCTAAAACCTTGCCCACAACAGAAGTGAGACTCACTGGTCTATAATTGTTGGAGAGGATACTTAGAGATAGGATGTATGTGCATTTAGAACGGAATAATCTCGGTAGTGATTGTAAGAGGGAGGTCGTGACTTACAAATTGGGTGCAGTTTTTTGAGGAGGTGACAAAAGCGGTTGATGAAGGAAGGGCCATGGATGTCGTCCATATGGATTTCAGTGAGGCGTTTGACAAAGTCCCTCGTGGCAGGTTGGTGAAGAAGGTTAAAGCTCATTGGATACAAGGAGAAGTGGCAAGATGGGTAGAGAGCTGGCTTGGCCACAGGAGACAGAGGGGAGCAGTTGAAGGGTCTTTTTCCAGCTGGAGGTCTGTGACCAGTGGTGTTCCGCAGGGATCTGTCCTGGGACATCTGCTGTTTGAGATATATATCAATGTTTTGGAGGAAGGTGTAACTGGTGTTAACAGCAAATTTGTGGATGACACGAAGATGGCTGGACTTGCGGATAGCGATGAACATTGTCGGACAATACAGCAGGATATAAATAGGCTGGACAATTGGGCGGAGAAATGGCAGATGGAATTTAATCCAGATAAATGCGAAGTGATGCATTTTGGAAGAACTAATGGAGGTGGGGTAGTTATACGATAAATGGCAGAACCATCAAGAGTTTAGAAACACAGAGGGACCGAGGTGTGCAAGTCCACAAATCTTTGAAGGTGGCAGCACAGGTGGAGAAGGTGGTGAAGAAGGCATGTGATCTGCTTGCCTTTATAGGACGGGGTATAGAGTATAAAAGGTGGAGTCTGATGTTGGAGCTGCGTGGAACGTTGGTTAGGCCACATTTGAAGTACTGTGTCTAGTTCTGGTCGCCGCACTACCAGAAGGACATGGAAGCTTTAGAGAGTGCACGGAAGGTTCACCAGGATGTTGCCTGGTATGATGGGTCTGAGCTATGAGGAGAGATTGGGCAAACTGGGGTTGTCCTCCCTGGAAAGACGGAGAATGAGGGGAGACCTAATAGAGGTGTACAAAATTATGAAGGGTATAGATAGGGTGAACAGTGGGAAGCTTTTTCCCAGGTCGGAGGTGACGATTACGAGGGGTCACAGGTTCAAGGTGAGAGGGGCGAGGTTTAACTCAGATATCAGAGGGACGTTTTTTACACAGAGGGTGGTGGGAGCCTGGAATGTACTGCCAAGTAGGGTGGTGGAGGCAGACACACTGGCATCGTTTAAGACTTACCCGGATAGTCACCTGGATAGTTACAGAGAGAGATTGAACAGGTTAGGACTTTATTCCCTGGAGTGTAGAAGAATGAGGGGAGATTTGATAGAGGTGTATAAGATTTTGATGGGTATCGATAGACTGAATACAAGCAGGCTTTTTCCACTGAGGCGAAAGGAGAGAAAAACCAGAGGGCACGGGTTAAGGGTGAAAGCAGAAAAGTTTAAAGGGAATATTAGGGGGGGTTTCTTCACACAGAGAGTGGTGGGAGTGTGGAATGAGCTGCCGGACAAAGTGGTCAATGTGGGGTCACTTTTAACATTAAAGAAAGACTTGGACGGGTTCATGGATGAGACGGGTGTGGAGGGACAAGGTTCAAGTGCAGGTCAGTGGGACGAATGGTTCAGCACACACGGCATCAGGAATTTCGTTATGTTGGGAAAACCAAGGGACCTCCCAGCCAGTTTCACCCACCTGAGGAAAAAAGTTATTAATACATCAGCCAAACACAAATGTTCTCTGGATGCATGAATACAGGTCAGACTGTGAGATGGTGCATATGAAGTTTATAATAGTTTCCACCTGGAGCAAAGTGGAGAAATTGAATTATTAAGAACATTCTAAATGCGAATGGACATGGGGATGTTAATATCTGAACACTGAGACTCAACAGAAACGGCAACAGCAAACAAAGGAAGGAGAGGAGAAATATAGTTAAACATTCTTATCTAATTATTAACTGGTTATTGAGATTTACCTGGGACTCCAATAATGGCCAGGATGGGATAGTAAAAGTACTGGAAAATGTAAATTACATATTGGATCCGATGAACTGGCCTTATCCACCAGCTATTATCATGAAGCCTGTCAATCCAATAGGACAAAGCTCTGTCCATTGCTGTAATATTCCGCCAGGTTGTTCTCAGACTCTGAACCATTGCCGTATCATTCAATTGTGTTAATCCCAGATTATCATCAATTGCTGTAACATTCCAATCCATTGTCATTCGATGCTGATGCATTGTTGTGACACTCCAGTCTATTGATCTGAGATTCTGACCGATCCTCTCCTTGTCACTGGCGCTGCTAAATTTTATGAGCTGGAGGTGAAGCTTCTGCGAACACTATCAGCTAACACGTGAATAGGAACCCCTTCTTAACAGGAGATAGAAAGTCTCTTGTGACATCATGAGTATCTACGGAGATTAACATAATTACAGTGACTAAACAAACAAGCTCAGTTAATCCTTTTTTCAAATACTTTTTATTCCTCATAAAGTAGATAATTTTCTCGGATTTAATAGATGCAGGAGGCTTGCTGAATGCAAAAATTGTGGAAGTTTTGGGGATGCTGTCCATAACACATCAATGATTCTTGGGTGTAAATGTGTTGCTGTGTGTCATCGTTGTGAGTCTGAAATGGTTTTATCATTACTCAGACCTGTCAAAGGCTAATATGTTTGTTGTTAAATTTGTGGTCAGCCTGATGCTTTTCCCCCTTTTTTAACTGACAATGTCTGGGTGACAAGATGGCTCCAGATAATCACAAGCTTGTTTCTGGACTTTTGTTAACTGTTGAAGAGAAAGGCAAACACATGGAATGTCGAGAACATTGGATTCGAGAAACATTCCAGTCAAGCCAGCACAATGTTTTAGCAGATAGGAAGTCTGTCCCAGACAGATCTACACCATGGCAGCTGTTTGTATATATTATATTCTTTAACCTGGTGCTAATGGTGTAAACATTCCCTTTCCAGCACGCAATGTCTTTTCATCAGGAATCTCCTTTCGGCAACTTGACATCAGCAGAAGATTATAAGGAACCACGAAAGTCAATAATTCAAGATTCCAGATTTGGAAAATAAGTACTTTATCCCATATCAGGAAGGAGTGATGTGAGAGATGACAAATTAACTGTCCACAAGCTGCTAGGAATTGGAATATTTCCCTGTGGGAATGAACTCGGACAGTTACTATTGAAGATCCGACGAAAATGGACTCCAGGTAGCGGCCTGTCAAACCAGAAAGCAGATAGAAGCAGAAATAACTCTATGTACACTTCAAAATTGTGACCAACTGGAACATTGGAACAGAACAAATTCTACAATGCTCCAAAAATGTGTGGTGATGTTCCACAGAATTGATCAGCGAGCTGGAGTTACAGCATTACCTGACCATTCCTCACATGACAGTCGTGTTACAATAAAGGGAGGATCCTTTATCCCGTTCACCAGCACGGTGGCCAACACCATATTGGATCTTATGCTGAACCGAAAAGTCTGCTGCACTGCAGATATATTCGTTATGGAGGCAGGCGAGATTCCACACAGAAGGACATCTGTCATTCCAGCGCAGAAAGGTTGGCCCAACTTCAGGAGCCAACTGCCCAACTGTCGCTGTACAGACTAAGAACTCACAGCAGTGGAAGTGGAAACCTCCCAATTGTGATCGACCCCAAAAGGGGACCCTCAAAACTATGCAAAGACAATTAATATTTTCCACTCTCCTGATCATTGGCCAAGCCCCAGTCCCTGGGCTCGAGCAACTGAAGTTCCTCGTTACCCAAGTGAATAGGAGGTTCTCATCTTGACAAGGCAACGCATGATCCCAGGGCTGAGATATCTCAAAGTGAAATGTGCAGCATCCCTCTGTGCATTGTGCAGAACAGCCTAACCTGCACACGACCACTGAGTGCTCATCAACCTAGACCCCTTCGACACCACATCAGTGATTTGGCAAACCTGATCCCCACCCGGGGACAGTGAGATCAGAGTTTGTGCATGAAATGGACATCCTCAAACAGATGGATCATAAATACTCTGCAAGCCTCCCAACATTTGCAAATACCAGGATTTGGTTCTTTCAGATGTCTGAACCAGGATTTAAACCTTAGAAAGAGGATGCAGTGGGGAAAGACCATTTCCCCTGCTGAATGTGTGTTTTATATGCTGATATGAATGGACCAATACCTGCACAGAACTGCAACTCATATCCCACCTTCCATGAGTCAATATGTGAATTTAAATTATTTTCATTCACTACAGGGAACGTGTTTGATTTCACAACCAAAATAAAAACGCTTTAATATAGCACCCGATCGCAAAAACACTCCAGCCAAGCTAACAGAATGGCTTCAAAAATGTAACTTCTGCCACCACCACTTGTGAACAAAGACAATTATTTGCATCTCCTGGCCTCCAACCTGCTGCTAATGTCATAAGCTTTATTCCTGCCAACACACGATAGCTTCTAAACCAGGGTCATGGTATCGTAAAACCTGAAACCAGTGTTTTCAATAAGAAAAGGTGCATATGAGGGCCCAGGGGCAATGTCATAAGAACACAAGAACATAAGAAATTGGAGCAGGAGTAGGCCATCTAGCCCTTCGAGCCTGCCCCGCCATTCAATAAGATCATGGCTGATCTGTTGTGGCTCAGTTCCACATTCCCGCCCTCTCCCCATAACCCTTAATCCCCTCTCTTATCAAGAACCCATCAACCCGCTTCTTAAAAATATTTAGCGAGGCAGCCTCCACCGCTTCAACGGGCAGAGAATTCCAGAGATTCACCACCCTTTGAGTGAAGAAGTTCCTCCTCAACTCCGTTCTAAACCGCCTCCCCTTTATCTTGAGGCTGTGCCCCCTAGTCCTACTGTCTTTTTTGAGCAGGAAGAGTCTCTCCACCTCTATCCTATCCATCCCATTCATCATCTTATACGTCTCAATGAGATCTCCCCTCATTCTTCTAAACTCTAACGAGTACAAGCCTAGTTTATTCAGCCTCTCCTCATAGCTCAATCCCCTCAACTCCGGTATCAGCCTAGTAAACCTCCTCTGCACTCCCTCCAGGGCCAAAATATCCTTGCGCAGGTGCTGGTCACTGGAGTATTAATACAGAGATTTTGGACAATGTTCTGGGGGGCCCTGTTTCAGGTTCCAGTCAAGCACAATACTTCAATGAAAATCTGGAATTAAGCGTTTAACGATTACCTTAAATCATTGTCAAGTTTTGTGAATAAAAAATCAGTTTTTATGTTCTTCTTCAGGTTATAAGATCTGTTGTCATTCCCTGTTGTGACCTACATGTGATCCCAGATCACTAATAATAAAGTTGACACTTGAAAAATAGCTTTTGAATTATTTTCGTTTCAAGTTTGGAATTGGCATTAAATGCTGTCTCAACCACAGTTGCCCTTGAAAGGGTAAGGAAAAAATTCTGACTCCTATTAAAAACTTCAAGTTTCCACCCCAGTAGAATGCATTTTTTGTCCATTAACTCAAATGTCCATAACTCAAAAAGACCGGAGTCCCTCGCTCAAACCTAGATTCATTTACAATATTAACAATGGTAAGGTAGATACTGCCCAGTAGAAAGTCTGTTCTGTTGACACCCAGGAGAAATTGTCATTCCAGAAAAGTAAAACTGCTTCCATTTTATCATTTTTTTCTCAATATTTAATGAATTAACAAATATTTTAAAGTGATATCCCATCATCTCCTTCAATTGTGCTCTGAACTTAGTCTGGGTCACAGCATAAATTCAAGCTTTTGTGCAGCAATTCAGGAGCTGGAGCATGAAGGTCGTTTCTCGCACACAGTTATGCATAAATACATAGGTAAAATCCATCCAATGCATTCTGACCCATGAAGAATTTACCAATAAAAGTAACCATAAGTATATAAAACTCCTCAAAATTACAAGCAATTGAATGATGCATTTCCTTCTCCCCTCTATCTCTGGGTCTCTGGGAGCCTTCTCACAATTTTGAGCTCAGAGTCTCCGGCAGGCTGTACTTTTCACCAGAATGTTTCTGATTGTGAAAACATTGATCAGCAGAATAAGAACAAATGGGACCACCGAGTTTAAAATGTGATGAAAGAACTCGATTGGTCCCTAGGAAAGTTGACAATCGAACATCCTCTGATGTAGAGCATAACCAGGGTTGGTTCACCAGTGCATACCAGCCTGTTAGCATGAAGTAACAAAAAATATTTTTCAAACAACTCAGGAGAGTCACAGTTCTTAGAACCATAGTAGTCATTTTCTCAATGCAGTGTTTATATTTGAACTTTTGAGAACAAATGACCCAAAAGCAATCAAAAGTGAAAGTGACGGTGAACCAGAGTGAACAGCCAGTAGCTGCATAAAGCAGGATGGTGTGTATATTGCACAAAGTGATGGACTCCACAAAAAGATGAGTGAGTAGAAACACAAAGGGTGACATGGTAGCACAGTGATTAGCACTGCTCTCTGACAGCGCCAGGGACCCTGGTCCAATTCCAGCCTCAGGTACTGTCTGTATGGAGTTTCTACATTCTCCCTGTGTTTGTGTGTGGCTTTTCTCTGTTGCTGCCATTTCCTGCCACATTCTAATGCTGTGTAGGTTAGCTGGATTGGCCATGCTGTGTTGCCCCTTGGTGACCAAGAAATTGATGGCTTGATTCAGGAGCCATGACAAATGTGTGGGGTTCCAGGTATGGGGCAGGGTGGTGAACCAGGATACTCTTTAGGAAATTGCTTGCAGGCTCGATGGATGTATAGTCTCTTTCAGCAGTGTAGGGAGGTTTTGGGAATTGTTCCGATATTAAATAATCTTTGCACATGCAAAGGTAAATAATGTGCCCAATTATAGTGTGACAGAGAGGAATGGTCCAATTAGGACCAGTGGGACGGAGCTCGGTGGTGTGGGGTTTATGTTAATATGTTGGGTCAGTATCCTGTAGCTGATCATTACCCAATCCTGCTGACATTGTTCAAGGGAATGAGTTCAATCTTCACACCATAGAACCACAGAACATTACAGCTCAGAAACAGGCCTTTTGGCATTTTTCTGCCTGGTCCCACTGACCTGCACCTGTACCATATCCCTCCACACCCCTCTCATCCATGAACCTGTCCAAGTTTCCCTTAAATGTTAAAAGTGAGCCCACATTTACCACTTTATCCGGCAGCTCATTCCACACTCCCACCACTCTCTGTGTGAAGAAGCCCCGCCCCCAATATTCCCTTTAAACTTTTCCCCCTTCAGCCTTAACCCATGTCCTCTCGTCTTTTTCTCCCCGAGCCTCAGTGGAAAAAGCCTGCTTGCATTCATTCTATCGAAACCCATCTCATTTTATACACCCCTATCAAATCTTCCCTCATTCTTCCACACTCCAGGGAATAAAGTCCTAACCTATTCAACCTTTCTCTGTAACTCAGCTTCTCAAGTCCCAGCAACATCCTTGTAAACTTTCTTTGTAATCTCTCAACCTTATTAATATCCTTCCTGTAATGAGGTGACCAAAACTGCACACAATATTCTAAATTCGGCCTCACCAATGTCTTATACAACATCAACATAACATTCCAACTCTTATACTCAATACTTTGATTTATAAAGACCAATGTACCAAAAGCACTCTTTATGACCCTAATCTACCGGTGACACAACTTTTAGAGAATTATTTATCCGTATTCCCAGATCCCTCTGTTTTACTCTTCAGTGTCCTACCATTTATCTTGTATGTTCTACCTTGGTTTGTCCTTCCAAACTGCAATACCTCACACTTATCTGCATTAAACTCCATCTGCCATTTTTCAGCCCATTTTTCTAGTTGGTCCAAATCCCTCTGCAAGCTTTGAAAACCTTTCTCACTGCCCACTACACCTCCAATCTTTGTATCATCAGCAAATTTGCTGATCCAATTTACCACATTATCATCCAGATCATTGATATAGATGACAAACAACAATGGACTCAGCACTGATCCCTGTGGCACACCACTCGTCACAGGCTCAACTCAGAGAAGCAATTCTCCACAACCACTCTCTGGCTTCTTCCTTTGAGCCGATATCTAATCCAATTTACTACCTCCCCATGTATATCGAGTGACTGAACCTCCTAAGTGACCCTCCATGTGGGACCTTGTCAAAGGATTACCATTCCCAAGAGATTCAGGATTGATGTGGGGAGAATCAGCTCAGCTTTCCATTTCCCAAAACATTCCCAGGGTTCTTCTTATTTTTGGGGAGCGGACGGGGTGGGAGGTGTTTTGTGTTCCTGTTCTTGGTCATCACTTGGTTTCGCAGGATCGGTGTGAAATAATGATACATTTCCATCCTGTTGATCCGTGCGACAAATCTGCCTTCATGTGCAATAAGCAACCCAGCTTTTTTTCTCCACATTAACACCCAGCGATCCTCGGGTGTTGTTGGAGAGTCTTCCCAAGTTCTTATTCCTCATCATTATCTAGTCAGACTGGGTTAATGTGTAGAATCATGCACCGTTCCATCTTTTGATAATTTCTCTTTGTCTGTGGATCACTGGAGATGAATCAAATGGAAACAATGTCTCTCCTGCCAATTACTGATGATGTGAAATGAAGGCATTGCTGAAGTGTTAAGCTGCCACCCATTGCATTTTTCTACTTTAGAAAGTGTGTGCCTGTCTGATTTTGAGCCTGTGTCAGGTATGTTATTGCCAGGACTACATTCCAATCTTAAATAAGGCCAGAACACAGAGGACAGAACTAACACGAACGCTTCATCATCATCATCATCCAAGTTGAATATTTTAAACAGACGAGGGTCGCAAAATTAAGGAACCAAATTGGAAAGTAAATGGATGTACAGTAAGCAGCAATGCCTCCTGTGAGCAGCCGAGTGCTTGTGTAGAAGTGTTATCCAGCAGGAAGGCTACCACACAACTTCAGGCACAGAGAGTAGAGTTAAATAATAAACACTGCCAGAAATTATTGGTGAAATTGTATTTCCACAATACATTAATTCAAATGTTTGTTAAAATATAACCTGGAAATTATATCTAGAAACATAAAAGATAGGAGCAGAAGGAGGCCACTTGTCCCTTCGAACCTGCTCTGCCATTCATCACAATCATGGCTGATCATCCAACTCAATCGCCTAATCTTGCTTTTTCCCCATAACCTTTGATCCCATTCGCCCCAAGTGCGATATCCAGCTGCCTCTTGGATGCATTCAATGTTTTGGCATCAACTACTTCCGGTGGGAATGAATTCCACAGGCTCATCACTCTTTGGGTGAAGAAATGTCTCCTCACCTCCGCCCTAAATGGTCAACCCCGTGTCCTCAGACTGTGACCCTTGTTCTGGACTCCAGCACCATGGGGGAGAACCCTACCCCACCCCACCCCCCCGTCCCCCCTGCATCTACCCTGTCCAGTCCTGTTAGAATTTGATCAATAATTAGCCTCACAACACCAGGTTAAAATCCAACAGGTTTATTTCATGAATTACAGACCCCACACACCTCGGACATTCTCTGATCCAACTTCTTCCTTCAGGAAAAAGATACAAAAATCTGAAGCCATGTACCAAATGACTCAAGAACATCTTGTTCCGTGCTGCTGTCAGACTTTTGAATGGCCTTACCTTGTATTAAATTGATCTTTCACTATACCCTCGCTATGACTGTAACACAAAATTCTGCAGTCTCTCATTTCCTTTTCTATGAACGGTATGCTTTGTCTGTGTCGCGCACAAGAAATGTGGATAAACGTGGATAAATGTGCAGTGGTCCATTTTGGCAAGACTAATGGGATACAGGAGTACAATATCAAGGGTAGGAGTCTTAGCTGTGTTGAAGAGCAGAAGGACCTTGGGGTCCAGGTCCATAGGAATATTAAATCGGCCTTGCAGGTGGAGGATGTGGTGAAGCAGGTGTATGGTGTACTGGCCTTCATTAAGTTTAGGATTGAGTTCAGGAGTTGGGAGGTAATGCTGCAAATATATAAGGCCCTTGTCAGACCCCACTTGGAGTACTGTGTGCAGTTCTGGTCGCTTCACTCCAGGAAGGATGTGGAAGCTATTGAGAGGGTGCAGAGGAGATTTACAAGGATGTTGCCTGGATTAGGAGGCATGCCTTATGAAGATAGGTTGAGGGAACCAGGTCTCTTCTCCCTGGAGAGACGAAGGTTGAGAGGCGACCTGATAGAGGTTTATAAAATGTTGAGAGGAATAGATAGGGTGGATTCTCAGAGGCTATTTCCCAGGGCTGAAATGGTCACTACGAGAGGACACAGGTTTAAGGTGCTGGGAAGCAAGTACAGAGGAGATGTTTGTGGTAAGTTTTTCACTCAGAGGGTGGTGAGTGAATGGAATCGGCTGCCGTCAGTGGTGGTGGAGGTGAACTCGGTGGGGTCTTTTAAAAGACTTCTGGATGAGTATATGGGATCTAATGGGATTGGGAGTTACAGATATTTCTATGGCTTGGTAGGTATTGATGTGATCGGCACAACTTGTGGGCTGAAGGGCTTGTTTGTGCTGTGGTGTTCTATTTTCTATGTTCTATGTTAATGGATCTGACAATAATAAATCAAATCAAATCAAATCAAATCAAATAGAAGTGATCTCCAATCCCTTTAATCATGCCATTTTTCCATCCTTGCGCATACGTCAAACTGCAAATTTTGTGACAGTTCTGTTGTCTGAGGTTTATTCACCTTTTGTCGAACTTTGAAAGCTCTCTCAGAACTTTTTGAGGTTCCCACTTTAAACCCCACCCATTTCATTGCAGAATGGAAACAGAAATTTCCCACAGTGCACAAGTAGGCAATTCAGCTGCTGGATTCCACATTGAATCCCTGAAGAGAATCCTACCCCAATCCCACCCCACCCCGCTCAATCTCCATAACCCCACACATTTCCCATAGCTTATCCTTCTAATTGAATGGTGGGTCAGGCTCGAAGGGCTGGATGGCCGACTCCTGCTCCTATTTCTTATGTCCTTCTGTTCTTTTAACTCCGGTACCAGTTTGCATTTGTATATCCACCTGCAGTAAATCTTCTCCCCACACTCCTTCCCTTTGAATTTACCATTCTCAAGGACATCAAAAAATTCCTGTTTTAAATTCCACAAAGAGCCGGCAGTTATTTGATGCGATACTAGTTGCTCAGTCCAGGCTCTTCAAATCCCGAATGGATACTGGGAACAGAACGATGATGCAATTTGTTTGTTGAGGGGTTTTTTCAGAAACTCAGATATAAAACTTTTGAAATGAAAGTTGGTGGTTATTTATTCGAGTTAAAGATTTATTACAATAAGAAGGAGTGATATTTAAAGCAGAACAGCACCTCCTTACAGGAATTAGTACTTTGAAAATTACCCCTTAAAGATTTCAGTTTATGCAATCAAATCTTTAGAGGGTCTTCAGATTCTGCCTTCGATACCACTCCCATGGTTTGTGAAATTTTGGTTTATTAATTTATAATGTGCAATATGCAAGCTCTTTTCCTGTCCTTCTGCAGAGTGATAAAACTGTTCCCTGCTCCTGGGAACACAATCAACTCAATTTACTTTTGCTGTCTCAGTGTTACTCCCGGGTTTCTAATATTAAAAATAAAATATTTCATATTCCTGGTGTTTGTTATACAGTTGTAAATCCCCCCTTAGCTTAACAAACGAATGAACTTACAGGTAACTTTGAAAATGGAAGAAACTGAAGAAATAAAATCTAAACACCATTTAAACATCTAGATTCTGACCAACACACAGGGATCAAAAAGTATATGTTCATGATTATGTTTAAAAAAACTTCTCAAATATTATTGACTTTGATCCATTACATGATGGAGCAGCGAACTCACAACCCAACAACTTCCCTTTTGTTCACGGTATACATTCACCTCTATTGGATAGAGGGTGATATCTCACTCGCTCCTCTGCTCTACCAGATCCATCACCACATATCCTCTCTGCATGTCATCAATCACAAACACTCCCCCAGTGCCTGTTGCACAGATCCTGAAATTCCAATGTGACTAAATACTCCATTAATTCCACATATACTGATACCCACATTGTTTATCTGCTCTATCACTCCCCTCACCAGTGTAATGGTTTTCTCACTCCATCTCCACCAGTTATAACACACACATCCTCCCACTGTGATTTTGTTCGATCCCATCCACTCGCGAATTGCTTGTTTATCTATCACCTGCTCTTATTTTGTGCAGCATTCAATCTCATCAATTGGTATAAATGCTGAATCATCTGTTCCACACATGCTCCTAATGGATGAATCCATTTCTCTCTATAATTACCACCATCGCACCCTCTTCCCGGTATTGGTTTCTGGGAGGTCCATTGTGCTGGTGGAGGTGTAGAGCTGGAGGAAACAGAGGGCTACCAACTGTATTCAATCTTTGAAGGTTACATTTGCTGCTTGCTCTGCGAGGAACTGACTGAGAAGCTTTCGCTTTGCACCAAATCCTAATTCCGTTCAAATCCCACTGCGAGTTTCCTGCAGCGTTTATTGCCACTGTTTAGACAGGCTCTCCTACATTGTCAAAAAATGTTCAGCACCACCATAGCAACAGGGTCTTCCTGCCTTTCCCCATATTCACATTTAATTCTCTACAATCTAAAAATACATCAACCTGCTCTGCCACGTGTGGCCCTGTCATGTTGGGAAATGTGCAATTAAATCAAGGATTCCATGAATTATTCTTTGCCTGTTATCAGCATCATTGAAATAATTGCACAGTGTGCATAAAGGGATATTTGAGCACATTCTTCAATTGCTCTCTGAATTTCCTCTGGGTCACAGCGTATATACAAGTATTTGTGCAGCAACTCATGAGCTGAAGCATGAAGCCGAACTCCTGAACAATATCATCCATCCAAAGAGCATAATACCCCAAATAATACATCCGCCTGCATACAGAGTATACCATTATTGTTGCCCATAATATGATAAAATTCACTGAGATAGCAAAGAGTAAAATAATAGATTTCCTTCGCTTCTGCATCTCTGGGTCTTTGGTCCCTTTTCCATTGACAGGAGTTTGGAGTCTCGTGCGAGATCTACTGGTCACTAAAATGTGCCTGATGGTGCAAATATTGAACAACAGAATCAGAACAAATGGGACACAGGGGTTTAGAATATGATGACTGAGTTCAACGGCAATCCAGACAGAAGAATCAATGACACTGAAAGGTACAAAACAAAACCATGGGTCGTTCATCAACCCATACCAATTTGCCATCATAAAATACCAAAAAATGTTCTTACAACAGCTCAGAACAGTGATTGATCCCAGGACAACTTTAGCCATTTTGTCGGTGCAAAATTTACTTTTCAGCATGGGGCAACAAATTGTCACAAGTCGATCAAAGGTGAAAGTGACAGTGAACCAAACAGAACAGTCAGTAGCTGCATAAAAGAGCACAGCGTGGATATTACACACATCCATGTCCCAGAGGAATTGGAAATGCTCCTGACAAACAATTGGAATTTGTCTCAATATCACGTCAAAAATAACGACCAGTAGATCTGCAGCTGCCATCGAAACCAGGTAGTGTGTTACACATTTGGAGAGACCACATCTTTCCTGAGAGAGTATTCCAATTGTCATCACGTTAACTTTAAGGAGCAGAAATAAATCCAGATATTAGTCATCAAGCTTTATAGGCACAGACTATGGAAACATTTTGCTGTGTTAATTCATCCTGAGATTTCTGGAATTAACGCAAGCGAAGGGACTGCAAAGTCTGTAAAATACCGCAAAATATTCACAATGAAATGATCAAAGGCATCGTGGTCAAATTGCCAATCTTTCTTCATATCATTGCAATGACTGCCTTCCTATCCAGAAACAATTCAACATTAAGCAACCGATAATGCCGGAAAACATTCAACTCTGATGAATGAACTCAACTGACATTTGGCCGAGCTGTGTTTGACTCTGACAGATTGAAATATTTAACTGGAAATGTTCATGCTGATAGAATATAACCTGCCTGCTCTGATTTCAAAATGGATCTAATTTCAAAGTAACTGCATCCATGGACAAAATCCAAGAGTGCCTGCTGAGTTTTTGGAAGGAAACCTGGAGGTGGTGATGTTCTCATTTACCATCAGTTTTTATCCAGCTGGATAGTGAGGGCTGTGATTTTTAAAGGAGATGTCAATGGTGATTTGCTGAAGTTCTGCAGACCATGCTGAGATGGTGCTCACTGTCAGCCGTGGGGAAAGAACATGTTGTTAGAAGAGATGGAAAATAAGCCAGCTCCTTTTATCCTGGGTGATGTTGATCTTCCTGCGTGTAGGTAGAGCTTCACTCATCCAGACAAATAGAGACAACTCCATCACACTGCGGACTTGCAACTCTTAGATTGTGGACGGGCTTTGGGAGTCATAAAGCGAGTTACTACCCGTTGAATTTAAGGCTACTCACCACATTTTGCATTCTCAGATTGAGTATGTTGTTGTGGTTTGATTTCTGTTTGCGGTAACTCCCAATGCATGTTGATACACGGGGGCAGGGAGGAGCGGGGACTAGCAGTGTAGCCAATCTGTTGTTGTACTTGTTTCATGAATGTATTTTAAGGATGAAAATCTGTTATCATTACCTGATCTGGCCTTCCTGTGATTCCAGATTCACAGGAATATGATTGACTCCTACATTCCCTCAGGAGAGACTAAAACATCCAAATTTGTGTTCCTTGGTGTTGAAAAGTGACGGGTGACTTTAGTCCAACATAACATCCTAACTGGTATTGATAGAGTAGATCGAACATAGAACAGTGCAGCACAGCACAGGCCCGTCTGCCCTCGATGTTGTGCCGAGCTTTCTCCAAAACTAAGATCAAACGATCCCAGTCCCTATTATTCTGGTTTGTTCCATGTGCCTATCCAATAACCACTTGAAAGTTCCTAAAGTCCAACTCCACAATTCAGTGTCCTTCATTATTGCAATGGAGAGGGATAGGGTCACACGGCAGGGCAAGGTTTATAACTGGGGCAGGGGTAATTATGATGTGATTAGGCAAGAATTAGGGAGCATAAGATGAGAACAGAGACTGTCAGGAATGGGCACAAATGAAAAATTGAGCTTGTTCAAGGAACAAATACTACGTGTCCTTAATAGGTATGTCCCTGTCAGGCAGGGAGGAAATGGTCGAGTGAGGGAATCATGGTTCACAAAGGAGATTGAATGTCTTGTCAAGAGGAAAAAGGGAAGCAGATGAAAGGATGAGAAAACAAGGTTCAGTTGGGTCGCTTGAGGGTTACAAGGTAGCTAGGAATGAGTTTAAAAAGGGCTGAGGAGAACCTGGAGGGGTCATGAGAAGTGGAACCAGGTTTCCTGCATGAGGCTGCAGCAGTCCATGGAGGTGAGGGTGATTTGACTGGGAGACATTGGGAATTTGAAGAGCGCGGTATACAATGGGCAGCGGGAGGGTGGGTGGGAGAGCAATCTTGATGACTGGGTGAAGCAGCGGAGGAAGTGCAATGGGGATTGAAACAAAGGAATAACAGGGGGAGGTTTTGGTGTGTTGTTTTTTCCACTGAGTCAGATGTTATCAGACAATAAATTTTATGAAACTGGGTACACAATATGGAAGCAGACTGAAGCTGCACTCAGAGCCTCCCCACTAAAGGTCACAGGGGAACAGACACAGACTCTCAGGCAAGGACATGCTTTTAGAATGCAAATAAGGGCTATCACACAAAGGGAACGGGACAGGATGGCACCGACAGGAACTAAATTAAAAAGCACACCCCCATCCCACCAAATCAGCACCTCTGATCTAATCAAGCAACCCTCTGTGGAGACACCTGAAGATTAGCATCACTAAGGAAGGATCCCTGGCCCCATAAACTCCCTGAGAATAAACACCCATTGTTCAAACCCCGGAGATTCTAGACCATTAATAAACCCATCAGACAGAAACGATTAACACACACTTAAAAACATCGTTACAATACTTGAAGACATTGAAACAGGATGGTCAGAGTCGAATACTGTAAACAAAACATTAGCATTTGAATTGTACAGTGTGTCAAGTTCAGGTATAACTGTACCCATTGCGGTGGGTCTTTAAAGCGCTTTCAGGACAGTTTGGATTGTATGTCCTGACTGCACCTCCATCAACGTAAAAAATAAAGCTGTCCCGCTGTTGAACCTGACCCTGAGTCCGTAGTGGTCGTGTTCGCCCACTCACACTAACACAGAACATTGGCGGGTGTCCGGGGAGAGGAGGAGAGGGGGTTGGGGGGAGAGGTGAATAAATCGAACGTTTGAGAAACAGGATTTGGGAGTTGGTGGATGAACTGGAATAGCCAAGGCTGGGGATATAAAATATCCGATGGTGGGAGGATTGAGGCGTGAGTGCTTCATTCCTCATTGTGTGAAGATGCCGGCTTAGACTGGGGTAAACACAGTCAGAACTCTTCAACACCAGGTTAAAGTCCAACAAGTTTATTTGATATTAAACACACAAGCTTTCTGAAATACTGTTCCTTAAAAGGCGGGGAATTACAGGCCGGTTAGTTTAACGTCTGTGGTAGGTAAAATGTTAGAATCTGTCATTAAGGAGGAAATTGCGAGGCATCTTGAAGGGAATTGCTTGATAGGGCAGACGCAACACGGTTTCATTAAAGGGAAGTCGTGTCTGACAAATTTACTGGAGTTCTATGAGGATGTGTCTAGGGCGGTGGATAGAGGAGAGCCGGTGGATGTGGTCTTTCTGGATTTTCAGAAGGCGTTTGATAAGGTACCTCACAAGAGGTTACTGCAGAAGGTCAGAGGACATGAAGTTGGGGGTAGGGTGTTAGCGTGGATAGAGGATTGGTTGTCAAATAGGAGGCAGAGAGTGGGGGTCAATGGGTGCTATTCAGATTGGCGGTTGGTGACTAGTGGGGTGCCCCAGGGGTCGGTGCTGGGGCCTCAGCTATTTACCATTTATATAGATGATCTGGAGGAGGGAACCGAGTGTAGGGTGTCAAAATTTGCTGATGACACCAAGATTGGGGGAAAGGCAAATTGTGCGGAGGGTGTGGAGAGTCTGCAGAAGGATCTAGATAGGCTGGGCGAATGGGCCAAGAAATGGCAAATGGAATTTAATGTTGGCAAGTGTGAGGTGGTCCACTTTGGTAGGAAGAATGGTAGGAAGGACTATTACTTACGTGGCGAAAAACTGCAGCAGGCGACGGTGCAGAGGGACCTCGGGGTCCTTGTGCATGAGTCGCAAAAACCCAGCCTGCAGGTGCAGCAGGTGGTCAGGAAGGCGAATGGGATGCTGGCCTTCATAGCGAGGGGGATTGAATATAAAAGTAGGGAGGTCTTGCTGCAGCTGTATAGGGCACTGGTGAGGCCGCAGCTGGAGTACTGTGTGCAGTTTTGGGCGCCGCACCTGCGCAAGGATATTTTGGCCTTGGAGGGAGTGCAGAGGAGGTTTACTAGGCTGATACCGGAGTTGAGGGGGTTGAGCTATGAGGAGAGGCTGAATAAACTAGGCTTGTACTCGTTAGAGTTTAGAAGAATGAGGGGAGATCTCATTGAGACGTATAAGATGATGAATGGGATGGATAGGATAGAGGTGGAAAGACTCTTCCCGCTCAAAAAAGACAGTAGGACTAGGGGGCACAGCCTCAAGATAAAGGGGGGGCGGTTCAGAACGGAGTTGAGGAGGAACTTCTTCACTCAAAGGGTGGTGAATCTCTGGAATTCTCTGCCCGTTGAAGTGGTGGAGGCTGCCTCGCTAAATATTTTTAAGAAGCGGGTTGATGGGTTTTTGATAAGAGAGGGGATTAAGGGTTATGGGGAGAGGGCGGGAAAGTGG